>NC_073744.1:169171596-169519096 GCF_029784135.1 Toxorhynchites rutilus septentrionalis
GACGAATGATTGTCTCGCGCTGCTATCTTCTGAAATTCAAATTACACTTGCTCGTAAAGAACAAATGGCTTCTATTTTTCTTGATATCAAAGGGGCATTTCAGTTTCCATGGAAATTCTCTCAGAGAAGTATCATAATCGTGGACTTTCTCCAATTCTGAATAATTTCCTGTGTAATTTACTGTCAGAAAAGCACATGATTTTCTCTCATGGCAGCTCGAAATCTTCTCGTTACGGTTTTATGAGCCTATCGCAAGGCTCTTGCCTAAGCCCCCTCTTGTATAGTTTAACGTTAATGATATGGATGATTGTCTAACTAGAAACTGCACGCTGAGACAACTTGCAGTCGATGGAGTTATTTCCATCACGGGTACTAATCTCGTCGATCTGCATGATGAAACAAAACAGATAAGAAACTTCATTGAGGAATAACAACGACAATCACTAATACTCATAGTGACGGAAAGAACTCTGATTAATGCATAAATAACAAACTGGAGTATATCGCAACAGATCAAACTAATGGTCACGATGGTACCAGGCTTCTACAGTAGAAGTACTGTGCAAATTTCAGTTAAACGAAAAAAGTCGAACTTTTTAGTCAATCTCACACTACATCGAATCCTATCCGGTTCAATACTCACCATTCAAGTGACACCTCGTCTTACAGATATTTCCGGTAGTTCCTCAAATCAGCGCTTGCCCCGTAGCCGGCACCATTCTCTCCATTCTCGCTCATATCCACTGCGGCGGCTGCCGACTCGAACGAAGGTGGCTCAATCAAGCTGGTGCTCAGGCCCTCCTCCAGCACCTTATCGGCCGCTGAAGTCGTTTCCTTCGGATTCTTTTTCCTGCCCCGCTTGGATCCGCTTCCACCGGGGGGTCGTCCCTTGCGTGATGATCCTCCACCACCGGGTGAGCCCACCGCTTCGAAATCTCCACCAGCGGAACCGGCGGCCGCCGCAGACTGATTTCCCTTCGATCTCTTACCGCCAGCGGAAGATCTTTTGCTTCTCTTTCCCTTTCGTTTGTAACCGTTCACGTTGTAGTCGTAGTCCGAGTCGCCACCCTCCGGATCGTCCAGGTCATCATCGTTCAACGCTATCTCGTCGTAGTACCAGTCCTTGGGCAGGGGTTCCTCCTTCAAGATGGGCTGATTTTGGTGGCTGTCTTTACTGTCCGTGTCCACGGTGGCCCCGAGGGAGGATTCTTCAAGCAGGGATGGGTTGAAATCTGACTCGGGACCTGGTATTATCTCCCCCGGTTCCCGTGCGGCCACCGGAAGTGGAAATCCAGTCGGTACGCTTGGAATCCCGCTGGCTCTCAGATTACCGAACGGTCGCAGGTTCTGGTATTTGTTCAGATATTGCCGCTTGGCTTTTCGCCACCGCGAGGAGGGGTATGTGTAGAGCTGACCTTCCCGATGGCCGGGCATTCGCTTGCAGTGGGGCATATACAGGGCGCCATGGTTCTGCGCTACGCCAGTCTGCGAATCGAAGAACGGTAACCGCATTCGCCGCTCGAGACAGAGCCGGGTGTTGAACGAGGCACTGATTTCTAACGTTTCCTTGTACGTAGAATCCCGCATGAAGTTTTCGATTTTCTGCAGATTTGGCAACGAGACAACCTGGATGTCCAAACCACCCGCCGAGGCCATTATTAGTTCGAGCGCTTACTCGCGCAACTACACACTGCAATCCACTATCAAATGTTCTGTCCAACTCCAATCAGAAGCGTTTGTTTATATCAGAGTGTTCTTTTTTTCACCTCATCTAAACTGTTCCACTTTCACCCACTTAATCGCCGTCAATGCTGGATTTATTTTAAACTTATTTTAGTGTGCTTACGTTTTCGGAGTAATTGCCGCAATGGCCACAGCGATAGATTTCTATTTTTCCACTTTTCACTTCTTCTCTTGCTCTCGCGCTGATTGATACATCCGCGGGTCCAGCAGTCACACGTAATCGCAACAGCAGCAGCAGCAGTGTTGCATCCGCGATAAGTGCCGACCGACCGATCCCAGGGCGAGGTGGGGGAGTTACCGCGGCGAGTCAGCAACAGCGGCGGGTACCGTTCAAAACATAGGGGTACTTTTTTTTCCTTCTTTCCACTCTCGTCGGATTGCGGTGGTGTGTATGTGTGTGCGATCAGGGAGCACAAAAATCGTCCGAATCGTCGCCACCTTGGAATGATACTCTTCTCTTTCGAAGCCCCAACCAAGAAAAAAAAGAATTATCGCCACCAATCACTTCAGCTCCGGCACCGGCGCATCATTTCCGGCAAACTCGCAGAGTGTTGCTTCTACGCAGCGAGGCTTATCATCGAACGAGGTTTAATTGCTTTTCTTACTGCGATTCACTCAGTTAATTCCACTGTATCAGCAAATGACGGCTCTTCTAATATTGTGCTTTTTTGCACTTTGGAATATTTTGACAGCTTTGTTGATAGCGCATCGCGCATCGTTGTGTGTGGGTGCGAGCGAGATGCACGGTGGGTAGGAAAAACAAACGAGAGAAAGCATCGGAGAAATGAAGAATGTGTGGAGTAAAATGGAAAACAAATCGGTTATGGGTAGTGACATCTATGCGACTGAAGAGAAAACTTCGCACCGCTTGTGAGGGAGTGAAGTATCGCATAGGGCAATGGGTTTAAAATGGCAGTTTGCACGTCGGTTCATTCTTGGAAAAATATATCTATGCCTGAAATAATCCCTATCGATTTCGATAGAAATAAAATTATGAATTATCACAAATTGTCTTCATCTTTCAAAGCTAATGTTTACGTCAATAAACGCACATTCGGGCTTTCACATTGAGAAGAAGTAAAACCTCTATGGTTCATCAGCGAAAAACTTATTCTACTGATTTTTAACCAGATGTTGAAATGACTAACGATGGATACTTTAACACTTCCCAACCAAGCTCCCTCAAAGCATCAAAGATGAGTGGTCACGCGTTGTCATAATGAAGAACAAGACCTTTTCTGTCTATCAATTCTGGTTTTTTACCATTCGCTTCGTTTTATTTTGTTCAGTTGAAAAGTTGTAGAGCTCTGGATTAATCGCTAGGCTATGTGCCTTACAAACAACCATTAGCTGTTATTAAACTAGTTGAATAACCCAAGTAACCATAAGCATTTACGTTTAGCTCGATTGTAGCACGAATTCAGCATCTCTAATGTCAAATGGCAGTATATCTGATTTTTTATGCTTATGAGCCTTATATCAACATTATTAATGCATATTAACATAAGGAAAAATAAGCATTAATGAAAGCCCTATATGCGCATTTAGTGCTACCATATAATGCTTACAAGCATTAGGATAAAACAAAACACACATTAAGCATAGGGTATCTGGCTGCAAGTGTTTGTCTCGAAATAAACATAACATGGATGATCAACAGTGTGGGAGAAAAACTTTAAAAAGTCGAAGGGTCTGAGCTTAGGGGCACGGACGGAAGTTTGACGTAGGACTGTGATTGTTCAGAACACTTGGTTATTTTAAATGTAATTCTTTTCATTGTTCAGAAATCTGTTAGTTTAACTCTTTTGAACTCTAAATAATAGCCCCGAAAAGGACCGTTTGTTGTATGTACACATAACCTTGAAACGGTTTGTAACGAACAAAGAAAGACAATAAGCTTCCGGCAGGAAGTTCAACTGTCTAACTGAAAATGATTAATGAATATCAATGGGACACATAACAGGATGGAATGGTAGATGAAGTATATGTAAACAAAAAAAAAATATAACGTCATTGATTACATTGAATATTAAATTCATGGGGAGGAAACGAAAAAACAAGTTTAAAAAACTGACGATTTTGTGATTCTTTGAGGTAAAATACACATGAAATCATGAAGTTGCTTTATTTTTAATGGATAGCTATGGTGTTGTAATTTATTTCCATTGTCTTATTCTTATTATTAAGCATCGGGAGCTGTAGCATTTTCGGTGAAATAATGTTCGTTTGTAGACTATCACAATCAAGTCGTATTGGTTCTACTGCTCAATCTATCATACAAGGAATTGAGTCATTGAGGATATTGAATATGAGTCATGAAGAATATTAATATTTCATTTCGTTTCATTTTTGTGATGCGATGTAATGCCGATCTCAATAAGTCTTTGCATGATAATCGCTGCATCCTCCTAACCAGGGATGGTAAAAAATCACATTCAACGATCAATGAATAAGTATATCCCTCTAGTCGGATGTTTTTAAATCACCCCCAGCAGGCGAGGCTCTTTTATTCTTCATATGTACACAGAGAGAATACTTGGAACGGTGAGCTACCAAGATCTCAAAAAAGCAATATGAGAGCGGAATCCCAACTGCTTGCACTCTCGAAGCATTACTTCTACTACTCAGGTTTTATCGTGAGTGCAAGCCACAAACGATTAATCCCATTCCATAGAGCGGATGATGAGTTCTTGATCGGAAAGTGTAACAAGAGACGATCAACTGAAATCTTACGACACTCATCGAGGGATTTTTAATTCTCTATTGCACTGTCCGCAGTGAGTGGCTGACTCAGTCTCGTGTCGATTTTATTTTGCTGTCGTCTCCCGCCCGATAAACAGCAGATGGGTAATGGATGCAATTGATTAATTTTATTACCAGCAGATTTGGGCGAATCTCATCCCGCCCAAAATCGTTTTTAGATTCCAATAATTCTGAACATTCACATTTCTCTCCAAATAATTTTTCCAACAGTAATTCAATTAGTGACTTCACGAAACACCTTTCGAATTCGATTGAATTTCAGACCCTTTTTTATTTTGTAGATAAAACGGATCACATATTTGATTAATTCAATTCTGTGTGGTTACGTTCTTCGTTGCGAATAAATGTAATGAAATAGTATGGACGTATGATATTCATGTATCGTGGACTTCCGACATATGTGGCAGTAGATTTGTCGAACGACTAATGTTTTTTATATCCCTTCAAACTTGTTGTATCTCTCAAGTGTACATACTGCTTTGACCGCAGATTTGCATGGTAGAATCTGGTTAATTTCAGGTATTCAGTCTTCATATTGTCGAATGAATACTGTTGGAACAATAGGTATCGCAGCAAATGATTATCAACATCCTACCTTATCATCAAACGGTATGCGAATAATTTCAGTGAACTGACGGCATTGGAATATATGCTTTGTGAGGACCACACAATTATTATCAGAGCGAATAAACGTCCGACTGGAAGTCATGAACATCAATTCAATGTGCCCAAGATAAATTTATCCTTTGAAGGTCATTAACCTTTCTAAAGATGATCAGATGGAATATATTCCAATATCGTCTGGAATAACCTGTCCAACACCTTATGATCGTTATATTGTTTTTGCTATTATTCTGATGTTTCATAACACGGCACTCTATTGATTATTCGCCGAAAATGGATAAAAAATATCCTTGAAGTTAGCCTACGGTTTTAGTAGCAGTGCAATATGGTGAGCCAGTCTCAGGGATAAGAAAACATTTAAAAAAAAGCTTTTTTTTTTGAATGAATCAATAGTAAAACAAAACGTCAAAAAATTTCTCGGCTTTGTGATAGCAGATAATCATTATCCATTTGAGTTGTATGAGTATTCCATTCCCCCACAAACTGTGGATAGTCTATCTGCATACAAATTATGTAGAGTGGCACAATCCAAAAAAATTATGAGCAAATATTTACGTGCTTAAACAAAAAAACACATGTTGACATATTTGCGCTGTTTTATGTTTTTTTATTAATTCAAGGTAATCAAGGTCTTTTCTAGACACCAGTTTACTCGGCCCCGAAAAAAGTGGTCTGTATTTGGGCAAGCGGAAAAATATATCTCGCAAGACCACGTGTTCGATGTCGTAAAAGCCTTGGCCAATAACGCATTTACATTAACTCATAAAATTAGTGATTTGAGAGGGATTATTGTTTGTAGTCTCTTGATTAATTTAAACACCATCTGAGAAATCCTCCGTGAAACATGAATATCGTCCTATCTGCTGAGGATGAGAGAGCGAGAATCGTAAAGTGTACGTCATAGAGACAATCATTCCCATGGAGCAAATTCTTGTTAGGAGTTGAAAACAAAACGAGGAAGGAGAGTAACTCAATTATTCAGACTAGTTTCAGTCTAGTAATGCTTTGGTCAACTCAGAGTTACCAAGAGAAAATCATTTGGTTATGATGGGTGAGGATTAATAGTTAGTCGCAGTTTGCACAGATTACGATCTGTGCAGTTCGGATTAATCGTAAATCACATCATGCTCCCTTGTTTTCCATCCTTGCTCCTAACTAATGAACGATCACTGTATGGATGACACTTTCCTCGTTGCTTTGAGTCTTGCTTGAATCTTGCATGAAGTTTAATTGATGCATGAAATCTTGCATTTGATTACTTTAACATCTTGTCAGTGTTTGGATTTCGATCAAAATCGAATGATACACAATGTGTCATGCAAGTAAACTCTCACGAACATATAACCAAATATGAGAGGATCATTCAGATACTTGTATGAATGTCAGTAATCACTTGTGTAATATTTAGTGATTAAACTAAGAGAGGAACGAAGACTCCGATCTGTATCAAACATCGCATACCATTTTCGAAGCCTGCATACAAGTTTGAACCACATATATCGTCCCATTTTACTATAGCGAAACCCACTGCACAGAAAAGTGCAAAGCAATAAATGATACAAGAAAAATTACGTCATCATTTAGTCACCATTTGCGGAGAGCAGCGAATGGGAAAAGAGATAACACGCGAGAGTTTTTGCTTCTCACTGGAGCGGTGTTGCTAGTAAAACTATGCGGTCTATATGAATATACATATTTCAAGGGATAGCGGCGTTAAAAATGGAAAATATAATCTGACTACCCTCCCTTAGCCTCTATCGAGCTAAATAATCATATAGTTTGCACTCTCTGAGACTTAAAAATCAGGATCTGCTACATTAGCTGAATTTGAATCTTTCGCTTTGCGTTGTCCGTACGATCCTGCTGTTTCATGATGCATGGAGAGGTCGATATGCATATGTTAGAGGCAAAGAAGAAAAAAAGCTTTCTGACCAAAAGCGTATATGATAGCTTTGCTTGCATGCTGGTGTGCAATAAAGTGCGAGCCGATGCAGAGTTGTCACGTTCTCTTTTGTGTCGTGATTTGCAACACATAACAACAAAAGAATACCGCTGGGGGAAATGTTTACTGAAAGATCATATTTGAACGAACGAAAGCGATTTTTTCAATGAGTGGATCATTTGGCAAACACTGCATCTTGTTAATTTGTTAGCTAGAACGAATTACTGCACGCAATTTTGTGTTACATACAAAATTCATGCGAACGAAGTTGGAAGAAAGAATGCATAATATATTATTTACCTTCGCATCCGCTCGCAAAACATACCTCTTTTATTTGTTAAATTGCTCACTTGTTTTATTATTTCCACTGTTGATGTCTCAGGTGAAAACAATGCTGGATAAACTTTCCGTCTAATGGTATATATTATAACATATAGCGTAAGAACGATTCGGCGTGGTATGCATTTGAAAACTCTTAATAAACGTTACATTTTCCGTAGAGTGACCCCCCTATATAGAAATCAAAGACGTAGTCCGTATCCCGTCAATCCCATGAATTTGAATATGATTTTATTTATTTTTGTTTTTTATCGAGTTCCGATTGATTCGATGGTTTTTTCCTCGAAAAAAACGGAAGAAAAACATTTTGACATCTCTATGGAACGTTATAGAAGCATTAATGATGCTTATTAAAGGCTGCCGTCACAAGTGACGTTTACAGTTAGTCCTAAGTAAGCTTTAGTAATGCTTATTTAAAGCTGTAAATGGAGCATTGAAAGAGCCCTATATTCTTCCTTTATAGCATTATATCCACCGTATATTGGTTTATAGAGCGTAAAAATCAATTATTCAGTATTCTATATTATTCTACTCATGAAAAAGTTGAACAGACACAAGTTAGGCTCAAAAATACAATGTCAATAATACAATATGCTCAATTCTACGTTGTAAAAAAGCTTATTTAGACCTAATAGATGCTTTTGTTCGACCATTGCTCGATTATCTATCGATTATCGATTATCGGACTATCAAAATGAGCATTTGCTGCCAGTTTTGTTTTTAGGCTCATGTTCGACTGCTGGCAATAAAGGGTGTGTCACATCAAATTGCATCACGGAAAAAACGCTGTAGAAATTTATTTTTTAGGAATTATATCTTCAGCTTTCGCTTATAATCAGATAAGAGTGTATAGATCACGTTGGCTATGCTTCACTGTCAATTTTTCGTAAATTTGGAAAAATGTCGTCGAACGAAAAAGAGCGTCGTGGATTAATCCTGCGCACTCATTTCGAGAATCCGGGGTTGTCACATCGGGACATCGGTAAGATGCTGGGAATCGTCCAATTCACGGTCAGCAGAGTACTAAAACGATACTTCGAGAACCTAACCATCGACCGGAAGGTGAAGAACGGCAAAAATGGATGCTCCGTCAGTGAAAAAGATCACAAGCGCATAGTTAAGCAGTTTAGACGTGATCCGAGAAGTTCGGTCCGGGATGTCGCCAATAAGCTGAATTTGTCAAGTTCATTCGTCCAGCGGACCAAGCAGCGGGAGGGCCTGCGTACATACAAGGTTCAGAAGGCTCCTAACCGCGACGAAAGGCAAAACATGGTGGGGAAGACGCGATCCCGGAAGCTGTACACCGAAATGCTGACAAAGCCGCATTGCCTGGTAATGGACGACGAAACCTACGTCAAAGCGGACTTTCGTCAACCGCCGGGCCTGTTGTTCTTCTCCGCAGAGGACAAATTCAGCGTTCCGGAGGAGATTCGCAAGCAGAAACTATCCAAGCTTGCCAAAAAGTACATGGTGTGGCAAGCGATCTGCTCTTGCGGAAAGCGGAGCGCCCCCTTCGTGATGACCGGCACGGTAAACGGGCAGGTTTACCTTAAGGAGTGCCTACAGAAGCGCTTACTACCACTATTGAAGCAGCACGAGGGTCCGACCATCTTCTGGCCGGATCTCGCTTCGTGCCACTATTCAAAGGACGTGTTGGAGTGGTACGAAGCCAACGGGGTCACCTTCGTGCCAAAGGAAATGAACCCGCCCAACGCGCCGGAGCTTCACCCAAAAGAGAAATATTGGGCGATTATGAAGCAGGCCCTCCGGAAGAACCCAAAAGTTGTCAAATCGGAGGCGGACTTCAAGAGAAAATGGATTTCTGGTAAAAATAAACTACAACCTGACGTTGTACAGAACCTTATGGACGGGGTAAAGAGGAATTAATAGTTTTTATTTTACTGTCTAAAACTTTCAAAAGGATCGGTCTACTGGGCGAATTTCTACAGCGTTTTTTCCGTGATGCAATTTGATGTGACACACCCTTTACATTTTAAGGTGTTTTAACGGAGCAAACGGTTTGATGGTGGATCATCGATGCAAAGGTCGTTAGTTTGAATCTTGGCAATTTTTCAAAAGTTCATCGGAAGCTTAACAAGCTTTATCTAAAAGCTGTACGAGCGTCTGTCAAGGTGCTAAAGACTCATTTTATTTATAGAAAATTGGTAGGAGAAAATAGTGCAGTCAGACGAAGTTCTTCTTCTTCGATATCACAGTCTAAGTAGAGCTAATAAAATCATAATATGGTCGAATAGACGTTTCCACCACATCTTGGATTTGGATAAACATTTTCTAATTGACTTTAAACTACATTTAACGAACAATATTGGCTGTTAGCGGTTTTGATGACAATTAGTTCGGGCTTTATTGAGCATCATCATAAAAACGTCACACTGATGGAGAATTGTTATTTGGGTGGTAATATGTACCTTATAATGGACGACGGCATTTCAATCCCACCATAGATACTGCATAACATTATTTGGTGTCATTCCAGGCTTTGAAGTAGTTGGTGGAGGTACACCGCACTTAACCCATAATATTCTGTAAACGATATACCTGCAGTTGACTCTTTTTTCGCCGCCCGTGATGATTTACCTCAGGCGTGGTGCTCAAATTACGTAACGCCAAAAATGCAGATTTTGGACCCTCTCCCCCCTATGTAACAATAAGTAACGCGAGACAAACCCCCCTCCCCCTTGAGGTAAGTAATGCCAACATAATCTGTGCACGAAGTCAACGTAGTTTGGGGAATTTTCATAATATTTTAGCTTCTATTAAGTATTGATATATCGTGGTTGTCTTACCACAAAATCCCTGTTTTGGAACTTTTTTAAAATCGTCGACAAAAATTGAAATGTATTTTTATTCGTCAAAGCAAAATAAATTAAACTTGTACGGAACCTATTGAAGTTTTTAAAAATCTCTTTTCGTTTTGCGGTGCAAACATTGTTTTTTGAATACAGTGGAACCTCGATTATCCGCGAGCGGATGATCCGCGGTGCGGTTTATCCGCGAAAGCGAGTTCCATAGTAATGCTTAGGACTTTCTCGGAATTTATCAGTGAGTGGTAGGATGTTGTTTTTTTGTTTTGTTTTGGTCATGGCTTTCAAATTATTTGACTTCTGGTGTACACGAGCTTATAGATGGATAGTTTAATGATTCCTGTATTGATAAAACATAATTATCACAATGAAACATCTTTTCGTTTTGTGTTTGCATCTCTTTTTCAGTCGTTTATTGCGTTATCCGCGATTTTCGTGATCCGCGGTGACCTAACCAGACTATTCCGCGGATAATCGGGGTTCTACTGTAACTCATAATCATCATTAAGGGGTGATTTTTCATTCAAATCAATCGTAGTGACTTTTTCTGAATTCTAATTAAAATAAGTATATTTTTGTTCGGCTATTTTTTTTTATTTGAATAACCTAATTTACATAACTATCTTTGGTCTACCTTTTTGGGTGTAATACAAAATGTACAAATATTCGCCCTCATCCCTTCGCCACAGCTCATCGTCGATATAAAGTTTTCCACGGTCATCTCCGAGTTTGTCGTTGGGCTCCCTCGAGATCCCCCACAATGGCTGCCTTCACTAGCACTGCCACTCTCGTTGAGGTCCTCTCCGTAGGACTGCCATGAAATGTGCGGAGTTGTTTGCGCCAATAGACAGGGTTGTTTGAGGTTACCTGGATGAACACGATAATGGCTAGTTAATTCAGTTATGATGGTGGATGCTTTATAGGCAGTACCCTACCCGTGAGCAGTACTGCTATCAAATGCGATATGTAGCTTTTGGCTAGTCGAAGGGTCTCAATTTTAGACAGCTTGCGGTTCTTGGGCTCCGTTGGTATCAGCATCCGGAGGTTACTGAAGGCAGAATTGACGCTGCAAAAAAAAAAAGTAAATGAGAGCCATAAAAATATATAACCTTGATTATACTGTTTCATAAAAGCATTCCTGTTGAAAAGGAGGTCAATAAAATACATAACTGGATAATTCAATCTTGAAGATGAATTGTGCTTCGAAAAAATAAAAGAACCGTTAATTGGTGAGAGACTTGTTTTCAAGCAAACGATAAGATAATTTAGCAATCCGCTGTTATGTGTCCACATGTGTAAACATCATGTTTGTACACCGTTTGTATCAGATTTACATAGCTAAACCATTAAATTGACCCATTTCGATGACCTCAATTCTGATCATGAGTTGTCCAATTCACTAATGTTGTTTTGTCCACATGATTTTTATGGCAACCGCTTGGCGCGCTGCAGTTTGTTTATTGTGTCCTTTGGATACATAAAGACAAAAAGTTTCTCCTTGTTGAGTGTGTTGAGGGTAACACTTTTAAAATGCCCAAGAAAAGGCAATATTCTGAAGAAAGCCTAAATTATGAATGGATCAATATGATGACAGTAAACAATGATAAATGCAACATCTATTTGAAAATTCGAATTTTTTCATTCAAAAATTGTGATTTTTAAAACCGGACAAACAATGATCATTTTTTGGACAAAATATGATCAGAGGTGGTTAGATCATTATTTTTCTTTGAGGAAGATCGTTAAAAAACATAAAAACTTGAATAATTTCAACGCCTTATGGTAGTATTAGCAACTAGAGACTTGGGGCTTTCCAACAAACTCAAACTCGTGTCGATTATATGTGATTTTCATGAAGAAAAATTGCATTTTTGCGTAAAAACACCCTAAATCGGACAAACCAAGATCATTTGCCCTAATTGGTTACACTCTAGAATTTGTTTAAATAACTGGTCAAAATCTGCCTTGAATAAAATTGAATTAAGGTCGTATACTCCGTTATCGTGTCTTCGTTATCAGTTGGAGAGCTTCATAAACATGATCCAGTTTCATCGTTTGGGTTTTGAAGGACTTCTAATTCATTGGCAGAAAAAAAACAATGGAATATAGATCCCCCAACTTTGTATGGATGTGAGAAAAATAGAAAACGAAGAAAAAACACTTAACTCTTTTTCTTCCAAAATTACGAGGGCTATTGGTAAAAAGTTTGAACTAGAAAAAAATCGGACCGAATTACTTAGGAGAGTGTAGAATCACAGTAGGCTTTTGTTACCAGGATAAGTGCACTTACATTACCGTTTTGTCTCAAATTCCGAACACTTAATCTTTGATGGTCATTAAACAGTGTCTCAATACTCAAAATGGTACTTTTTCACGAAATTCATAAAATGAAATGGCCGCCATTTTGGCTATTCTTAGGCTGAGGACATAGTAAACGCGGTGCGGTGCGATGCGATACGATGCGGAGCGATGGATCGGAGCTCATCGCGTGTTATGACATAACGGATCGCTTCAGATCGCGCGTTTTTTGATGTTTAAATCCACTCCTTTCCACATGTAAACAACCCAGCACAAGGATGCCAGATATGATAACAAGTCTTCATTTTGTAAACAGTTGAATTGTGAGATCGTTTTTATCTGTGAACATAGTAAATGGAAAGCCCTTAACGTAACGTTTTCATTATATGCATTATGTAAATAAGAATAAAGTTATATAATTCATCGAACAAAACGAAAATAGTAATTTAACAACTCAATTTTTATTTCCATTCGATGAGTTCGATTGTGAAGATATTTATGAATATCGTTTGGCAACCACCACTTGCGTTCACTCGCGGTAAAACTCTCCACCCACATTTCCACAGTCGTAAACAAAAGAGCTTTCCCGCAATCGATGCCGCGCCCGCGTCCGCACCGCACCGCGTTTACTATGTCCTCAGCATTGTAATTAAAAAAAAAAAACGCTACGTTACGCGTTAGAGAACAAAATTTGACGTATTCTAATCAAATTTTAGCCAAATCGGCCGTTTAGTTCCCGAAATGAATGTATTGCCGGCTTTAAGTGAAGGTGGAAGGAAGCCATTGTAGTAGTATAAGTAAAACCACGTGTAAAAATGGGGTAATGGTGTTTGTGAGACAAGAGCGAAGCACACCTAAATAGATCAATTTACTCATCAGACTGTGTGGCGTTTCACTGACACGAGTCTTAGAATACATTTGAAAAACAAAAAAAATAGCAACTCAATTCTAAAGTAAAATGTATGAACGATGTGTTCCGATGAACAATTGCAAATATAAATGTATATACAAGGTGTATTTGCATATGAAGTAAAATTCTGATTACAGGGAAACTTCGATATAACGTACACATTTCCAAAGTGTAAAGGACATTTTTCTTCAATTTTTTGTTTCTGATAAAACAATGAATTATCTGTATTGTAATGCTAAAACAAGTTTTGTACCTTCAATCAATTCCGAAATACAGCTGGTTTTGTGATTCCAGATTCTAAATTTAATCAACAGTACGAAGGGAAACACCATGCGACAGGCTCGTCTTCTGATTGAAGTTATACATTAAATTTACTAAAACAGCAACACAATCATGTATTATAGACTACGTTTGTGAGTACTTTATTATGCTTCGATATAACGTAGAATTTTGAAAGTGAAATGTACGTTATATCGAAGTTTACCTGTATACGCGAGCGTAACATGAGCAAATTTATAGCACATGCGAATTGGGGCTGTTTTGGTATTAACAAGTTCTTTCGCACAGTAACTCGATGTGGATAATTCCTTAATATTTTCCTTCGTTGATCGTATTGTTTTCACATATTCACGTTGGAGAGCCTTAACCTTTCTCTTCGTTGGTCGAGGCATTTTGATTGAATGTAATGCTTTTCCGTTTACCATTTTTGGAAAGCATAGTGTTCCGTGCTGTGCAATACAATTTTCTTAACCAATGTTAAAGTTGCTAAAACTTACATTATAGACCCATTAAACGTAAAAATAATAACTGTATTGATATCAACACAATTTCGAGTCTTCTGCAGCGGTCCATGCTGATGATTGTTAACTCGTTTGCATGTCATACTCGTACACCCATGTCTCGTCGTCAGCCATAATGCGGTGGATAAACGTGGGATCAAAATTTGATCGTTCAAGCATGTCTTACCTCACTTGATTGAGATGAAATTATTGAAGAAAGTTTAGCTCTTTCGGCACTAGCCGTGCTGCGACATTTCTCATGCCCAAAATTTCAACCAAAACATGACGAACGATCTCGTGAGTGATATTTAATTCACGGGCTAGTTCTCTCAAAATTAAATTACGAATTCGGAGTACCATTCTTTTCATTTTGTCGATGTTTTCATCAGTTGAAGAGGTGGATGGTCGTTCTTGACGTGTCAAATCGTTCATCTTTTCTCGGCCGTCTTTGAGTGTCTTATACCATTCATACATCCGTGTTTTTAAATAATTGAGTCACCAAATGTATTCCGTAACTTTTTTCAACGTTTTGGCACAAGAAATTTTGTTTGCAACAAAATTACAAAATTGTTTGCAATTGAATTATCCATATAAAAATCTCTTAATGACTTTTTAAATAAACTAAATGACAGACAGCGCTCAAAATATACATCAAGACCACTGACAGTAGTACCAACTAAAAAAAAAGAAAAATGTTCAGCGTAACGATTTAAAATTACGAATTTATGGTATATATTTATACAGAATATATCCACCAACATTGACATTCGCGTACATATATTTTGATGGGTGACCGGAATAAATCGCCACAGTAAACAACTGCAACAGAAACAACCGCTTAGAAAAAGTGTAGTAGGCTAGAAATATTTGGCGCGGGAAAAACATCATGTGCCTCACATTTCTATTATAAATTTATTCTCTTGTTCTCGTTTTTCGAAATTTATTCTGAGGACAATGTAATGGGGACGAAGTCCCCATTTGGCGAGGATAAGGAATCGAGGCGGCCCATGCCGCCAAGATGACGCAATCCGAGTCCACCGCCGACCCGCCGTCGGAAGCGGCGGTGTCTCGCACGCAAACCTGGGATCCACTGATTGCCCGGTTAGTTTGAAACATAGGATACGATCCTTTAGCAATGTCCGACCGAGCTCTAGCGAGCGTCGGACGGTATACGTCTGCCCGGGGCGTTACGTTTGCCTGGGGCGATACGTTTGCCCGGTTAATTCTTGTTTTGAAATACAATACCGCGCCACAATATTTATAGCCTACTACACATTTTATAAGCGGTGGTTTCTGTTGCAGTCGTTTTCTGTGGCGATTTATTCCGGGAACCATTTTGATGTTATAGTATATTGGAGGGAAGATCGAAAATGCACTCAGTATGATCATAACGTTTCACTAACGGATTCCGAAAATCAATTAAATACATAAAATAATGACTAGACAACAATTATTAAAGCTGAATTCAGGATTACACCGCCCGGAATTGTCACACCAGATTAGCCTTCACAGTCCTTCTGTGATAGCCAACTAAAAACGTCTGAAACGTTTGATGCAAACCATGCCTTTGGGCAGGGATTATAGACGACAGTAGTGATTGGATTCACGATAGCAACAAAGACTTATTTCCCCGAACTCTGCTCTCAGAATATCTCAAGGGATATTCTAATATTTTAATTTATGCAACAATGTATCAATATCATGTGAACTTATTCACGAACCAGAACAATGCTACTATAAATAATAGATATCGGTGTTCAGTATAAACAAAAGTTGTCATCCATGCTTGAGAAAAGGATTAATGGAAAACTCCATGTATTGTGTCCCTGTGTAGATTCTGTGTGCATTGTTCTGTATGTTCAAACAGAAAGATAAACGGCGAAAAACGCAAAACTAATTGCTTTTGTGATACATGCGAAAGATATAACACGAAGAAGAATTTCAGCAAATATGTTTTAAACATAAACATAAACAATATGTTTAGTAAATACTCATCAAAAGTTTACAAAAAATAAAGGAATCTTGTTCATCTCTCATAATCTCATAAAGCCATATATCTCATTTAGACTGATTCGAATGCTATATGAAAAAATTGGCGAGTTGGGAAAAATATTATTGAGATCAAGCCATAACTAATATTGGATCGGTATTTTGAAAAATCTGAAAATAAAAAAAATCTGTAATCTGTATCTACAGATTCTTGGTTTCATATAGTCTGAAAAATCTATATAAATACAGATTATCCTGCCGAAACATGCGGATTTTGACGTAGAACTACGTCTTTCATTAAGGGTGCCAAATCAGAAAACAGGTCACGTTTTTATGAAATAAAGTTAACGTTAATAATTATTTTTGCCGCGAACGGATTTTGGCGATTTACATAGTAAACGAATCGGAAATTCCCTAAGATTTGTTTAATATGCTATACATTAGAATCTCCTGGTTTGTAAATGGCTAAAATGCATGAAAACTTTAAGCGTTTCCATTTTCCCATACATTTGTTCTGTCCATTTGTGTACTTTCCCGAACAGAGCTGTCAATAACGAGCAACTTATCGACGAGCAGCGAAGGGGAAATCGTAGGATTCAAAATCTCCGTGAACAAAGGGAAAAAAGAACAATAAAGAGGAACACTTGCCTAGAGTATAAACAGTGGATCTCGCTGATGCAAACTTTCATTCGGCATCGGACTGTTGAGTAATCCAGTTCATGAAAAAGCGAAAGCACGCTTCGATCTAAGATTGGACCCCACCAGTGGTAATCCAACTTGGATATCGTCGTGTGGTTTTTTCAGTTCGTATTTGGCGTTATTCGTATCGTGTGTTTTTCTTTTCACGTCATAAATTGGAAGCTTCGCGTTGATGAGCAAAAAGAAGAGGAAGGCTGGCTCCAGCACTGCAAAAAGCGAACGCATTGCCAGGGGCAATCAAATTTCGAGGCAAGCGTCATCTAGTGAAGCACGCGATGTTGGTGCAGTGACAAGCGCTCGCACTGAACCTAGCCTTCGCGAGTGTCGAACCGCATCGAACAACATCGAAGTAGGCGACTTCGGCTCGTTGGTTGGAAATGTAAACGGCTCCACCCAAGCAGCAACCAAAATCAAGCTCCCCCCGCTGGTGGCTCTGTATGCGTACTATGGATGGCGAACGCTTGTTTGGCGCTTGGTTTACGTTGTACGAACGATTCCTAGAGGTGCAATTTCTCTGAGGCAATACTAAATAACATGTAGCACGATATTTGATACTTGCATGTGTTGTCATTGTTGTTGTTTCCTCGCAGTGCCAAAGATATATTGATGTAGTTATGAGATGTGGAATAATGGTGCTGGTGCAACATGTATATAATCTACCGGAATAAGCGTTCGAGGTAAATTTTCAATGCATTGACATGAAATTAATTGCGATACATGATCAGCTAGTGTATTGTTCTGCGAGGGCAAGAATGAATCATCAATCAATTATCGTCAACTGATTCTACAATGAAAAAACATTTCAGAGATTATTCTACTAGGCAGTTGTTTCTAAAATTTCACAGCACTATAGAATAATATCCGAAGGTATAAACAAGCGACTTATATAAAATAACAGCGTAGTTCTACGTCAACAATGCGGTCGTATCTTGGACACAACCTCCTATAATTTTTTTTTACCAAGAAAGTACACGATACTAGCTCGGGATATTTCCTTATAGTTAACAATATCAGACCCAGTGAAAAAGTGGACTGTGTTTTCGAAACATTCGTCACCCTGCAACTGAAACTTGTGTTTCAGTTGCAGTGTGACGATTTCAACTCGATTGAAACAATATCGATAATATCGGCCTTTCAGACAAAACTTTAAAAACAAAATTCAAGCAGAAAATAATATTCACAGTTTCCGCATTTGACAAAATTATCACAAAAACTTTAAGACCATGTTGTATTATCATATGCCCCTCACTGTTTTGGGATTTTCAGAATTTTCAAATTCAAATGCCATGGAATGAGCTGTAGTGATAATCTGAGAGGGAGGAGCCAGTTGAATGACAGATAGTTTGTTTTCTTCTTATTCTTTTTACGCATTTGTGCGTTTTATCCCTGATTTGATTTTTGACGTAGGACCGCGTCTAACAGGAATATATAGGGGGTAAAAAATTTGAACACATCATGGCTTCCAGCAGCATCGGCATATTCAAACATTTTATTTTATTTTTGATAATTTCGATATAGTTGTCCTAAAGAATTATTTCGATGATTTCTAAAACAATATCCGAAATATGAAGCAAACTGACTTTTATGATTTGTTTGTTGGTGGAGATCTTGTGTGAATTTATGGTTTTGGGCTCACTTGTGACTTTTTTCGATCGTTCATTCAGTTTTCGCGAATTCTTTCATTCTTTCACTGGTTCCAGGTTGATCTATTGCTGCAAGCTCAGTGAATCGATGGAAATAATAATAGGTTGACTAAAAAGGATGCTGTGTCTGTATTTTCAACAGGCAGTGATCACGATTCGGATGAAGATGGGAATAATTCTACCAGTCTCTCGTCATCTTTGCCATGATATTCCTGCCCATCACTAATGGACCATTCATATGCAAATTTTAAATTTGACATGCAGGTCGCTAATCAAGGCAATGGTATCACTGAAGATCTAATAGAATTGACCGATAGTGAAGGTGAACCAATTAGTCTTGTCCACAAAACTAAAAGGGTCAAGATTCTTTCTCCCCTTTATGTGTGATATAATTTGTATACCATTTCCCATAGATAACATACCTGTCGCTTCCAATTATTCTACATAAATGTTACGCTCACTCTGCCCTCCCTCACAACACCCACTTCCCGTTCGTGACATTGATGAGTGAACATTTTTTGTGCGATTATCGAGCAGGAATGAATTGCCTTTCTCAAGATTCATTGTACCCCTAATAAGTGTTCGAAAGATGTAATCTTACGTTGATCGCACTTGATCGAATAAATTACAAAAAGAATGAATTTGATAAATTCTTTCTGAAAAGAACTGGATTTGATTTGCTGAAAACACTATCTTGTTTTTTTTGACGGAGGCGATCTGGCGTAGTGGTGACATCCATACCTCTCACGCAGAGATCACGAGTTTAATTCTCACTCCCGACATTCTTCCTACAATGGAAGTAAAAGTGACGAACCAACCGATATGTGTTGAAAGTCACTATAATAGAGAAAAAAAAAAAAAAAAAACTATCTTGTTTTCTCTCGTGTGGTGCGTTATGTGTGGTGATAGTAGTTTTTTTTTCGAAGCTGCTGCTGATTTCTTCGGCGTTTTCGGCTTGCATGTAGCGATTTTTGAGGATTTGTTTGACTTTTCCTTTCGAGCAGCCACACCAGCAGTAGCAGCAGCTTTCTTCTTGCTGGTCGCCTTCTTCACAGCAGCAAGTTTGTTTTTTTTGCAGCAGTAACTGTTCCAAAATGATCTAACCGCTGTACAATTATAATTGAGTGGATTTCCGAGCTAGTACCTGCTTATTTACATATTTTTGTTATTTCAATAGCTTGCTTCCAAAGCAATTTTTGAGCTATTGAAACAAGTTTTTGGATCAATAAGTAACACACATATAACGCGTAAACATTTTATCTTTCGAATGAAGCGGTTGTCATACCATTTCTTTCAACCGGCGAAGAGGTTTTATTGCTCAAAATCCTGTTTCTCCAATGTAATACTCTCGTTCTAGAAGTTTTGAACTTACACCCCAGTATAGAAATTAAAGATGTAGTCCGACGTCAACATTATTTTCACATAGAATGTCTTGCAAAAAATGTCATGTTGAAATTTTCTACATATTTCAATACTTCCTCTTGGTTCACCGTGACTGGCTCGCGCTGACATAAGGGTGATCACAATAAACGCGAGCTGGCTCCTCTCTCTCAGGTGATAATGCAAGAAAAGTTGATTATCATCAGCACAGATGAGGAGCTCAAGCAGGAGCACAACCAAGGTTGTCATAAGTTCCGGTTACGACGCAACATTGAAACACAGTATCCTGCGATGTGGGACATTGCTGAAAAATATTTTCTCGTTTTTCCATCATCATACTTTGTCGATAAAGGCTTCAGTGTCGTTACAAATAACCCGAAACCGGGGGAACTATTTGAAAATCAACGAACGCGGAGATTGAAGGCTTTAACTAACTAATATTGAACCGTATTTTGATATTTTGTTAGTTGCGGATAGATTGGTCTGCGATTTGAATGTTATTATATTTTGTGAGTAATTTGTATTCATAATTGCCAAGTTGACGTAATTTCCTATGGCCGGTTTGTATTGAACGAACGTTTTATTTTTAAAACAAATTAATGCTGAGTCACCAGCATAGAATAAACGGATTGAAATTACCTTAGAAGTCTTTACATTTGTGGATTGTTTATTAAGAAACTATTTTATGTTCCTCTTTGGATATTTTCGTCTTTGCGCCAACTGGAAACGGATCGTTGTTACACTTTGAATGTTTATCTTGACAAATCAATCATAAATAAATCATAGAATTCAAAAATTTGAAGATTGATACATTTAGAGTAAAATTCACTCGCGTCATTTATTGTCAACAATTCATAAACTCCATCAAAACTTACTGTTAATATTTTTCTTCTTTCACTTTTTGTATTCATTCAGCTACCGCTTCACTGAAAACTGCAATGATTTAGTTTGCGCTTTCCACACCCAAACCCCGACTCACCTGTGCGTCCTGTAGCGTTCCCTCGCGTTCGCCTGAGACCGCTGGCACTGTCCACCGGCTCGCGAAAGTTCCCCTTCACTAGATTCCAACCGGAAAAAACACTCCTCGTAGGCACTTTCCATCGCTTGCGATGCGCTACTTGATCTGCTGCTGGTCTTCCGATTACGACCACTCATTTCCACGCGATCTGCCCGGCAAAATGCATCCTCTCGGCGGCTAAACACGATCCTAACTGATCAGCAAGCAGGCGGCAAGAACCACAGCAAGTGCGGCCTGCCGCCGCAGCAGCAAGTGGGCATAATTAAGAAACACTTGTTAAATGAATTAAGTCGTTAATAGGCGCGCGAGGGAGATGCGATGCTCGCATTCGATCTCTGATTTGCGGAGGAGTGCGAGAAGAAGTGAAGGCAGGAAGCTGCCGGGCTGTAAGAAGATCCACAGCTGATGACTGACGACTGGAAATGTGATTCTTCTCGGTTGCGTCCGCTTCGATGCGGAGGCGTTTGTTTGTTTGCTTTGGTTTGTTGTCGTGTTTTGCGTAACTAACTGTTGAGAATGGGAATACGGGAGAAGAGAGATACGGAGGGATGAATGGTCTGTCCAATGCCTAATGGGGTGTGCGAAGGATCGAGATTTCTTGCAAGTGATTCTCGTTTGTGCATTTCTATGAAAATTTATGACCTCTTTTTTGGAGTTGAAGCTAAATCGGGAATGTTTTCGATTTTGTTGTGACACCTATTTGTTGTGTGAATTATGGGGTTCATAAGGACGGCTGCTTCCGGTCGCCTAGCACTTGAAGTGATTTACTGCGGTTTTATTGCGGCAACGCAATATGGTATTCGACACGAGCTAATTTTTCATCCACTGGATTCTCTAATCGAAATCATGAAAAAAAAACAAACATATCCCATACTCCCATCGGTTTCGGAATAGTCACGTAGACACGTGTTTGTCCAGTACATGAGTAAACAGGTTGTGTCTGCATCCCGTTTAATTTTTCCGGCACACATTCTGATAGATTCCAATGGCCCCATCTCCTAGACCGTAACTTCAATTGACGCAAACGCCAATAAACAACACGTAATCAGTTTATCGCTTCAATCGTTTTTTTCTGCGTGTTCTCTCTCTGTCCTGATCTCGTTATCAGCAAAGTGGTTTCTCACTCCAATGGAACCCTTACATCCAAACGCAAACAATATCATGCAACGATAAGCTGGATAATCCTTTCTAAGTGATTGTTTTGCTCCTTATCACGGCTTTCATCGTTTTCGTATCGGATGGGAGCGTTTTTTCGTCTCCGGGCTCTCCGGTGGTTTTTCGCCTTTCTAGCTCGTGATCGATCAAAAGCTTTTTTTTCCGAGCAATTGAGAACTGTTTTTCCCCGCATTTTTTACCCACAAATAATTGAATAATGCTGGAATAATGGCCGGATTGTGGGATTGACAAATAGTTGCAATTAGTATCGGCGATCGGCACCGACGAAAGAATGCGACATTTATGGATTGTTTATATTATCTTCTCCTACAATGAGGTTATCTCTGGATTTCCGGAAATATCGTATCATCCTCTTAAGTGGCTTTACTTTTTACAAATAAACTGCGATGATCTGATCTACAGGGTTCTCTCGAATTACCGAATAGCATAGCATTTGCATTGGGTGCGCAACTAAATTCGTTTCGTTTTTTCGTATGAAAAACACATTTGTTTGAATAATAAAAATTTATTAATACCTCATTTATAGTAATGGTCATCACTAACCACATTTTTCCCACATTCCTGGAAATTCACGGATTCCATTGCGAAAGATGCGTTCATCTTTTGAAGCAAAGAATGAATCCAGCCAATTTTTGATATCCTGCTCTGAAGTCATATTTCGTCTCTGGCAACGATTTGATTCAAAAGTTTTCTTTTTTGTGCCGTTCAAGTAATATTCCGGACATGTAAAATCGCCGTTCGAAATCTTTCGCTTTCAATTCGTATGGAAAAAAATTTCCTTGTCTATCCTGCGGCTTTGAATCGTTTAGAAATAGCTTGTCGAGTTAATCCGCTAGATTCTACATGCTTTGTTTGTGTCTCGACCGAGTAAAGTCTCTAATTCTTCGTCTCCGAATTTTGCCTCGGACGCTTTTTGACTTTAATACTAAAATCACCACTTTTGAATCGTCAAAACCATTCCTTACAAAATCTATCCAAAAGTGCAGAGACACAAAATCAAAACTTCCCGCAAATGGTGCTCATTTGCGACAATATTCGACATTTTCAGTAAAATTGAACTTGTTGTGCAAAACTCAAAGACTTGTAAACAATATTTGAGTGACAGATGTCGACACTTCACGATTTACCAAAAATCTCCGTCAACTATTCATACCCTTAGAAAAATCCTCGGTCGAAAACTACTAAATACATTTGGTAATGCAAAATTAGTAGAATTTACAAATTTTTTGTACATATTGTCAACAAACCCGCATCCCTACCAGAGATTAGTATATTTTACTCGATAACATTAGTAAGCTTGGATATTGTCATATCTGAAAATTGGTGAGAAAAGCGCGTATTAACCATTTTCATTGTTCCCATAAGGCAATACGGAGGTATAATAAGGATACAATTCTGATACGTGCATTTTCGGCGAGAAAATGTAGCCGATATTGGGCTTCCGAATCATGGTTCTGCTTGACATATGTGTTTATTAGTACGGTCGAAAATGATTATAGATTGGTAGTATTTACCAAAAAATTCGTTATATTTACTAATTATTTCTCTCAGTGTAGCACCTTGGGTCATCTTGTGGAAAAGGAACGAATTAAGTCGCACACTCAATAGTTTTAGTGGTGAGTTAAAAAATATGTATAGTACGGATGAACACACTTTGGCGAACAGAAATTGCATGAAGCTCCTAACCACGCGACCACTAGAGCCTCGCTTCATATCAAAGGTGTGGGCATAGAATTCCGCAACCGTTTCGCTACCAGTGCTTGCCTGAACGGAAACAAATCAAAACATTTCAACTCGTCCTCGGATGTTGTGCGTTGTGGGCGCCGTCATTTTGTAATTAAAACAAACCGATTCCATCCTTTGGTTTTGAGGTTACTGTGGAGGTCCGTGAACAACTGTGTTGCGGTTTGCCAGCAACGATTTTCAATTTCAAGTTTTGGTAGCGATTTGGGTTTGCCACCATTTGGTTGTGAAGCTTATGATTAGCAATCAGTTCGGGCAGAGGGTGGAATCGTTATCGTTCATTCGGGCAGTGTTTGTGGTTACTTGACTGTCCTAATGTAGATGATAATAAGTGATGGCAGATTTCTTGGGCTCTGATTGCCAGGCGGAAATTTTCACTCGATATCTCATCAATATTAATTGAGGGGCTTAGAATGCAAGGGGTGTAAGTAACTTGATCGATTTCTCTTCATCAACTTTTTCTTTAGTTAATAACTCAACTGCAAAAACGTTCCAATTTGAGTTTGCTATAGAATCCGATAGATGAGGTTCTGACCTATATTTCACTTTGTCAAATACAGCTGCGAAAGAGTTTGCAGCTTAGTTATGACCAAAAGAGAGAGTCGATGTAGAGAAATCGATCAAATCACTTACACCCCTTTCATTCTAAGCCCTTCAATTTCTATCGGTGCAAAGAAAAAAGTCTGGGGACATTCAGAAAGAGCGAAAAATATCGCTCGGTGTTGAAATGAGGAATTTTGACGTGGGACTACGTCTAACCGGAGTATATGGGGGTAAAATGAAAACCTAAACACAGAACATGCAGGAACAAATGAAAGATTCCGAATGCTTATAACTCGTACATTTCTTACTGGATCGGAAAGATGTTTGCATCAACTGATAGGGAATATTTCTACGCTTCTATCGCAATTAATAAAATGTTATTTTTCATTAGATAAACAATTGAATAACTGTTAAATGTTAAGCGTTATCTAAACACCCTAACTGTCTCGTTTTGATTGGCCCGATTTACGGTTTCCCCAACACAGTCATCATAACAAAGCAGCCTTGGGGGAATCGGCATCGCAAATACATGAAAGTATGGGGATTTTTGTTCTCACCGTCAGCCATTCTTTGTGTGGACACCGACTGGACAACATCGTTGCTGGACGAGCTGGACGGCGAGTGATCGAGTGCTTTTCTCAAGGCGAGAGACGAATGAACTGCAAAAGTTTAAAGTCTCTATAATACAATACCTTCCTTCCTTCTCACCGAAATGTGTTCCCCAACACAGACTTCAAAACCAAGCAGCGTTGGAGAAATCGGGATTGCAAATACATGATAGTCGGGGGTATTTTCGTTCCGACTGAAATGTATTTCCCTAACACTTCAAATCCATGGAGCGTGGGGAAATTGCAAATTCATGCAAGTCGAGAAGCATTTTTGTTTTGACTGAAATATGTTTCCCTAACACAGACTTCAAACCTATGGAGCGTGGGGAAATTGGCATTGCAAAAACATGCAAGTCGGGGGCATTTTTGTTCCGACTGGAATGTGTTTACCTAATACAGACTTTTAAACCAAGGTGTCATCATATCAAACGTAAAAGGACTGTCATTAAATTTACTTGTAACGAAGAACATAATCATGAAACATGTACCGTAGGAATAATATTTAACTTAAGAAAACATTGTATCATTAATATATAAGTATGTAGCCTACATTTGTTTGACGATGTACAAATAAATCTATCACAATTCATGAATTGACCTTACATGGCATTATACAATCTTTTTACTCACAAAGCAAATATATTGGGTTCAATTGAATCGGAAATTGTTTCATTCAATCAAAAATTTAATCAATACAAACAAATGATTGCTAAGCTAAGGTAGTTCCACGTCAGCCTTGCGGTTATATCATAGATATAACCCACCCATTTTTTGTTTCATTTGAGGGGCTTAGAATGAAAGGGGTGTAAGTGGTTTAATAGATTTCTCTACATCGACTTTCTCTTTTGGTCATAACTTAGCTGCAAATACATTCCCAGCTGTATTCGACAATGCGGAAGATAGGTCAGAACCTCGTCTATCGGATTCTATAGCAAACTCAAATTGGAACGTTTTTGCAGTTGAGTTATTAACTGAAGAAAAAGTTGATGAAGAGAAATCGATCAAGTCTCTTACACCCCTTGCATTCCAAGCCCCTAATTGAAAAATATAGTTTTTTTTTCCATATTTTTTTGTTTATTCATCACTGCGGATAGTAGTTTAAAATGCATCGATGTTTTAGAAACAACTCTTTAGTAGAAAGTCAGGGTCATCAACCTGAAAGGGGACGATGGTTTGTGTAAAATCAGTTGAAGACGTTTGTTTGATGATCCATGCTTACTCTCGCGAGAACAATCAATTGTCGCAATCAGTGCTGCCATATGTACAGATTTAATTGGAAAGGTATAGATTTTTCGTCTTTTGTTTCCGATTCAGTACGATATAGTTACAAATTATTTTTTTACATACTACAGAATTACTGAAGTGCAGAAGCAGTTACATATAGGTACAGTTTTCCCAGCGGAGAATTAATATCCCTGTTTATATTTCTCTGTTTTATTACTCGAAATCATTTAAGAAGCACCTTTAGGCATGCATACATATTTATATAATACATATCAAATCGTATCTTTGAAACTCGATGTTTTCCGCAGATGAAAATGAGGCTCTCGAAACATTTTTTTCCAAGCTGATGTACACGATATCTCAAGTTCTGCTGAATCGATTTATTCCAATTTGTTGTGAATAAATCCTTATACATCTCTCTCTCTATCGCATGAACCAATAAAACATTACAATTTTTCAATTTTACTATTTAAAAAAAATAAATTGTCATGAAAACGTACAAAAAAGCAGTTTATTTTTTCAAAAGGCCGTCATTTTGTTAAAAAAAATGTTTCGGAGTTTCCGAGGTTCATATGATAGTGGCAACTTTAAAGATTCGGAATCTGTTCGATTTTTTTTTGTTACAGAAAACAATTAGGGCTGGAATTGTGTATGCCATGGCACATTTTTTTCAATCCCTCTCACCTCTCCAGCTTTAGAATATTTTTTCCGTTTAACTTTTGGTGTATTGTTAAAAGATAACTAATCAAATAATGAAATAATAGAAAGTGGAATTATCCTTTTTTTGCTCAAAGTTCTAAAACACCCCTGATTTGTGCACTAGAATAGCCTCTCAACTGGAAGTAGTAATAATTCGTGAAATTTGATTAACTTTCCAGTCCAACACCACTGCAAATTAAAGAAAAACTGGACGTCATACTAAAAAATTTAACTTTGTTTAGGATGCTCCGTTGAGGTCTAACAATCAGAATTTTTGAAAAATAAACAATCCCGTTGTTAACATATGACTACGAAATTATTGTCAACGAGAGCAAACATTATAAAATTAAAAAAAAAAATAAAAATTATAGGAGGTTGTGTCGAAGACACGACCGCATTGTTGACGTAAAACTACGCTGTAGTTTAATTCAAGTCGCTTGTTTATAACTGCGAATATTATTTTATAATGCTACGAAATTTTAGAAATAACCAATCTACCAGTTTGGTCGCCCTGAAATATTTTTTTCTTGTAGAATCATTTGACGATTATTGTTTGGTGATTCATTCTTGTCCTCGCAGAACAATACATGCTCGAGATAAGCGCAGTTATCATCCTTAGTGGAGAAAGTTTTGCTACTGGTAGGCGAAACCAAATCACATACAAAATTCCAGAACGACATTTACTTTCTTGGTGACTAAATAAACGGAATAAACACTTTCTGTTAATCTCAACAACCTCGAAAAGAGTAACACTGCTTCATTATTATCAAGATTAGCGCAAATGCAATCCTAGTTGAAGGGAGTTTTGCAACTGGCACGCGAACTCAAATAAATTGATAACTTATTATAACTTATTGAATAATTTGGTATTCCCAAATAATTTTTTGGTGCACAACCTTAACACCTGCTTCACCATAGCGTCAGTTCAATGCATTGATGCAATGTCAAAGTCACCAACGAAGCCTTCATGATGACGGAAAACAAACAATGTCAACTGCTTGGAAAAAGGCTGAATATTTGCCTCAGCAGAGATTCATTACTAATACCCTAGCGCCAATATTTCCCTCCCGCTATCTCCACTCCTTGTCGCCACGTTCGGATCGACTTGTTCACCCGCAACAGCGCAATACGTTAAAACGCACGCACGTACACACACAAATATCCATACATCGATGGCAGTCACGGGTGACTGACAGTATAACATATGATAATAAAGGTAGCTTATATTAGGCATATATGCTTATAAGCATTCTCATTCGAATAAAAATACCTTCCACTTCGATAAGAAATGATGGCCCTGATACGTTTGAAAATTTCCATGGAATTGCTAGAAAACCGTGGCGAAAACGTGTTAAGATCGCGACTACTCAAGCTATCATATTCCGATATGCGTGAGTATACCCTTTCGAACATCTAAATCAGCAGCCAGATAAATTCAAACAACATGCTCGATATTATGACATCCTGGACCACAATTACATAAATTGTTAGTAGCAAAACCTACACGATAAATACGTGAATTGAGCCCGGATTGATTGAACTTCGGGGATAATAGAGTAAAACCATCTTCCAAGTTCATCCTTCCATTGATTCTGCCAACTTATAAATGCCTGTTTGTCCGAAAAATGGAGAATAACTGAACGTGATACGCATTGACTCACATTTTGAACTAACGCCGAATTGTAGGTTTTTTGACGTAGGACTACGTCTTTCATTTCTATACCGGGGTGTAAAATCAAAGTTTCGAAAACGAAAGCGTTACGCCGGAGACCGAGATTTTGAACGTTAATAGCTCCTAAACAGCTGAACGAAATTGTATGATAAACACTTCATTCGAAAGATAAAATGTCTACGCGTTATATACTTGTTACTTTTTGGTTCAAAAACTTGTTTCTTCTTCTTCTTGAATGGCGTTAACGTTCCCTGTGGAACTTTTGCCGTCTCAACGTATTCATTAACTAGCGTCGTTCATTAATACTTGGTTGAGATTTCTATGCCGAATAACACGCCTTGAATGTACTCTAAAGTGGCAAGCTCTAGAATACGCGTGACCACAATGCAAGCCGGAAGAATTTTCTTTTGACGAAAAATCCCCCAACCAGAACGGGAATCGAACCCGAACACCCGGCATGATAGTGTGGGACGCTAACCACTCGGCCACGGGTGCACTTGGGCAAACTTGTTTCAATAACCTTGAAATTGCTTTCAAAGCAGTTTATTGAAATCAGCAATCGGTATATAAGCGAGCGCCGCTCGGAAATCCACTCAGTTATAATTGAACAGCGTTTGGGGTACCATCGCAGGAATGAATGGATGTTTCCCTAACACAGACTTCTAAACCATGGAGCCTGGGGAATGTTTCCTTAACACAGACTTCAAAACCACGAAACCTGGGGAAATTGGCATTGCAAATGAGATGCAAGCTGCAAGTACATAAACACAGTTTTTCCAACACAGATTCAGAAACCAAAAAGTTGGGAAAATCGGCATTCCATATCTCGGCAGTGCTTTTTATACCTCCATGCATTTTTACACTCCGGAATGCGTTTTGCTAACACGGTCTACAAAAGCGGGTAGAAATACAACGCTTTGGCTCGGTTATTCAGGACTGCATGCCTCTTCATGTCGCCAGCTCACTGAACTTCTTCGCATACCGTTAGATGATTAGGCAAAATGTTGATAACTTTTTGCGGCGATAACCACTACTATAATGCATGAATTGACCAAAATAGGGATTTGTTGCAATTGAATTCGTAAATTGTTTCATTTATTCACTAGTTTAATCAATAATTTGATCAATAGATTTCAATCAATAATTACCCAATGAGGAACATTCGAAGTGCGATTATTGCTAATTGAAAAAAACACAAATGATTACCAACGGCAGTCCTACGTCAACCTTGCGGTTATATCATAGGTATAACCCATTCACCGTTTTTTCGATTGCACTAACCACTCGCTTTCCGATCCGACGCAACGAGCAATCTTTTTGCCTACAATTCGGCGTTAGCTCACAATGTGAATCGATGCGTAATATTCGATCGCAACTAAAGTAGTTCTTAACGTTAACTTCACTTCGTCGCCACTTGACTTTTTTCTCTGATAGGAACGAAAATTCTCGAAAATTGAACTTCTCTGTAATGTTGCCATTGTATATTTTTCAGCCTTTATTGGCTTTTATTTGTAGAAGAGGGTATTATTAAATGAAAAAACTCCAAAGAATATGTTTTCTTCATCTTTATTATGTTTTAATAAATGATGCCCTTCATTCCCCTTCATTCTTCTACTTTTCCTTTGTTCACGGAGACTTCAAATCCTACGATTTCCCCTTCGTTGGTCGTCGATAAGTTGCTCGTTATTGACAGCTCTGTTCGGGAAAGCACAGAAATGGACAGAACAAATGTATGGGAAAATGGAACGCTTAAAGTTTTCTTGAATTTTAACCATTTACAAACCAGGGGATTCTAATGTATAGCATATTCTAACGATTCTAAGGGAATTTCCGATTCGTTTAGTATGTAAATCGCCAAAATCCGTTCCCGGTAAAAATAGCTATTGGCGTTAACTTTATTTCATAAAAACGTGACCTGTTTTCTGATTTGGCACCCTTAATGAAAGACGTAGTTCTACGTCAAAAGTGGCACACGTCTCCTTTGTACCAACACATGCGATAACACATGCTAAACGATGACGAACGACGAATAACGAAGCTAGAGAGAATTGCCAAGTCGTAGTGTTGATATTTTCTGAGAAATGAACGAATTATTGATTCCTCGGTCTGACAGACCAATGCGCGAGTATAGGAGTGTTAAGAATGAGAAAATGAATCCCACAATCGCCTACCAAAATTCGCTATAGATTATCCGTATCTTCAGCAAAAGGGTGCCTGAAAGGAAGCAACGTGAAACCGACGTTCGTAAAAATTCCCGATGCAGAGATAGTGCGTCAAGCCTGTCGGTCTGTCGGTAGGGGAAACTCACTCGCAAAGTTGTGACTTTGCGAAATGAATTTGAATTGAAATTTAATTTGTTCCTATGGATGAGGATTCTGCTCCACGTCGTCGTCGTCTGTTTCCGTAGAAACTGTGTGGCAGCTTCATCTTTGCTAGGCATGACTTTTGGCTGCGGGGAGGAGCGATGGAAAAGAGAAGGGGACGACAAAAACAAATATTTCCCCATCATTGCTGAACGATGAAGGTATGCAAAGGATCTGATAAGTTCAAAAGATCCCGAGATAATCTTATCGTAGAGGGAGGCAGGGAATGGGGGCGGCCGAGATGGATGCGGATGATGTTGATAGGAGCAGAATTTGTATCAACTTTAATTACAGTTTGATTGCTGTTCGTTGACTTCGTGCTCTCGGGTCGGTGGATAAGCCACCTGTTGAGTCGGAGCTCGAAGGGGCAAGGGTTCGGCGCAAAAGTGTTGTAATTATCCTAAATTTCACGAGGTGAGAACCTAAAAGGGGTGAGGCGTTTGAAAGCGTACCTGTGCTAATTAATATTCCGGATGGGCTTGCGCTGAAAAGGGGCACGAATTCTACTGTTCCATAAAGCGGATTGTAATGAAATTATACGATAACGGAGGGTTTGAATCGGGTGAATTGAGCGATCGTCGTCATGTTATTATTTTGGTTTTGAAACCCGAAGTGGAGTGACCCTCGAACGACGAACAAATTAAATTGTCTGCTATGTAATGAGAGCGGGAAAAGTTTATCATTGGTGCAGGTGGAAAATACCACCGCAAATGTTTGCCCGAAGTAAATACAATTTATCACAGACAGGAAGTTTCCCGGCGCGAAATGTGACTGTAACTTTCCACGTGTACACAAATGCATACAGAAAGAGGAAGATATATAGATGGCGCTGTGTGGTGATGACTTCTCTATTAAACTAAAGGGGAAACTTTCTCTTGAGAGATTAAACGCGAACTCGAATTTGAACTGGATTATCTTGCGGTTTATTGCGCTGCAAGTCTACTGTTGTGTGGTGATGGAATTAACATGTTTTCTTGTTCGAGCAGAAGGCATAAGTAAGCACACATTTCTGTGTGGAAAGTCTCAGTGAAGATACTCCGTCATGTTGCAAAAATAAATTCACGATAAAGGCCGAGCGAGTAACTCTAGTTTTTGATGAGTTGTGCAATGTTGAATGATGATGATGATGTTGGATTAAAGAGGCTTTAAACTTTTCAGTTCATTTGCCTCTAGTTCGCAATGTTGAAATTTTTGTCTCTTCCTTTTAACCGAAAATTCACAGAGAGTGAGAGATCTTCCTCTCTCTCTCTCTCTCTCTCTCTCTCTCTCTCTCTGAAATTCAACGAGAATGCTTTTTCGATTCTCATTTTATACTAAAAATATGGAGCGAAAAATCAAAGCTAACTTTACCAACGTTAGCTTATTTAGGCAGCGTCTAAACGACCTGCATTTGGACAACGATTTAATTGTACACATATCAACCCATCTCATGTTCACATCACGATGAAAACCAATGTTACTGCATGTTTTCAAGCAATGTTTCCAGCTGTACTAAAGAAGTGAAAACCCTTTATCGGCATCAAGAACTGAAAACGAATCCATTTTTCGATTAATCATAACTCGTCGAGAAATAAAAATCGGCATTGCGTTTTCGCGAGAATCGAAATGAGTTCATAACACTCTCTCGTCTCTCATACTCCCAACTATTTTTGCCTGTGGGTGGAAACGGATGTTTTTTCTCTTAAATCGGTGAACATTTCGATCTCTGATAGTGATGAAACAACGCACGACAATATTTTTATTCTTTTTGAATCGCTCCAATCGCATACGAATATGTGTTTGTTCTTTTTTGACGTAGGACTACGTCTAACCGGAAGATATAGGGGTGAAATGGAAATCTAGGCACTGAACAAGTAGGAAAAAATGCAAGATTTGGAACGCTTATAACTCGAGCATTTCTCAATAGATCGCAAAGGTTTTTGCATCAATTGATAGGAAATATATCTACGCATCTATCATAACGAATAACATTTCATTTTTCTTGAGATAAATAATTGAATAATTGTGAAATATCAAGCATTGTCCAAATGCACTATGTGACCATTTTTGATTGGTCCATTTTGTGCTACTCAAATCGTACCGACCAAAACGGGCAATTAGAGCAGCAGCGAAATAGAATGAAGCACGATTGGAAAGGAAAAAGAAAAAAAAATGAACGAAACATTGGTCGCGGTCTCACACATGCGTAATTCTCGAGCCAGCTAGTCAGTTTAAAAATCCCCGCTCCGCTGCCGTAACGATCATTCTTTGTGTGGACACCGACTGGACAACATCGTTGCTGGACGGGCTGGACGGCGAGGGATCGAGTGCCTTTCTCAAGGCAAGAGGGCGGAGGTGGTAGCGCTGGAGTAGAATAGAGTAGAGTTTTCAAAGGGCCTTTCTCAAGGCTAGAGACGAATGAACTGCAAAAGTTTAAAGTCTCTATAATACAATACCTTCCTTCCTTCCTTCCGTAACGATCATTCTCATTCAAACCGTACACCACATCGGTTTGCATCACAACACATCAACAAACCAACCCAAGCAGCCATGTCTGGACATGGTAAAGGAGGAAAAGTGAAGGGAAAGGCAAAATCCCGCTCGAACCGTGTTTAGTTTCGGCCGCCGAAGTGATCGAGTTAGCTGGCAAAGCTGCTCGCGACGATAAGAAAAACTGCATTCGGTGGACATCAAGACAACAGGCAGTTGCAGCGAGTGGCGAGTGGCAAACGCAATCGCAAAACAGCAGCAGGTAGCAGAAGAAAAAAGTTTTTCTTTTTACTTTGGTGGCAAATCCAGAACAAGACGGCATCGAGGGCGTTCGAAATGGTTTTTTTCAAAACCACGAGTACAAAGTTTTCTAAATTGGAACCATTTCATAAAACAAGGCGCTTATCAGGGCCATTAAACCTTTCAAAAAAGAGTTTACGAAATACAGTGCTTTCTAAAATAATATCCAAAATAATAATAAAACACAAATTGATTTTTTCATAATTTGTTTGCCAGGATCTGATGAGTATGTGAATTTGGCAGTTGTTCTGAGGTTATTGATAGTTGGAGACTTTCCTGATTATTCAATTTTCACCAATTCTTAAATTGTTTCCAGATTTAAAGTACAGTAATTTACAATTAGTTCGACATTTAGCTAATTGGACGGACCTGTAATGCGACATATTTATTTGGACATTTTTGTAAACATAGAGTTCGGGGTCCAAATTACGACCCCACATTGAAAGTCGACACTGTACCACTGTCATCACAAATGTTCAATTACAGGTTAAAATTACCTCCAATCCGACACTGAGTAGTGGTAATGCGACGTGCCATTGAATGTAATTTACTGTACAATATGTCACAAGCTGAATGGGAAGAAATTTTCCAATTGTGCAAGCTGTGGCGAGTGGCAAACGCAATCGTTAAACAGGAAGGTTTAGATGAACAATATGGGGATATCGAGTGATAACAAAACAATAAACGCTTTAGATTAAAGATATTGAAGATAATTTTGTGATCCTGAAAAGGACCCTTTTTAGCCTGCATGTGGATCCAACAAGCGAACAAATCGTAATGAATGTATTTTTTTGCCATCGCTGCCTTTTAACGCTCATTCATTCGTCTCGTTGGACTCGCCCCTTTGGCTGAGTCTGTCGATTTGTCTCTATCCTGTGAGCGTGTACCGCTAAAGTACAAAACGCGCGGATCCGCTGAAAAATATATCATTCTCTTTCAAACCGTAAATCAGTGTGGTTGTATGGCATCATTTCACATCACATCGCATCAACGGATTGGTGCCGGAGCACCAGTAGTGTACCTAATAGCGGTTATAGAATTTCGGCCGCCGGAGTGCTCGAGTTGGCTTGCAAAGCTGCTCACGACAATAAGAAAACCCGCCTACAGAATAGAGCACATTCGGTTCGGAGGCAACAACTAGTTTCAGCGAGTGGCAAACGCAATCGCAAAACGGCAGCAGGTAAAGGGTGTGTCACATCAAATTGCATCACGGAAAAAACGCTGTAGAAATTCGCCCAGTAGACCGATCCTTTTGAAAATTTTAGACAGTAAAATAAAAACTATTAAACAACTTTTGGCATAGACGGCGCCAGTGGTTGTATGGTTAGCGTAACAGCCTCACAATCCGATCGGCCTGGGTTCAATCCCAGCTGGCGTCGTTGGGATTTTCTGAGGCGAAAAATCTCTGGTTACGTCTTCCTTCGGAGCGGAAGTAAAAGAAGTTGGCCCGGCTCATGAGTTGTTGAGTCTGATAGGTAGGAACAGGTGGAGTCGCCTCCCTGATGTCGGTGATTGGCACTAAAGTGGCGGAAATAGGCCGACGAAAAATAAGCGAAGATAAAAAAAAAAAAAAAAACTTTTGGCATTTTCTTTTTATTCATACTTCGAGCCCAAGCCCGTATGCTCGCACCTTCCTCTTTACCCCGTCCATAAGGTTCTGTATAACGTCAGGTTGTAGTTTTTTTTGAACAGAAATCCATTTTCTCTTGAAGTCCGCCTCCGATTTGACAACTTTTGGGTTCTTCCGGAGGGCCTGCTTCATAATCGCCCAATATTTCTCTTTTGGGCGAAGCTCCGGCGCGTTGGGCGGGTTCATTTCCTTTGGCACGAAGGTGACCCCGTTGGCTTCGTACCACTCCAACACGTCCTTTGAATAGTGGCACGAAGCGAGATCCGGCCAGAAGATGGTCGGGCCCTCGTGCTGCTTCAATAGTGGTAGTAAGCGCTTCTGTAGGCGCTCCTTAAGGTAAACCTGTCCGTTTACCGTGCCGGTCATCACGAAGGGGGCGCTCCGCTTTCCGCAAGAGCAGATCGCTTGCCACACCATGTACTTTTTGGCAAACTTGGATAGTTTCTGCTTGCGAATCTCCTCCGGAACGCTGAATTTGTCCTCTGCGAAGAAGAACAACAGGCCCGGCAGCTGACGAAAGTCCGCTTTGACGTAGGTTTCGTCGTCCATTACCAGCCAATGCGGCTTCGTCAGCATTTCGGTGTACAGCTTCCGGGCTCGCGTCTTCCCCACCATGTTTTGCCTTTCGTCGTGGTTAGGAGCCCTCTGAACCTTGTATGTACGCAGGCCCTCCCGCTGCTTGGTCCGCTGGACGAATGAACTTGACAAATTCAGCTTATTGGCGACATCCCGGACCGAACTTCTCGGATCACGTCTAAACTGCTTAACTACGCACTTGTGATCTTTTTCACTGACGGAGCATCCATTTTTGCCGTTCTTCACCTTCCGGTCGATGGTTAGGTTCTCGAAGTATCGTTTTAGTACTCTGCTGACCGTGGATTGGACGATTCCCAGCATCTTACCGATGTCCCGATGTGACAACTCCGGATTCTCGAAATGAGTGCGCAGGATTAATTCACAACGGCTCTTCGTTCGACAACATTTTTCCAAATTTACGAAAAATTGACAGTGAAGCATGGCCAACGTGATCTATACACTCTTATCTGATTATAAACGAAAGCTGAAGATATAATTCATAAAAATTAAATTTCTACAGCGTTTTTTCCGTGATGCAATTTGATGTGACACACCCTTTAGATGAAGGAAAAAGTTTGTTTATACAGACTGCTTTGGTGACAAAACCAGCTACCGTAAAACACCGCGCTTTTCAGGACCATTAAACCATTCAAAGAAAAGTTATTAAAAGTTATTCACAATACCAATGCATTCTAAAGTGACATAATATGACATATAATATAGACTGATTTATTTTGTTTATGCTTGTTCTTGATTGGTGGTTGGGGCCTTTTAAATTGATCATTCAGTTTTCACAAACCCATGCTTGGTTTCCGAATTAAAAGTGGCTTCAAATTACAACATATTGTATGCAGCATGGCATTAACGAATTTTCTCGGTAGCAAGAACTGCTTTCTTTGGTTGATAACTGATGTTGAAAATTGACTGACGTTACATCTGCATTGTATAGAAAATTAACTAAGGAGCAACATGATGAGCTATGTATTTCCTGCTGTTCTGTTCTTATTTTAAAGAACTTTAATCCGAAGGTCATCCGTCCCTGTATTTACTGTTGGTTTTTCAGAACGCTTCTAGCTCGTTTATTTCTCGACAGATCGTAGAGTTCGTCTCCAAAACCTCAGTTTTTCATTTTTATTTACTTTGTTTGCGGAGACTACAAATCTTACAATTCATTCGTCTCCGAAACCACAGTTTAAGGTACGGTAATGTGCTCAATAGTGAAATATATGATAGTGAATGAGCTGATAACCATCTATGCATTCCCTATCACAGCCATCATTTTGATTGTACGATATGTGTATACGCCGAAAGATGCCCGGCGTTGAACATTTAATAAGTACAAAGCCTTCAGAAAAAAACAAGAATCAAGTTTGTAGGAAAAACGCAAAAACACAATACCAAAGGTTCTTTTCAGAACCCCCAACATGTTCATGAAGAGTAAACAGTAAACTAATCCATTTTTCAGGTAGATAGGTAGGTATTCACGTAGGAGAAGAAAATAAAAAAAACATATTCGAAATATATATTTAGCAAAAGCTGTCCCCTTTGTATAGTCCTACGTCACTCCGGTTATGTTCCCGACATTACCCACCCGTCTTTTTTTTAATCAAGGGAAAGCAAGGAAGGTGAGGGATCACTTTAAGCGCAATCCGAACCTTTCGATTCGAGACGTGTCCAAGAGGTCTATTCTTCCGTCTGGTTCGCGTCCAGCAGACAATGAATCTGGACTTCATGTCTTCAAAGTAAGGAATGTGCGTAACCGAAACGATAAACAGAATACGGTGGACAAATCCCGTGCCGGGAAGCTGTACCGCAAGTGGTTGATACAGCCGAAATGCATTGTAGTGGAAGACGAGACGTACATTAAAGCGGACGCCAAGCAGATCTCCGGCCTGGATTTTTTCATCGGTTGGTCCCCCCTGGATGTTCCGGAGAAGTTCCGGAAGAAAAAGGTCGACAAATTTGCCAAGAAGTGTAGCAGGCGATCTGTGAGAGTAGAAGTGTAGCTGGGGGAGCGGCCAATTGGGCAAGCCGTACATAACGACTGGCACCATCAACAGCCAAATATATAACGAATGCCTCCAGAAGCATCTGCTGCTACTGCTGCCGGTCCCAAGAAGGTGACACACTATTTTGGCCGGATCTGGCACCGTTTCATTACGCGAAACCGGTGATGTAGTGGTACGAAGCCAATTTTGCAAAAACATAGCAAATATGTGTTTATTTATTCCCTGAGAGTTTCAAAAAGATTCGAATTAAAATTAGTTTTTTGTGATCATTTTCGTCTACTGCATTTTTTTTACAGTCCTAAAATTGTCTAATCGTTAGAGATAATATAGACTCAAGGAAAATAATATAAATCTGTTATATCACACAGTTGTGTACGTGAACAAAAGCAGTTATATCAAAAAGAAGAAGAAGAAAGAAAGAAGGAGAAAAGGAGAGAAGAAGAGAAGGGGAGAAGGAGAGAAGGAGAGAAAGAGAGAAAGAGAGAAGGAGAGAAGGAGAGAAGGAGAGAAGGAGAGAAGGAGAGAAGGAGAGAAGGAGAGAAGGAGAGAAGGAGAGAAGGAGAGAAGGAGAGAAGGAGAGAAGGAGAGAAGGAGAGAAGGGAGAAGGAGAGAAGGAGAGAAGGAGAGAAGGAGAGAAAGAGAAGGAACAGATCAAACAAACTGTGAGTTGTTGTGGTTTGCTGTAAGCATGCAAACGAGAATGTTGTCGATCAGCGATTTACAATCGAATATTGCATTTACATTCCCTCTCATGTAGTCGAAATCGAGGGTGTAATAACCGAAACGGGGCTGATGTTTGAATTCATTACTAGTATTGGACTTGGATATTTCAAAAAACTGTCCTCAATGATTATCATGAATTGGAGAGAAGGAGAAGGAGAAGGAGAAGGAGAAGGAGAAGGAGAAGGAGAAGGAGAAGGAGAAGGAGAAGGAGAAGGAGAAGGAGAAGGAGAAGGAGAAGGAGAAGGAGAAGGAGAAGGAGAAGGAGAAGGAGAAGGAGAAGGAGAAGGAGAAGGAGAAGGAGAAGGAGAAGGAGAAGGAGAAGGAGAAGGAGAAGGAGAAGGAGAAGGAGAAGGAGAAGGAGAAGGAGAAGGAGAAGGAGAAGAATTTTATCTGAATAGTTCAGATGTTTTACAGGCATATACCCTCCTTTTTTGTTTCAGAAGTGTATTTAAAAATGTATAAGGAATGATGACTAGGTTATCAACGCATTGGCGATGCATATTTTTAATCAATTCACTTATTTACACTTCGGGTAATATTTTAGAATGCATAAAAAAATCATGGTGACCCTGAAAATGGCCAAGGTTTGCTTGGTTTTGTAAAGCAGCTCACAAGAACAATATAACTGTAAGCTGGCCATATGTTGTAATTTGAGTCTTGAAATAAACGAAAACACGAACTTCTTCGAGAAAAATTTAAATAATTCCCACGAAGCAGACATTCAATAAAGACGGCAAACTTTGAGAGAGTTGTTTATCAGGCAGAACTTCTATTAAAAAAAGAAGAGGTTCCCCTTTATGTCCAAGAAGACTCAAGTCATTTAAATTTATAAAAAAAACAACGCACAAGACATTTGTTCCATTGCCCTTGTGAGAACCATATTGTGTATCTGAGAGTAGCCCATTCGCTTGAACTATTTTTTTTAAAACGAAACAAGATCATTTACTCCAATAATTTCTTCGCGATTAGGGACAGAAAGGATCACAAGAAGCCTGGACTTATCTGCTAGCACGTAGTCAGGGAGGGCGGAACCAGCAAACGTAACTCGAAACGAGTCTGAAGGGGTAAATTTGCTTTTTCCCCTTTAACTATTATTATTATTTATTCACTCTCATAGCGTAAGACTGCAGCCTTTTTAGTGCTATATAGTTATGAAGTATGGTATGAAGTGCGTTGGTAATTTGTAAAATAATAACAATCCTCCTAATACTACAAACAAACTGATCACCTTTAGTTTCAATCACGAATTGCAGGTATCGAGGCATACTTTCAACAAGGTCTCTGATATGTTGGGAGTTGATATTCATCCAGGCTTTTTTCAAAGCTTCAAACAGTTTGTCGCGGTTGGTGAAATCTCCCTTGTCGATATTTTGATCCAAAACAAACCACAAATTTTCTATTGGATTTAAGTACGGGCTTTGTGGTGAACATTCCTATAGATAAACTATTTCCAGAACTCTACCGGCTTGTCGATGTATTTTTCGGAGATAGTTCAGTCAGCATTTTTACGAATCACTCGGCTTACTAGTGAAATAATTCTTAGACATTTCTCGAGGAATTCAGCGCGATCATCGGCTGGTTTTAGTCTTCCGCTTCCTTTCTCTACTGGTCCGATCCGCTGTGCTTCCTAGTTCTTCATGCTTCTCGCATATTTTTCGTGCTACTGCTTCACCTTCCTGACGGTTTTTAACTATAAGTTTAAGGATAACTGCGGAAACCAGCTTTTTCCCCATCTTATCCGATTGAACCGCGCACAAATAATGATAAATTTTCGGCTTTCCTTGAGTTCGGGAACTTTTCCTGAGCTTTGGAAAACAATCGAAATGTTTCCGGTACACAAGAAAGGTGATAAGCGAAACGTCGATAACTATCGCGGTATTTCATCGCTTTGTGCTGCTTCTAAACTCTTTGAATTAGTAGTGATGGAACCCGTCTTCTCGTATTGCAAACAGTACATAACTGATGACCAGCATGGATTCATGCCGAAACGCTCAACATCGACGAACCTGTTAGTATTTTCAAATTATATAGTGGATAGTTTGTCACGGAATAGCCAAACTGATGCCATCTATACGGACTTGACTGCTGCATTCGACAAGATTCATCACGACATCGCAATCGTAAAACTGGAAAAGCTCGGATTCACAGGAAGGATGTTAGATTGGTTCAAATCCAATCTCAAAGAACGAAAACTTCGCGTTACCATCGGTAATAGCAGCTCCATCATTTTTTCTGCAGCTTCCGGTATTCCTCAAGGAAGCCACCTCGGACCCCTGATCTTTCTAATCTACTTCAACGACATTTGCTTGGTATTCGAAGGACCTCGCGTTTCGTTTGCGGATGATTTAAAAATCTATTGCCGTATTAGTTCTGTAGCCGACTGCTGGTTTCTTCAACGACAACTGGATATTGTAGCCGAATGGTGCGCCACGAACTGTATGGTTATAAATCCATTAAAATGTTCCACGATATCCTTCTCTAGGAAAAAAAGAACCGATCACGTTCGAATACGTTCTCTCTGGTGTTCCCATTCCACGAGTTATGAAGATCAAAGATCTTGGGGTGATACTGGATTCGAGACTGTCGTACAAAGAACATGTATCGTATGTTGTAGATAAAGCATCTAGAAACTTGGGATTTATTATGCGGGTTTCAAAAACTTTCACGGACGTACATTGTCTCAAATCCCTGTATTGCGCTCTAGTTCGGCCTGTTCTGGAATACTGCAGTATCGTTTGGAATCCGCACTATCAAACTGGCATTACGAGAATCGAGTCCGTTCAGAGAAGATTCATTCGGTACGCACTTCGCCTGCTTCCGTGGCGCAATCCTCATCCGCTTCTTAGTTACGAAACCCGATGCTTGTTGATCCATCTGGATTCACTGCACTGCAGAAGAAAGCTAGCTGAGTCTTTGTTTGTAGCGGATACACTCACTGGTCGCGTCGATTCTCCAGAAATTTTAAGCCACCTAAATCTCAACGTACCACCTCGACGGTTGCGGAGAGTTCCTTTTCTGCGGACCATACTTCGGCGAACGAATTATGGCATGTACACAGCAATAGCAAGCCTTCAGCGTGCATTCAACACAGTTTCTTCGGCGTTTGATTTTAACATTTCGCGTGTTACATTGAAACAACGGTTTTTAGAATTAATTAGAGTTAGATAATTGTATCATTTGGACCACTGTAGTCTGTTGATGCCAGAACAAATAAACAAATAAATAATCAAACACATTGCTTTGACGTTTCTCTGCATATAGGTATGGGAATCTATCTGGATTTATGAGGGGTAGGTTTCTATTGAAAAGGAATTTTCTGAGCTGAGAAATAGTAATCTGATTGTGTTCATAGCAGGTGATCTCCCACCTTCTGCGGTTATACAATATTATATTATTGTTATGAAAAATTTATTCTTCTCATTCCTAAAATACCTGAATGCACACACCAGTGCCGTGTCTATCGATTAGTTGATTGCGTACTCAGCGCTCGGAAACATATGCATTTTCAAAGCAAACTTTTAGGTTACTCATTCCATCAATGTTACTTCCTAAAATCATCATAACGAAATGCCCCGCATATCTACACAAAAACCTGGTATCTATTAGAACTAATAGAGTAAAGAAATATGGTCTACCAGCGCATTCTACTGCTTTTTATGCCAAAACTATAGTTATGAGAGGTCTTTGTCTAAGGAAATTGGCTACCAAGCAAACTAAGGAATCAATTTTGACGTAGAACTACGTCTTTCATTAAGGGTGCCAAATCAGAAAACAGGTCACGTTTTTATGAAATAAAGTTAACGTTAATAACTGTTTTTGCCGTAATCGGATTTTGGCGATTTACATAGTAAACGAATCGGAAATTCCCTAAGATTTGTTTAATACGCTATACATTGGAATCCCCTGGTTTGTAAATGGTTAAAATTCATAGAAACTTTAAGCGTTTCCATTTTCCCATACATTTGTTCTGTCCATTTGTGTGCTTTCCCGAACAGAGCTGTCAAGAACGAGCAACTTATCGACGACCAACGGAGGGGAAGTCGTAGGATTTAAAGTCTCCGTGAACAAAGAAAAAGTAGAAGAATGAAGGGGAATACTTGCCTAGAGTATAAACAGTGGATCTCGCTGAGGCAAACTTTCATTCGGCGTCGGACTGTTGAGCAATCCAGTTCACTTTGCTTTCGCTGCGCTTCGATCTAAGATTGGACCTCACCAGTGGTAATCCAACTTGGATATCGTCTTTTGGTTTTCCTGTTCGTTTTTCGCGTTATTCGTATCGTGTGTTTTTCTTTTCGCGTCATAAATTGGACGCTTGCGTAGTGTGTGATGAGCAAGAAGTAGAAGAAGGCAAGCTTGAGCCCTGCAATAAAAACGAACGCATTGCCAGGGGCAATAAAATTTCGAGGAAAGCGTCATCTAATGATGCACGCGATGTTGGTGCAGTGAAAAACGCTCGCACTGAACCGAGCCTTGGCGAGTGTGACACCGCATTGAGCAACAGCGAAGTAGGCGATTTCGGCGCGTCGGTCGAAAATGTAAACACAGTTACCCAGGCAGCAACCAAAATCAAGCTCCCCCCGCTGGTGGTGAAGGCGATCGCTCTTGACAAACTCATCAGCGAATTCGCATCGATGGGTGTCACAGCAGAGTACAAGCTATGTGGCATAATTCAGTCTTTTTCCAAGCGGTTAACATTGTTTGTTTTTCGTCGTCGTAAGGGCTTCGTTGGTGCCTTTGAGAATGCATCAATGCATTAAACTGACGTTATGGCGAAGCAGGCGTTAAGGTTGTGCGCCAAAAAATTATTTGGGGAATACCAAGCATCTTGAATGTCTTACTGGAATGTTATAAGTTATTTAGGTTTGCGTGCCAGTCGCAAAAGTGCCTTCAACTAGGATTGCATTTGCGCTAATATTGATCATAATGAAGCATTGCTACTGTTCTCGAGGTTGTTGATATTAACTAAAAGAGTTTATTTCTCTTGTTTAGTTACCAAGAGAGTAAACGTCGTTCTGGAATTTTGTATGTGATTAGATTTCGCTTGCCAGTGACAGCTGCGCTTCTCTCGAGTATGAGAAAGTAATGCAACTTTTTCCGAGACCAATATTAACAGAAGCGTTTCTTCTGAGAAAAGCGCAAAATGATGAGAAGTGTTTATATTCCTAGTATTTTAAAACCACCAATGTATGGCTCTATATGCATGCTATGGTGAACGCTTTTTGGTGCTTGGTTTACGTTGTACGAACGATGCCTAGAGGTGCGATTCCTATAAGGCAATACTAAATAACATGTAGCATGATATTTGATACTTGCAAGTGTTGTCATTATTGTTTTTTTCCTTGCGGTGCTAAAGATATATTGATGTGCTTATGAGATGTGGAATAATGGTGCTGGTGCAACATGCATACGATCGACTGTAGCCGAGTCTATGTCAATTGCGAAAAAGGCCACGTTCGAGGTAAATTTTCAATGCATTGACATGAAATATATCGCGATCAGCTAGTGTATTGTTTTGCGAGGGCAAGAATGAATTATTAATCAATTATCATCAACTGATTCTACAATGAGAAAAACATTTCAGAGATTATTCTACTAAGTAGTTGTTTCTAAAATTTCACAGCACTATAGAATAATATCCGAAGGTATAAACAAGCAACTTATAAAAAATAACAGCGAAGTTCTACGTCAACAATGCGGTTGTATCTTGGACACAACCTCCTATAATTTTTTTAATATTTAAGAAGCAATGCAAATAATTCCTTAATTTAATTCATTTGTATAGTGAATATTTTTGTAGTTGAGTTAGTATGTAAATGACAAGTAATATCATGCACTCCCTATGATTTGTAGCAATTCAAAATATACAAAATCTCATGCGATTGTTAGATATTATTGTTTTTGCAATTGTATTTATATATTCAAATTGTACACCACTGTTATTGCTGCTATAAATATGACTTCGTGATATTTCATTTGTACAATCCATGAAATTTAACAAAATCAATATATTTTTTTTTTTATCTGTATTATAGTGATTTTCAACTCATTTGGCTGGTTCGTCACTTTTACTTCCATTTTAGGAAGAATGTCGGGAGTGAGAATTGAACTCGTGACCTTTAGCGTGAGAGGCATGGATGTTACCACTACGCCAGATCGCCTCCGCAAATCAATATATAATATCAACATATCATCTATTGCAGATGCGTAAAAATATATACCACCGATTCATGCAGACACCTTTGCGGTCTATCAAGATGTGATCGAGTTATAAGCGTTTGAAGTCTTTCATTGTTTGTTACATGTTTATTTTTTTGAGTTTCATTTCACTCTACACAATTCGATGTGTCTTATCTCGTTTGTGTGAACTTATACGCTATTCATTGTGTAATATTGAATCATGAATTACTATTTTACATATGATTTGGCTTGACACCGGCATGTTTCCCTGAAGCTATCCCCGCTTCAAAATAATTCCAATTCTAATAATGTTATTACCACCGAACTGAGATCTCGCAAATGCATTATGCGGAATGCATTTTCAAGCTTCGTCGGCATGCACATTCCCTCTCCGTTGTGCGGGCGGATTGAAATGATTGGTAGTTGGAAAAACAATTCTTTGAGTAAATATTTTCCCTGTGTGCCATTCCTGGGCATGTGTAGTATGTGGGCCGGGCCGGGTCGGTCGGACCGGCGGCATGGATGGAAATGTTTGATTTGATGATTTGAAAACTTTGCTCGGTGTGTGATTGTGTGTGCAAAACCCGTGCCGAGGGATCCTTCCGTCGGAATGTAGATTTGCCGCTCGCCAACCAGCCGGGAGAAGGATATTTACTATAGGTGAAACGTGTCTTGCAGATAACGAGCGTTTGAATTGTTTGCATTGCTACATTCGTTCCGGTTCCGGTTTTTTTTCTCTCTCCATCTCTTTCTCGTTTTCCAGACGACTCGCAACGTTCCGATGTTTTTATTTGTGATTTGGAAATTATGCTCGCGTCGAACGTGATCGATAAGATGCATCTGTACAGTCATCAGCTATGACGACGGGGATGTCCTCCATGGAACCTGCTCGACAGCGCCCATTAACCCCATAACCAATCATCCGTCAGAGTGTGCGGTCGGATAATGCAATTGACACAAACCGTAATTGTAGATTGATGAAGTGGACCTCCCGCCGGCGAATTGTTGAAACTCCCCGGACTCAAACCGCAGAGCGGAACAATGCGATGTGAAGACACTAATTACAGTCATCCCCTGTCGGGCGGACATCGATGTCCCGATGTCCTGATGAACAGGACCATATTTCACGGTCTCTCGGCTAGTATGTGGTCTGTCATCACCGAAACGATTGATCACAGACGACGAATGCAATGTCGTGTCGAATGATGATTTCGGCATAATTTTCTTCGCCGCCGCTCACCGCCCGCACCATACAGATCCTTCTGGGGGTGGGAGGAAATTAATTTCCCTGGTTTCGACGGAGAGCCATGGGGCAGTAATGAATGAGCTTCCAGATTGCCTGTGCTTTGTTTTATCATTTGCCGTTGTTGTTTTGGAGAGGGAGAAAATTTATTCTTTTCGCAAGAATGGGTCAATGGTCACTCCACCGGTAAATATTCAACACCAGTTTCAATTTGGATCGTGGTTGGGGCGGGTGGAGCTGTGTGTGGGGGATGGTGTGCTCATTGCCACAGGAAGCAAATGTTTGCCTCCGAGGAGGGGAAAGATAGCAGGGTTAATAGTTTGAGGGGCGGGTAGGATAGTAATCTGAGCAAATTTATGCTTCGTTGTATGATTCTGATAGGGCAGGGTGAAGTCAGAAATTACCGGTTCCAAAGTTGGCTTCGTGTTATTTTTGGACCAATTCTGCTAGACGTTTATTGTGTTTGCCCAAGCTCAAGATTAAATTTGTTACTTTGTTGTTGTCACATATCGGAACATTGAAATATCCGTTGTTAACCTTAGGTTTACCGCCCGCACAGTGCAAGAAAATGTATTTTTAGCTATATAAAACAAAAAAAAAGAACCAAAGACAAATACAATTCACTCATAGACCGGCACAATTGGATCAAATTTCTGAATAACGGAATAAAAAAAAGAAATAGATTAAAACTTTTATCAGAACTCGAATCATCCATCTACTCATGCAATTGGCGATCTAACGCAAAACGTAAACGATCGGTGAGACATCTGGATTTTGTTTTTGAACTAAGAAAATGATGCTAATGTAACCTAAAACTCAAAAACAAATCACGTATATATGACTTCCGGGCTTTCCAAGGTAGTTCTCACATGCAGGAATCGTGCATTTTTCTACTTGTGTTTGATTGTGCTCTCGAATTTCCTTCTTTAATTCAACCATTGTCAACATTTTTATAGTTTTCACTACTGAAAGAGGTAAATAAATAACATGTTATATATAAAATTGCGCAGAATTAAATTTCTTACAAACTCATCGCAATTAAATAATCTTTTATGATTATAACATTGTAATTTATGGAAAGAACTACAAACCTTCCATAAGCTCACATGGCAAAATTTAAAACCATCATCACTTTCACCGCAGCGCCGCCTAGGTGTAGATTTGTACGTTAGATCGCCAATAGTTATTTAGTTTTACGGAGCAGCGTTAAAACGGAAACTTGTGCGATTGCGCCTTTGGAATCTATCAGACAACCAACTTCCCTTCCCAGGAATGTTCAAAATTGATGTAAAAAAAATTTCATCCCAGTGAGCTTTTTTCTATACTTGGTGTGGCTTCAGACCGCATATCACTTTAACCCCTTCCCGTACGATTTAATTTTCAAAAGAGCGGACCAAATGCAAACGATTTAATGGGTCACGCATCGAGCAATTTCACTACTCTGCTGAGTGTCTTAGCGCCTTGTGATATGCAAGCGCATCACGAGAGAGACTCGATATTGTACGGTTTGGAACAATCATTTCATATCGAGTGAGACTCGATGTTGTACGCGATACGTGTTCTAGTTTTCGGCCACATAGTCCGCTTTATTTGAACATTTTTTGATCTGAAAAAAAACATATTGATTACATTTGACATTGATCCATGCGACTCTCTGACTGATTTTGCCCTAATTTACACCCCACTACAGAAATGCACAATGCAAAAATACAGAAGCACTCTTCACCAGATGGCACGAAAATCGGCACACCATTGCGATATTTTCCTTCCTTTGTAGCAGCTGTGTCTGACATTAGCATTGAGAAGGACTGCTGTCTACTAAGTGGGGCAAGATTGTGACTCGAATCATGATGATCATGGTTTGAACTATAGAGGCTTCAAAATTTCTCAGTTCACTCTCCTCTAGCCTTGAAAAAGGCAATTTGGAAAACTAAACTAAATTCTCGGCTTTGCGATCCTCTCTGTCGTAGAACACACTTTCCGTAGAACGAACGCATTTACAATTGCTATTTCTTTTTCATAAAAACGTGCTTTGTTTTCTGATTTGGGAGCATCACTGAAAAGCGTAGTTTTACGTCAAATAAATTGTGAAAAGATTTCTTAGGTTTTTTGTAACTGTTACACATACAAAATATTTTTAAATAAAGTAACACCAGATGGGTCACCCAGATGAGCTTGCCGGGCCGCTGGTTGAGTATCACTGATCTACATGCTCTCCGTCTGTTGTTTTATCAGGGTTGATGACAATGGCGTGATTGTGATTTTGAAATTCGAGCATGTGTGATTTGAAGAATTTCAATCATTCATTGGGCTTATTTAATAAGACTTCCAGCTCATCGACGACGCGCGTTACTTTATGTGAATTGAGCTGAGGGTGAGGATGAAGGTTAAAAGGACGAATTTCGGATTATATGTATTTCTGAAGCCATATAAGAAAAACAAAGCTAGGTATGATTATATTTGAGGGGCTTAGAATGCAAGGGTCTTTTGATCATAACTTAACTGCAAACACATTCCCAGCTTATTTGACAATGATAGATCGATAGATCAGAACCTCAATAATCGGTTTCTACAGCAACATTAAATTGGAACGTTTTTGTGCGCTGAGTTATTCACGAAAGAATAAGTTGATGAAGGGAAATCGATCAAGTCACTTACAGCCCTTGCATTCTAAGCCCCTCATTTGTGACACAACCGCAAGGCTGTTGTGGGATTTCCGTTGGCTTAGTAATCATTTGTTTAAAGTTGAATCTAAATCAATTCTCAATGAATGAATATTTGATGGATTTGGAAAGGGGCAAGTGCAAGCATAGAGCTTCTTTCGTGCATGTTTTGCGGATGCATTCTGAGGTGAGATCTTTTGCATGTCCATTCAACACGATAGCAAAATAGAAACGGGAATGGCCAGAGCGAACGTAATAGGCCTATGGAACAGTCATGATAGATATATTTTCTTGTGATTTCAATAGTTTATTTTCAAAGCTTTTTTGAGCTATTGAAGAAAATTTTCGGTTATGTGTGTAACGGACATCACTAATAGACCCTTCAACTTTTGAATGTGTTCGGTCTTGTAATTAGAAAATTCAAGTCCAGTAATATTAGCATTTCCATTACACCCATACCTCGCTATGCGGGCGCTCTTTATACGGCTTTTCCTTCAACAAGCTTGGAACCGATCCGATAGAGTTTGTATGAATTTGTATTGGAATTTATGCATGCTTGGATTATGCATGCTTGACACATGACGTGACGCGCACTGATTGGCTGATTAGTATTTCAATGCAACGAGCTGACGCAATCTTTCGGGTACAGGATGCAATTTAGGCCGAAGCAAATCCATTTTTCGTGACAGAGGCGAATGAACTGAAAAGTTTAAATCCTCTTAAATTCAACATCATCATCATTCTTCGTGAGGACACCGACTCGACAACATCATTGCTGGGTGAGCTGGACGGAGAGGGATCGAACGACTTTCTAAAGGCAATGGGGATGGATGAGTAATGCGAGGAAAGAGAAAAGTTTTCCAAGGGCCTTTCTCAAGGCTAGTGACGAATGAACTGAAAAAGTTTGAAGTCTCTATAATACAAAACTTAACCTAACCCCTAACCGAAGCAAGTCATTGTATTTATTGTATAGTAGTGCTATCATCACAGAAGTGGAATAAGTATCAAATAAACTAAAGTTAAAGTTTGAAAAAGGTTTTCTCATTTACAAGTGGATAGAGGCAAAAGAGTCAAGACATCCCGCAGGAGTTTAATTTAGCCCATCCAAATATAGTCCATTTACGCCAGTGCCGTGGAGAGTGCCTCGACCGAGGTTACTGTGGAAGAGAAGTTTCAACCGAAGTTTTGATGCCGTTACCCTAGAAGGAAAGTCCGTGGATCACCCCACCCTTGCAAATGAAAGGTTTGTCATACCACATACTTCAACCGGAAAATAAATATTAACGTTCAAAATAGTCTCATGTGAAAATCTCACCGCACTGTAAAGGTTTCACAAATATGAATAATTGGCTTGATACAAAGGGGATAAACCATGAAGACATTGTTCCTAAAAATGTAGGATCTATATAAGCATTCGCATGGATCCACTCGAAGTGTTCGAAACATTGAACTTACACCCCACTATAGAAATGAGAGACGTAGTCGTACGCCAAAAAAAAATATCCAGAAAAAAACGAAGGGCGTCAATAAAAAATATTTTTCTGCATGGACGACGTCATTATTGCGTGTACCAATGGCTGTTACGTCAAAAGGGAGTTTGCAATAATTCTCGAATTTTTTCGAACAAACACATCATGTTTTTCATGTCTAGCATATGTATAACATCAGCCATTCCATGCCAAACCGATATAATGGTTCTCAGATTTTCGTGAAAAGTGGTAGATTTGTTGTTTATTGCAAAATATAAGACACGTATTTTTTCTTTTTTCTTCATGGTGTCCATTTCTATTTTAGGATGGTCCTCAAAATCATTTGTTTTACTTTTTTTTTTCCAAAAATGTCATTTTCCAATTTTTCATAATTTTCGAACTACCGAACCGATTTAAATTATCGACATATCAAATTGAAGCCAATGAGAAATAATATTACACTTCCGAAAAAGAATAATTTCGTTTTTGTGATTATTATTATTTTTTTCATCCCATCTGTTTATTTTTTATTACTAGGCTCATCTAGCAATTCAGCTGTAACAGAGCCGAATTTATCGTGTACATTTTTCTCATGTTGTAGATAACACAGTAGCCATATAGGCGTAAAAGTATTCCTATCTCATCGATACACATTTTTATCTATTACACATTAACCATTTAGGCGTAAGAGTATTCATTCCTATTCTATCGATACACACCACATGTCGCATTTTTCTGCGTAAAAATATTTCTATTGTTCGAATGTTCCCAGTTGGACACAGCGGGACTGTTGATATGAGGCTTCCATTGTTGTGTTTATGAATAGCACCAATTACCGAAAGAATGTGTATTAGTGAAACAGTGAATTTTGATCAAGTTGGAACTGTCGATTTATAGAGAGATGTCTATGATTTGTCTAGCCATTCATTAGTGATTGAATTCAGAAAAAGTGATTTAACAGTAATAGTATCAAAAGCCGTATCAAGTCGAAGGAGTGATTTTTCAAAGTGATGATGATGATCATGATGGCTTAAAGAGACTTTAAACTCTGGGAGTTCATTCGTCACTTTTTTAAAGGGTTTGAAAAAAGAGATGTATAGTAAATTGTACGGAGAACATAAGCGATGTTTGGATTCGGATTTAAGGGGGGGAAACATCAAGTAAATGAAATTTGGAAGTAAATGAGGTGCGGTACAAATAAACTCCCAGAAAATTTCAAGAAAACAATCAAAGAAACGAAAACAGCCACTGCTACTGATAAAGGATATTTGTTTTATTTTTTCACAAGGGAAGTCATGTGATTTGAGTTTATAATCAGAATAAAACAAAACTTACGGTACATGCCCCGGAAGCAAAGCGATATTGCGAAGCCTCGAGAGAAAAATGGTCCAGAGTTGTCTGGTATAATTCTACCTCAAGAGCCCTTTGGGAATCATCTAGAACAGCGATTCTCAAATGGGCATAAGCGAAAACTGATTTGGGGGCTCGACGAGGTCTAAACATCGGCATCTATTAATCAACACAACGACACGATTCCCCCTCCAGTTGGACGAGTCTACATTAACCGACTATGAAGCCCTGTTGTTATGGTGAGTTCGATATATTAAAGATGAAATTATGTGATGAAATTATGTGTTTGGGATTGCGCTTTGCTACAAACTTAGAGAATCGATTTTGTAGGCCGTGGAACGGTTTTTTTTACCGAAAAAGCTAGTCCATGGAAGAACATTTTTTCCTGTTGCGATTGATGGTGCACCTATAGTTGATCGTTATCGTGGTTTTATAGCTCACTCAAAGCGAGAACTGCCTGATCATTTACTACGTGATTCACAGACATCATTTAGAAGTAAAGTAAAAAATCTGAGTCTTACACCCAAACTAGTGTTGGCAGAAAACGTTTAATCTTCGACAGAAAAAGATGCTATTTCGTGTGCTGAAGTGTGAAATGAGCAAAAAAAGCACCTGTTTCAAAAGCTTTAAAATGTTTGTATGTGTGGGAACAGACATCTCTTTCTTTTTTCTTTTTTATTATTTCTTTAGGGATTGTACAAAAAAAGTCCAAACGATGTCAGCGGGAATCGAACCAAGGCCGACTGGAAGGCTGTTTTACACGATTACGCTATCCACATAGCTACTAGTGCGGTTGCACAAATGCGTTACACCTACATTATAAAATGAAGTTGGAAAGTGTGTTCTATGAGTAAAAAGGAGAGCAAGACGTGAATCCCTACCTATCTCGGCCTGGGCCGTAAAATGAAATACAAATTTATGCTGAACTCGAGAACTAATGAATAGAACGGAACCAAATTTGACATGTGGGGGTCTTAGGAGGCACTTTACGTTTCTATGGTAGTTCGACACTCCTTCCCCCTCTCTAGGGCAGGCTGTCATAAAAATGGAACACAAATTTATGCAGAACTCGAGAACTAATCAACTAAACGGAACCAAATTTCGCATGTGGAGGTTTTATAAATGTTTCTATGGTGGCTCGACACAACTTCCCCTCTCGATAGGTGAAAGGGGCTGCCATACAAATGAAACTCAAATTTTTGCATAACTCGAGAACTGATCAAACAAACGGAACCAAAATTGGAATGTGAGGATTTCACGGTACAATAAATGTTCCAATGATGGAATGACACTCCTTCCTTCTCTGGAAGGAGAAGGGGGGTCCCATAAAAATATCATACATATTTCAACCAATCATAGATTGGAAGAATGTCACCAGGTTCAATATTCACACTGTTTTTTTTATCTTCACTCTGCGTTTTTAATGTTTTCCAAAAATAAAAAACCTCCTTAAGTATTTGTAAGTAATTTGTATTGTGAATAACTAATTTCACTAGATGTTTGCTGAATTTTATGTCCATTTATTTTGTTGAATTTTGATTAGGATATGATGTCACGTTTACTCACTTAACCAACCGTCAAGTTTTTAAGTTGTCAAGTATTTTTTATGAATAAGGAAAATAACTAGTGACAGAATTTTTAAACAAATTTTGGAAATTTAGGGGTCTCAGGTACCACTTTATTCTGGAAAAGGGGTCTTTTGTACTAAATAGGTCTCATACGTTGTCATAGATCTTACGTAGTTCTTATTTACTTGAACGACGGAGCGGTTCGTAACGTATCAATATATGTTTGACAACACTTTCCAACGAAACTCACCGCGTAGCGGATATAATCGTTTCAAGGGTTTCAATTCAAAGAGATTTTGAATTTCAGCAAACTTACTGCTTCGCGAAGTATTCAAGCTGAGATAGGAGTAGATGTCTTTACATAGCTGCTCGATTCTCCCAGGCATGTTTTTACCCGGCCATACTATGGTAAACATATTCTTGTGTAAACAAGTTTGGGCGAAAAAGAGTATAATTTGGGGGAGTAAAACACTTGGAAATGACGAAAAAATAAAAAAATTTGGATAAAACTGTAAAAATTTTAAACCTCTGGCATGACACTGTGCGACGCACTCGGCCACGATAGCACTTATGAGAAGTTTTGGACGATATATGGAGCGCATTCTCACATTGAACTTACGATTGATTTTCTTGATTTTTTTGTGTTTTTGTTGATAAAAAACATAAAATAAAAATATTACAAACTTAAAATGAAGTTTCAGCCCAATTCAACCTATATATATATACATGAAAATGTTCATGTTCATTTGTGTATGGTTCAAAAACTCGAAAAGCACGGAATTGATTGAGCTCAAACCATGATAGAATATACAAAAAAACATATACTTCTAGGACTGTTGTTACGACATGAAAAATTTAAAAGTTAAAATTAGCCATGGAACCACAATGTGCCACATCAAAGCGTGGCAGGGCACAGCTACACCCAAACGTTGGCTGAAAACATTTCATCTTTGGCAGAAATGATGCCATTTCGTGTGCTGACCCTTTGACCCTCCAATGCGCAAATAATGAGCTGTTTTAAAAGCTTAAAAAAGGTTTGTATGTGTGCGAGCAGACATCTCTTTCTTTTTGGGTTAAAGTCCCTTTAAGAACAAGAACCGAATTTTCTGTTTTCTTTTCTCATTTCATTTGGGATTGTGCCAAAAAAAAAGTCCATTCGACGTCAATGGGGATCGAACTAAGGCTGGCTGGAATGTAAAGCTATTTCACACGATTATGCTATCCATATAGCTGCCAGTGCTGTTATAAAAAAGCGTGATAATATTACACCTCATCGTAACATTGGAAAGAAGGAAAGTGTTTTCTAAGAGGATAAAGAAGAACATGAACGAGAATATATCTTTCTCTGACTGGGCGGTGTAGTTGGCAAACTATACGAAAAGCTTTCATATGCTTTCATTTGAATGTGTCTCCTGTTTCGCTCACTCATATTGGCTCTAGCATATATATTGTACAAATGATAAACACTGGAGTCGCTTTTTACGCGGGGTATACGTTCCGCGTAAAAGAAAACCACGTAAATTCCAAAATCCGCGTAAAGAAAAACCGCGTAAATTCCAAAATCTGCGTAAAAATAAACTAGGTAATTTTCAAAATCCGTGTAAAAATCTAACAAACAGCGAATTGTTAGTTTAAAATGCAACCCATATTCTAACAATTGATTAACTGTTTTTTTTTGTTTTGCAAGCTACATCCATGATATCTGTATCTCCTTTTATTTCTCAGCTGCTAATCAGTGATACAATACAAACTTATTTCGTGAAAAGTCACACCAATGTGTATGAAAAACGCGTAAAAAGCAACTTCAGTGTACATGTATTGGGGAGTAGAACATTTCCTGTTATTTTTCAGCTCATTTAATGTAATAAATCGGGATGCCATAACATGTGCTAAAAATTAAACTAACTTTGAGTGTAGTTATTGACATAATTTATTTCAGAAAAATGGGGTATAGGGAATGTCCACTCTTGCCCACGGATGGGGGAGATCGGTGTGCCTTTTCTGCCACATTAGGGGTGTATGGACAACCCCTAATGTGATTTTTTAGTAAAGCTAAAAACTGTAAAAAAAAACCATGCCGTGAAGTGAATGAAATGTGCCTCTAATAGCAAGATATTGTTCGATTAGCAAGATATTGAATCGATGTTATCCAATATTTTTTTCAGCTCAAGTTGGTTTCTGCCTGTTTCTCTAAATTTCTCTCACTGTGCAACCAACGCGTTCGTGATTAGCTGGATGACCATTTAGAGCCATATACTTTCTTCCGTAACAGTAACCTTTTGGGATGAGCAGCAGCAAATGAGAGCCGCCTCTGTAACGAAACGTGCAGAGGCTGCCTTGAAATCCATTAAATGCATGATATCACTTTTCCGGTTTCATTTGTATCTCCTCACCCGCACCAGGGTCCTGCCGCCAGGAGTTCCTGTGGTCGGTTCGGACAAAGGAAGCGTTTTCAACAACTGTGTGTGGAGTGCTAATTTGTTGTTGAAATGCACGCTGGCAGAGTCGGAACGCGAAGCATTTTATTATAAGTGCTCGGGCTTTCCATTGAAATGATGATTATCAAATTACAATTTTCAACTTTCCAACATGGTCCCCCTCCGGCTGGAGCTTCGTTCGTTAAGCTACGAGGGCACTCCTTTGATCGATAGTTGTATCATTCGGAAGAAAAACATTGAACGAAAGCGGAACCGTCATCTCATCAATTTGATTCAACGCTAAGCTGGCTGTATCGGTTTCTTTACTCCGCTACTGAAGCAGTAGCAGCAAAGGCGGGAGGTTCTGGCGGGTTATACGATATTTCATTTCGCCGCCAGAGGCCGCTGTTCTCTATTTGTACATCCCGACACGGCATCCACATATGGAGAAGAAATATACACTCCTGGGCTAGATTGTAGTACAAGAGCTCACATTTATTCTCTGTAGTCTCTCGGGCTCATAAACGCAATTCTGGATCCACCGGATAAAAGAGACATTGAGGGCGAAAAATGATAGAAAGAAGGGGAAAAAATACGCTTGGAGATGAAATATTACTTTACCTTCCGGATCGGAGCCCGGTGCCGGTCGACAATCGATGAAATCTGCGCGACCAGCGCCATCCGGTCGGCTCGCAGCTCTACTCCTAATGTATCATTTTAAAACTTGAACAAATACCGACTCCTTTGAAACGAAATCATTTTTCCTTTCTCATACATTTTTTTTTCTTCCCTTCCCTTCGGTAGAAGCCATCTGAAAAGGTGACACCGTTTTCAGACGAATTGAACGCTCTGTGTGGAGTCGGCAGAATAAGAAAAAAGAATGGGGGTAGCGCTTCGGAATTCCTGGTCGCCGGCAAAAGATTGTTGGTGAACGGAGCACTGATAAAGGTTATGTCGCCCTACCCGTCGCCCCGGTGGTCCGTCATCGCCGGCACTTTGGTTTCCTTCCGCTTCTCATCAATTGTGACTCCCTCCGTGTGCTGTCCCGGTGTGTGTGTGTGTGTGTGTGTGTGTGTGGGATGGTTTTTTTCGGAACGGAACTTCCGAACTTTCCGTGGGAATGGCGTAGCATATCGTGTCCCGCTACGATGCTGTTCAACATCGCAACCACCACGTCGCCTGGTACGGATCTTAATGATGCTGATTATGGGAGAAGTTCGATCCCAGCGAACGAACGAACGAACGCGCGGAATGTGGAATCCGTGTAATCCACCTTCGTGCCTGGGAGCAGAGGCTTGCTGAAGATAGGTGCCATGGCGGGGGAGAATCGAATCTAATAAAATCTAGACTGAGCAGCAGCGAGCGGGAGAAATGTTTTCGGATAAATATTTGCCTTCGGGGGCTAATACTTTAGCGGGGTGCTTACGCTGAGCGCCCAATGACAAACGGCTGGGTTTCTATCGAATGTTTCGTAGGAATTTCCTTGCCCAGAGGAAAAATCTTCGAGAATTCGATGGATATCTTCGCGTTCTGGCGAACGAGGAGGAAGGAAATTTTCTCTTAGCTTTCATCAAAGTGTTCCAGATGTTGGTTGCTTTATCCCTGGACTTACCAGTAAACACTAATTGACAACATTACATTTTGTGAAATATCAGTTGAACAAAAAGAAATGTCTATCACCAGAGGCGCCAGGTTTTTTCTCTTAGACTATTTAGAATCTATGAAAGTATTGTTGATTTCAGTTGAAATTTGATATGGGTCTGAACAAAACCTTGATTCAAAATATGATCAAGTTTGACTTAAAATTGGGTTAAATGTGATTGAAATTCGTATTCAATTCTGCACAAATATTTTGTAAACTTTATCTTCACTGGCAAAAGTTTTGAAATCGAGCTGGAACTTGGCTGAAATGTTCGTTCAGAAAATTATAGGGGGTGGTGTCAAGAATCCGATCGCATTGTTGACATCCGGCCACGTTATGTCATTTCTGAGCGATTGCATGCGAATGAAACGGTTCAAAAGCAAGCGTCTGCTCAAGTTAGGAGGTATTTTTAGCCACATTGGTTTCGCGTACACTTACTTCAAAACTCAGAGCCCTCAATTGACCATCATTGTGTTGCTATAGAATAACTACGTCTACGCAACAATCATCGGTCATGGAGATCAATTCACGGTCGGAGTTTTGGCCTCACTCCATCCATACAAACCCTGCTTGCAATAAGAAACATCGGGCTGATGTGTGCTATTGATAGCACAACAATGATCACATCAACTATCTCCACTATCCGGTCTAACTGAACAAGGGAACAGAAGGAATACGCTTACGCCTAAATGGCTACTGTGTCATTAAACGATTATATAGACACAATAATCATGTAACATGTACCCGGATAGGTACAGCCAAAACGCTGATGAGCCCAAATAAATAAACAAATGGTATAAAAACTGCCAACGTGATTCACATCATGTTGAGTGATAAAATATGAAGCGCAAACAGCAACCCAGAGAGAAGAGAGTCATTGAAACTGCCCGGTCATGCTTCTGAGTTGACGGCTCGCTCAAATATTCACGCAGCCTCGCGCAATTCAGTAAGATTAGGGAGAAAGTGAATCGAATCCAGTAAAATCAATGCTCCGAAGCTGGTTTAAGTGGTGAATATCTCGAAATCCTCCATGCATCCATTGGCCAGAGATGATTTAGCAGCATCGTTCAGAGTTACAGTGAAGTGGCATCTGATAACGGATCATACACTGCGGTTTACAGCTATATTTTTCTCTGAGTTTCCAGAGATATGTAAGAAGTCGGTTGAATTGAAGTATATAGTGTAGAATACAATAACTATCTTTATTTATAAAACTGACCATTTCAATTTTTTTGTTCTCGATCAGTTCAAATAACCCATTCAGGGTGGTTTCGACCATGCTGCGTCATGTTGTAGTGTGTATCGCGTTCTACGCAGAGGATAAAGGGTGTGTCACATCAAATTGCATCACGGAAAAAACGCTGTAGAAATTTAATTTTTAGGAATTATATCTTCAGCTTTCGCTTATAATCAGATAAGAGTGTATAGATCACGTTGGACATGCTTCACTGTCAATTTTTCGTAAATTTGGAAAAATGTCGTCGAACGGAAAAAGAGCGTCGTGAATTAATCCTGTGCACTCATTTCGAGAATCCGGAGTGTTGTCACATCGGGACATCGGTAAGATGCTGGGAATCGTCCAATCCACGGTCAGCAGAGTACTAAAACGATACTTCGAGAACCTAATCATCGACCGGAAGGTGAAGAACGGCAAAAATGGATGCTCCGTCAGTGAAAAAGATCACAAGCGCGTAGTTAAGCAGTTTAGACGTGATCGGAGAAGTTCGGTCCGGGATGTCGCCAATAAGCTGAATTTGTCAAGTTCATTCGTCCAGCGGACCAAGCAGCGGGAGGGCCTGCGTACATACAAGGTTCAGAAGGCTCCTAACCGCGACGAAAGGCAAAACATGGTGGGGAAGACGCGAGCCCGGAAGTTGTACACCGAAATGCTGACGAAGCCGCATTGCCTGGTAATGGACGACGAAACCTACGTCAAAGCGGACTTTCGTCAGCTGCCGGGCCTGTTGTTCTTCTCCGCAGAGGACAAATTCAGCGTTTCGGAGGAGATTCGCAAGCAGAAACTATCCAAGTTTGCCAAAAAGTACATGGTGTGGCAAGCGATCTGCTCTTGCGGAAAGCGGAGCGCCCCCTTCGTGATGACCGGCACGGTAAACGGGCAGGTTTACCTTAAGGAGTGCCTACAGAAGCGCTTACTACCACTATTGAAGCAGCATGAGGGCCCGACCATCTTCTGGCCGGATCTCGCTTCGTGCCACTATTCAAAGGACGTGTTGGAGTGGTACGAAGCCAACGGGGTCACCTTCGTGCCAAAGGAAATGAACCCGCCCAACGCGCCGGTGCTTCGCCCAGTAGAGAAATATTGGGCGATTATGAAGCAGGCCCTCCGGAAGAACCCAAAAGTTGTCAAATCGGAGGCGGACTTCAAGAGAAAATGGATTTCTGTTCAAAAAAAAGTACAACCTGACGTTGTACAGAACCTTATGGACGGGGTAAAGAGGAAGGTGCGAGCATACGGGCTTGGGCTCGAAGTATGAATAAAAAGAAAATGCCAAAAGTTGTTTAATGGTTTTTATTTTACTGTCTAAAATTTTCAAAAGGATCGGTCTACTGGACGAATTTCTACAGCGTTTTTTCCGTGATGCAATTTGATGTGACACACCCTTTATTGCTCGTTCAATCTCTTCAAATCACCCATACTGTTTGTAAGCTGCATCTACTATCACTCCTCATATGTTCTTGATAGGGGTTTGATCTGGTAAACAAGCTGACCAGTCCATAATGTAAAGCCTCTACTCATTAAACCATGCCATGACTATTCGAATTCTATGAATTGATGTCAAATTACCCAACTATCACATTGTTTTTGGTGCAACAACAGAAGTAAATGAATCTGAAGTACTTCGTTGCATTTCTAACCGTTCATTTGTGTTGATGGTAAGCTACTCAAACCAGGCCTTTTTGAAAATATTTTCCTCGCATCATCATGGCACGTTCCGTAAATCCTTCCAGTATGAAGAAATTATATTCAAGTTGAATTTATTTATCAGAAAAATTCTCCTGAAATAGTGAAACCGATGGGATTAGCTTCCAAGTTAGTTTTTGTACTCGCAGCTTTGAACATGGAATTTTTATGGTTTGGGGAGAATTTTCTCAAAAAGACCTGGTTTAGATAGCTTACCATCAACACGAATGAACAGTTATAAATGCAACGAAGTACTTCAGAGCCTTTTACTGCTATTTTTGCATAAAAAACAATGTGATAATTGGGTAATTTGGCATCAATTCATAAAATCCGGAAAGTTGTGGCATAGTTCAATGAATAGGGGCTTCAGATTCTGGACTGGTCCGCTTGTTTACCAAATCAAAACCCTGTCAGGAACTTATGAGGAGTGATCGGAACTCTCGGATATCTATATTTCTAAAAGTGTTAATATTGTTATGTTTTGGAGAAAACTGATATTCCCTCAACGAATGAAGCTTAATAGGCGTAATGCATGCATGGATGTGTAACACAAACGACATAATGGAACTATTTGCTTTACAATAAATATAGTTATAAGAAAATGAACTTATTCATGTATTTTCACAACTGCAATCTATGGAATTCCGTAAGGAGTCACGCATGAATTGCACTTCCGCTAGCAATATATGCAATATGCAATTTTTGGGTAGGAAATTCGGTTGATGGTAATTCAAAGAATATGATAAAATAATTTTATGAAGTTATATGTATCGTACAAGAAACACTAACTTTCTGCCATTCTGAACCAAGATGCATTGATGGTCTCAGTGCATTAAGCTCCTCACTGAATTCCTCTCACTTTTCCTTAACCGGGATCTATTTGAACTACCTCCACAAAAACCTCGAGCAATGTTTACATTCGCTTTCATTGGTTCAACGAGTCGTTCAAACTGGTGGTGATTTGTCTGTCCACTCATTTTCAGCCACTGAAATGTGCGCTGGAAGTTAGTTCTGCATTGTAATTTATAACGTGATTAATATATATAATGCTGGATTGAACACTTACTATTCTGGCAGCACCGTAAAACAAATACAGATCAAAACAAAGGAACATGTGTTGAAAATTGCATATACTAAAGCGTTTCTGACATGCTTCCCAAAGGAAAGTATCAGGGACGCAAACCAAAACAAAATAATTCTCTGAAGATATGCAACAAGCGAACCAAACAACTCGAAAAGTTCTGACACTTGCATCGATAGCTATCACTCGCTCGGTGCTATCGAATTGCTCGATTTCTATAATAGTAAAATTGAGCTAACGAGCAAAATTCTTATCGCCTCGATTTCTATAATAGGGCCCATAGTCCTGCAAACAATTATCTAACAATGGTAGATCGCATGATATTGAAGGTCAATTCACGAAATTTGTTATTTATTTATTTATTTTATTACAATGATGCTAGGTCGCATGAAGAGATTGGATTCCATTCACAATATAATATAGAGAACAAAACAGCTGAGATGTATGCGGTTTTGAACCCGTTTTGTATCCTACTGACAGCTCTGTCAGCTCAAGTGCAGGCACTTTGAAAGTTTTGGACCCTGAGATGTTGGCACCATCTGAACACATAAGAAAAGATAGGCGGTAGTAGGAAGCTGGTTTACCTTCACACGCACTGGCGAAACTACCCATGTAGCATCAGTCATAGTAACCCATGAGTCAGCAGAAAAAAAAGACGGGTGGGTAATGTCGGTGACATAACCGGAGTGACGTAGGACAAAGGGGACAGCTTTTGCTAAATATATATTTTGAATATATTGTTTTATTTTCTTCTCCTACGTGAATTCCTACCTATCTACCTGAAAAATGGATTAGTTTACTGTTTACTCTTACTCTTAAGTTGGGGGTTCTGAAAAGAACCTTTGGTGTTGTGTTTTTGCGTTTTTTTACAAACTTGATTCTTGATTTTTTTCTGAAGGCTTTGTACTTATTAAATGTTCAACGTCGGGCATCCTTCGGCGTATACACATATCGTACAATCAAAATTATGGCTGTGATGGGGGATGCACAGGTGGTCATCAGCTCGTTCACTATCATATATTTCACTATTGAGCACATTACCGTACATTAAGCTGTGGTTTCGGAGACGAATGAATTGTAAGATTTGTAGTCTTCGCAAACAAAGTAAATAAAAACGTAACGAGTAACGAGCTATAAGCGTTCTGAAAAACCAACAGTAAATACAGGGACGGATGACCTTCGGATTAAAGTCCTTTAAAATAAGAACAGAGCAGTAGGAAATACATAGCTCATCGTGTTGCTCCTTAGTTATTTCTCTATGCAATGCAGATGTAACGTCAGTCAATTTTCAACATCAGTTATCTCTATAATCGCTGTTAGGTATACTGGCACCAATCCGTTCGGCCTAGTTACCCTTGCGGAGCAATCAGTGAATGAGACCAACAGGGAATTGGAGACCTGCACAGTTCGAGTGAGACTTTGCCTTTCCCTTAACATGTCCTCCTTTGTTACGTCCACACGTCCACGTTGCTGCTTGTTTTCTTTTCATGATGTAATGCGATACGATGTTAAACGATGCCGTACAACCACACTGGTTTACGGTTTGAAAGAAAATGAGATATTTTTTTGGGATCCGCGCGTTTTATACTCTAGCGGTACACGCTCACAGGATAGAGACAAATCGGCAGACTCAGCCAGAGGGGCGAGTCCAACGAGACGAACGAATGAGCGTTAAAAGGCAGCGATGGCAAAAAAATACATTCAGATACTGATTTTAACCTCCGACCGAGAAGGTCGCGTTTTCTTTCAGCTCGGCAGTTTGGCGTTTTGGACAGCGGACTAGGACGTCTCCCCCTGGCGATTCCGAAGGAGTTAATTTTAATTATTTTTAAGTGACAGCAGAAGAAGAGTGGAAGAAAGCAACAGCTCGCGTCGACTGTGGAGAGCGGGCGCTTGCCGGCAAACCGGAAAAGCACGCGTTTTTCGGCGTCATAGACGCCACGCCCCTTTTTCGGGCAGTGTTGGCAGTTCAACTGTAGTGTTGCTAAAATAATAAATATATTTAAAAAGAATTTAAACACGCATACAAACAGTGAAGTGGCTGAAACAATTATCACAACAGGTGATTTTTTATAGTGATTCGCGTCAATTGGTGGTTTTAAAGTGCTTTACCGGAACAAAGTGAACTTTCGGGTACATATCTCACTAGTGAAGATCCCTCAGTAAGGATTTTTTTTTGTGATTATCACACTTTTTTCTGCTGACTATATCAGTGATATAGTCAAGCAGAAGCATGGCTTCTAGTAGCTCCGGGCCTCCGGGAGGCCGGGCTACAAACTTCTACGAGGGCAGGCCTACCGAAGCCACCGCTCCACTATGGGCGGACCCCTCAAATGGCAACCTTCAAATACTGCTTCTCAGAGCGACAGGAGATAAGGTGCTTCCAACGAACCCCTTCACCGTGAGCAAAACCATCAATGCAGTTGCAAAACATTTCAACAGCGCAAAACCACAGCGCGATGAAAAGAAGAAACTGCAATACATCTTGACAACTAGGGACGAGGATGTTGTCGGTAAGTTGCTTTCTATTACTAAACTAATAGACAACACCCCTGTAGAGGTGATCTTCCACCCAACTTTGAACCAACGCAAATGCGTTGTAACATGTAGAGATGTAATCGATTTAAAAAACGAAGAACTAGCGAAAGAGCTTTCCGATCAGAAAGTGATCGACGTTAAGCGCATAACCAGAAAAGACGGAGAATCCATTATTCCTACACCAACACTAATCCTCACAATTCGCGGAACCGTTGTTCCCGAATTCATATATTTTGGCTTCATTCGCGCTGGGACTCGGAACTACTATCCGAACCCCATGCAGTGCTTCAAATGTTTTAATTTTGGGCACACCAGCAAAAGATGCAAGCGCGAGGACCCGCTATGCAGAAACTGCAGCAAAGAACATCCCAAAGACTTCGATTCTAAGATGTGCAACTCTCCAGCACTTTGCATCAATTGCCAAGGAAACCACTCCTCTTCTAGTAGGAAGTGTCCTAAATGGCTTGAAGAAAACGAAATAACTAGGACAAGAATAGATCGAGGAATCTCTTACAGAGAAGCCAAGAATCTACTCACCCAAAACAATGGTCCAACCTTTTCAAGCGTTTTACAAGATAGAATTAACAAAATTCGGGCACCAATGGCCGGCTGCAAGTGCAAATGCAGCTGCGCCTCGGCCGCTTCGGCCGCTTCTAGTCGCGAAAGCACTCCCTCAGTTATGGACACAACCATGACCGAATCGTCTACCGAAAGTTCGACAACCGAATCAGATAGCGAATCGGTAATTTCAATGGATACATCCGAAGCCCCGAAAAAAAACAAAAGGAAAATAAATAAAGAATCATCTTCAGAATCAGAACAAAAATCTGAAGATGAAACCCATATCAATAAAGAAAGAAAAAGAACAAAAAATGAACAAAGAACCACAACACCAACGAATAACAACAACACAACCATAACAAAAAACAGCAACAACAACAACAACGCACATCAAACAAAAAACAACAACAACAACGTACATACATCAAAAAACAACAACACACACACAACAAACACCCCAAAGACCTCCACACCAAACAAGAACAACAACACCCCGAAGAAAGCTTCTCTTTCCAAGGGTAAAGGACAATCGAACTAATCCTCTTTGGATAGTCCAAACACAACACAACTAAGACTTAGGAATTAGAGTTAAATCACTCTAACACATTCACTCCAATACAGAAATTCGGGATACAATGGAATATCAGAAGTATCCGACAAAATATTTTAGAATTGAAAATGCTTATTTCGAGCTCCAATCCTACAGTCATAGCCCTTCAGGAAACTATGACACCAAACAACTTCGATAAAAATTTCATTCCAAAGTTCATCACATACTTCAAAGAGGGTCCCAACCCCTCAAAAAACGGAGTTGCAATCGCAATCAAAGATGGCACTCCACATGATCTTCTTCCCATTACCACTGATCTTCAGGCAGTGGTAGTGCGCATTAAACACCCCTTTCCAATCACCGTAGTTAGCATCTACATCACTAATGATTCCGATCCGAACACTCTACGCGGACAACTGGACCATCTGTTCGCCCAACTTCCCGCCCCAATCATGCTTATGGGTGATTTCAACGCCCACTCATACGCCTGGGGAGGTGCATACCTCGATCAAAAAGGATCCATCATTGAGGATTTCATATCCGACCAATCTCTTCTCCTTCTTAACAACGGCCAACACACCAGAATCCATTATTCTGGTACTACTTCAGCCATCGATCTCACTATAGTATCAGACAAACTATCTTCAAAACTTTCTTGGAACATCCACGATGATACTTGCGGAAGTGATCATTTTCCAATCTTCACCTCCTTCGGCCAAACTTCTCCAGAGTTTTCAACAAGGCCAAGATGGAAATTTGAATACGCTGACTGGGCTGGCTATCAGTTTGACATTGAAAACCGCCTCTTCGCTAAACGAGATTGGACAGCCGAGGAATTCTCCAAAGTTGTCCTAGAAGTTGCAATGGTGCACATCCCCAGAACCAGTGGCATCCCTGGCAGGAAATGTGTCCCATGGTGGTCACCTGAGCTGAAGGCAGCGATCAAAGGTCGACGTAAGGCCCTACGCAAATTAAGAAAGGCCCATCCGGACAGCCCACTGAGACCCACTCTGCTTGCAGAGTTCCAAAGGGCTCGCAAAGAAGCTAAGACTGCTATCAACACAGCCAAGCACAACAGTTGGGTTAAATTCGTCAGCGAAATTAATCCCAACGCGTCAACAAAGGAGTTATGGAGTAAGATTGGCAGGCTTCATGGAAAGAAAAGAAGCAAAGAATATAATCTTCTAATTAACGGTCAATACACCAATGACCGGAAAATCATCGCCGAGGCGTTTGGAGATTTCTTTGCTTCCGCCTCCTCCAATCAAAACTACGACCAAACCTTTCTAACCCACAAAACGGAATGCGAAAGAATTCCCATCGATTTTCATACCGATGTGGAATTTGACTTCAACAAAAACCTCTCCCTCAAAGAGCTCGATTGGGTACTGAACAAAGTCAAACAAGGATCCACTTAACGACTTTTCTAGAGTCAAATAAGCTGATTGATCCCAGACAATTCGCCTTCCGTGCGGGAAAAGGTACAGAAGATTGCCTTGTAGCAATCGAAAAAATCCTAGATGACGCAACTGAAAAATTACACCACATTGATATTGTTTCCCTGGATTTATCCAAGGCCTTCGATCGGGCATGGAGGTACCCAGTGCTGAAAAGCCTTTTCGACTGGGGGATTCGTGGGAGATTAGGTCTCTTCGTTAAAAGTTTTCTAGAAAACCGGTCTTTCAAAACCGTTATTAACAACCACCAATCTTCTCTAAAAATCCCAGAAAACGGCTTCCCACAAGGCTCAGCACTTTCACCAACCCTCTTCAACATTGCCATGCAATCTCTATTCGAGATTATCCCGGACCATATGAAGGTCATAGTCTATGCAGATGACATCACTCTTATCTCTACGAGCTGCTTCGGCTTAATTCAGAGAAAGAGACTTCAAAAAACCTTAGACTCCATCCAAAACTGGGCTCTAAAAACAGGTTTTAAAATTTCCCCGGAGAAATCCAAACACATACATATCGGAAAAGCTCTCAGAAGGAGAACCTATCTTCAGCTCAACAAAATCCCGATCCCTACAATGAGGACATTGAAAATACTAGGGGTTACTTTCGACAAGAAACTCAACTTCCTATCACATTCCCAAAAGACCAAAATAGCCACCAGAAAGAAACTGAACATCATCAAGGCTATCGCAGGCAACCTAGCCTCTGGTCATAGAAAGACGCTGCTAAATGTTGTAAATGTTTGGTTGGTCCCACAAATCCTTTACGGAATAGGCACCTTCAGCCGTGGAGGGGACAGGGTGTTAAACACCATTCAACCAATTTACAATAAAGCAATTAGGCTCGCAATTGGCGCTTTTCCCTCCAGTCCTACTCTTGCTGTAATGGCAGAAAGTGGGCAACTTCCCTTCACCCACCTGGTAACAAAAGCCATCACCAATAAAGCCATCCGTCACTTGTCACTCCCCGAAAGCGACCACAATGTCCCATTAATACATAGGGCTAAAACATGGTTCAAAAATCTCACGAACAAAGATCTTCCCGATATATGTGAACGTTCATCTGCGACGGGAAGAAATTGGAACGTCAAACCGCCGAACATTAACCTTGAACTTCTCAAGGCAGTTCGGGCGGGAGACCCTTCTCCAAAAGTCAAAGCCTGCTTCAATAACCTCGTTGCATCCAATTTTCAAATCAACCACCAGGTATACACAGATGGTTCAGTCAGTGCCGATGGAGTTGGATGTGGAATCTTTGAGAGTAGATACACTGGTAGCTTTTCTCTTCCACCGCAATGCTCCATCTTCAGTGCGGAAGCTTTCGCCCTTTTAATAGCTACCCAAGAATGCACCCATGAGTTTCTTCCTACCACAATATTCTCAGACTCAGCTAGCTGTCTCCACGATCTTCTAAGTGGAAACAGCAAACACCCATGGATTAAGCAAACAGAAGAGGCTGCTTCAAATAAAAACATCTCCTTCTGCTGGGTTCCTGGTCACTCAGGAATCCGCGGAAACACAGCCGCCGACATACTGGCCGGCAAGGGCAGCAAAATAGATCCCCCAGACATGCCCTGTCCTCCATCTGACATTGTCCGCTGGGTAAAACAGCAAGTCCGTGAAAGCTGGGACATAGGCTGGATAAACAGCCGTCCCACTCATCTTCATAAAATTAAAAATTCCACTCTCCCTTGGGATGACCGCCTCAATAGTAGGGAAAGGCAAGTCCTTACCCGTCTTCGAGTTGGGCACACTAACTTCACCCACTCACACTTGTTCTGCAGAGCCGAAAAACCCCAATGTGCTTGCAACGAAGCTCCGGTTTCCGTTAGCCATCTTTTACTTGAATGTCAACATACCAAAGATGCTCGAGTCCGACACAACATAGGTCAGAGTCTCCGAGATATCCTCAGTAGAGACGAGACCCAAGAAACCAATTTAATTGCGTTTCTGAAAGAAACCGACTTCTTTGGTAAAATCTAAACCGAAATACTAAATACCTTGGAAATTGCTTATTAAAGTTCGCCACTTCACAGTCATGTATGCGTGTTTATGTGTGTATACACATGTATGTACGGGTCGGAAGGAAGGTATTCATACATGTATATACACGCATTCAATAATAATAAATAACAAATAATATAATATATACTTTCATCCCCACATCTATCTTCTATCCATTACATTATACTTTAATCAACTTCCTATTCCTACAGCCACACTCACCAAGGAGGATAAATTCATTAAATAAACCTCTCCATTTTTCAGCTATACTATATACCATTAAATTCAAAACCACTATATTTTATTATCTATTCAAACTGTATTTCATTTCATTTCACCCCACCCCACACCCACTCCTCCCCTCTTTCCTTCCCATACCACTCCCACCCCCTCCCACTCCACTAATCCCACCCAAATCCTTTCCACTCCTTTCTTTCCTATCCTCCTGAGAAGGGCCTTTTTGTTTTTTGGCTTTGGAACGCGCCTTTCGCTGGGTCACTTGTGCTTCGTTACTGCTTTGGTCCTCGGATCAGTAAATTTTTACTTTTCTTTACAGCATCTATTAAATATCTTATGAAGCATAGGATCCCTTCCTACCTTCTTCTTTAACCGAGAGTGGAGCGGACAGGTCTGATGAGTGATTTTGTTGGTTTCCCTTTCGCCAGTCCCTGGGCTGGTTTTATTGTGGCTCTTCACTGGGCTAGAGGCGAATGAACTGCAAAGTTTAAAGCCTCTTAAAAACAAAGAAAGAAGAAGAAGAAAATACATTCATTACGATTTGTTCGCTCGTTGGATTCACATGCAGTCTAAAAAGGGTCCTTTTCAGGATCACAAAATTATCTTCAATCTAAAGAGTTTTTTTTTTTGTTATCACTCGATATCCTCATCTTGTTCGGCTAAACCTTTCTGTTTAGCGATTGCGTTTGCCACTCGCCACAGCTTTCACAGTTGGAAAATTTCTTCCCATCCAGCTTGTGACATATTGTACAGTAAATTACATTCAATGTCAAAAAATGACAGTGGTACAGTGTCGACTTTCAATGTGGGGTCATAATTTGGACCCCGAACTCTATGTTTACAAAAATGTCCAACTAAATATGTCGCATTGCAGGTCCGTCCAATTAGCTAAATGTCGAGATAAGTGTAAATTACTGTACTTTCAATCTAGAAGCGATTTAAGAATTGGTGAAAATCAATAACCTCAGAACAACTGCCAAATTCACATACTCATCAGATCCTGGCAAACAAATTATGAAAAAATCAATTTGTGTTTTATTATTATTTTGGATATTATTTTAGAAAGCATTGAACTGTATTTCGTAAACTCTTTTTTGAAAGGTTTAACGGCCCTGATAAGCGCCTTGTTTTATGGAATGGTTAAAAATTTAGAAAACTTTGTACTCGTGGTTTTGGAAAAAAAACCATTTCGAACGCCCTCGATGCCGCCTTCTTCTGGATTTGCCACCAAAGCAGATTGTATAAAGAACAAACTTTTTTCTACTGCTACCAGCTGCCGTTTTGCGATTGCGTTTGCCACTAGCCACTCGCTGCGACTGCCTGTTGTTGTCTTGATGTTCACCGAACCGAATGTGTTCTGTTCCGAATGCGGGTTTTCTTATCGTCGCGAGCAGCTTTGCCAGCTAACTCGATCACTTCGGCGGCCGAAACTATATAACGCCGGCTAGGTGGACTGGTGCACTGGTACTAACGCGCTCGGCCTAGCTACCCTTGCGGGGAATTCCAGATCAACACGGTACGAGCGGGATTTTGCCTTTCCCTTCACTTTTCCTCCTTTACCATGTCCAGACATGGCTGCTTGGGTTGGTTTGTTGATGTGTTGTGATGCGAACCGATGTGGTGTACGGTTTGAATGAGAATGATCGCTACGGCAGCGGAGCGGGGATTTTTAAGCTGACTGGCTGGCTCGAGAATTACGCATGTGTGAGACTGCGACCAATGCTTCGTTTATTTTTTTTTTCTTTTTCCTTTCCAATCGTGCTTCATTCTATTTCGCTGCTGCTCTGGTTGCCCGTTTTGGTCGGTACGATTTGAGGAGCACAAAATGGACCAATCAAAAATGGGCACATAGTGCATTTGGACAATGCTTGATATTTCACAATTATTTAATTCTTTATCTCAAGAAAAATGAAATGTTATTCGTTATGATAGATGCGTAGATATATTTCCTATCAATTGATGCAAAAACCTTTGCGATCTATTGAGAAATGCTCGAGTTATAAGTGTTCCAAATCTTGCATTTTTTCCTACTTGTTCAGTGCCTAGATTTCCATTTCACTCCCTATATCTTCCGGTTAGACGTAGTCCTACGTCAAAAATGACAGCTCTATCATCGAACTCTAACCATGTTAGCGAAAACAGTGAAGCTACTCCGTTCAGAAGTGTGCGCGTTCGAAGAACGGTACCCTGCCGCGTCGAAAACGGACATCGTGCGGAAATTTGTGGACGCTGGATACCCCCGTTCCGGCAACTACAACATCTTGGCACTATTGGAAAACAATCAGAGCATCGAAAGAAAGAAAACCCTGAGCGACAAGAAGCTCCAAAGGATGCTGGAGAGGAATAAGGTACACCGGGACAAGTTGAAATTCGGGGTAAATTAAAACGGAAATCATAACTTTTACTAGGAATGATGGATTGATACGATAAAAATATAAATAGTAAACATTATCTTTCAACCCACCTTTTGACAGTCATTACCAGAATATTGAAATGCTTTAACGCAATCCACGCCTTGGCTAACTTTTCCTTGTTCCGTGGAATCAAAACAAACATTTTTGCGCGACGACTCAATCGGTCCGCTGATTTTTTCAAAAATATCGCCAGAATTGCACGTTAGATAATCTAATAGGGATAATAAAGTGTAGTAATTTTAAAAACTAAACTGAAAAATCTTTTTCCGTATTGCTTTGAGCATTTAAACTCATCCCATTTTTTTTCAGCCATGGGGTAAGCTGAAACCAGTGAAAATCGACTATTTTTGAAATATTGCTGCAGATTCCGGACTTTATTTGTCGATGATTGCTGTATAAATGAATGACGATAAATTAAAAAATAAGAATCATTCATATTTCGTTCCTCACTATGTTCTACATAATTTATGAATACACAGACATGATACAAGTAAAATCTGTTAATTTTGCAACTAGGGTTCGTTTAAATATTACGTAACGCATTTTTTCACTATTTTAGACTCCCTCTTCAAATGGTCATTATGCATAAAAATGTTTAGATATAGTTGTATTTATTTCTAAACAAGTTTCCTCAAGCCAACCCCTTCCCCCTATTTTGAGTGCGTTACCTAATATTTGAATATTTGAATGATCCCATAAACTTCATTAGTGGCCGTTTCGAGTGGCTCTACTCTGACATGAAAGCGTCTGAAAAAGTATTCTTGATATTATTGTTTTGTATATTATTTCTTAATATATAGTGTCCATTTTGTGTGTATTAAACTACTCCCTCCACATCTTACGTGTACCAAAACCCTTTTCCCAAATATTTATATGTAATTTCGTCAATTTAGTGGTTCATAAATCAGTTGTAGATAGTTCGAAATGAAAAACGGCACATTAAACTCATGATAGTTCCGCGTTTCAACTTACCCCGCTTTACGCACAAGTTAAAAAAATGCATATGAAAACTAAACATTTTCAAAATTGATATTTTTCGAAACATCCAGTGTGAATACCTATTTTATTCAAAAGTCATTTGTTATACCTTGTATATGCTGCAAAAATATTTCAATTTAGTGATTTAGTGATTTTTCAAGATAACTTTCAAGTTGAACTTCGAAAAAATCGTTTCAACTTGCCCCGGTGTACCTTATCGAGGGAAAAGTTGCTACATTGCTGCGTGCGCTTGGCGGTGGTGTTGGACGACGAGACCTATCTCACTCTGGATGGCAACGACTGGCAGGGCACTTCGTATTTTACTTCCCCCACAGTGTTCTTGCCGGATCTGGCGTCGGACCACTACTCGAAGCGATTGTTAGAGGATATGGAGCGGCTGAGTATCGATGTGGTACCCAAGTTGGCGAACCCGCCCAATGTCCCATCGAAAATTTCTGGGCAAACCTGAAGCGTAAGATCTACTCTAACAATTTTGTCTCGAAAACAGAGTAGGTATTAATAAATAAAACGAGGAAAAAACTCAAAAACATGCCTACACGCATGTTTTCGTCCGCCATGGCGTTTGTTCCGGTTAGCTGCCGGAAGGCCGCTCGCAAGGGCGTAGAATTTTCCTTCTTCGCAAGTAAGCTAATATAATAACCTTCGATGGAAAACTTATCAAACCCAATTATCTGTCTTAGTTTTTTAACACCATCCGAAAAAAGTTCATTTTTCAATGCAAACGTTAGTCACGACCAGGGCCCGAAATCTTCGAAGGTGAAAAATGAGGACCGACTCTACTCTCAGCAGCTTCGCTTCGACTAGAACTGCTTAGGCAGTCGCCGCCAACAAAAAGTGACTTAACTAGAAAATGAATCGACTAGCGTTGACTAGCGAGGATGACTGGTGAACTAGTCCTGTCAGTGGTTATTTTAACTGACTCGACTAATGAATACAAATCTGCCTCTTCATTCAACTGACTTCAATCCACACTTCCATTTCCCCCTGATACTAATTCAACCAGCGTACGCAATATTATTTTTACGTCTATATAAAGAGGAACGAAAACATGATTTCTGATGCAAAAAATAAGTTACCCCATCAATGGACGGTTTATTGTCTACCTATCGTTAACTCACACCAACGAACTTAGACATTTATCAAGTATGCTATAAAGGTCCTCGCGTTAGTATTAGTTAGTATTAGGCGTGCAAAATAGCGCACACACACTGCACGTTATTTTATACGTGTAAGTAATTTTCGTGTACGACACAATAGAATCTAGCTCACCTGTAGCGTATGTCAAACTACGTTGAATTTAAGCATCGATACATGCACATGTACATGGGAAAGAGAAAGAGAGGAACGAATTCGTTTTGGGGGAAGTCACTTCAGAATGCAATGAGGCCAATTTGACTGGGAAGAATGAAATGATATAGTCGAGTCGGTAGAGGGAGATAGCGACTAAACGCCCGACTGACTGTTCAGTCGTTTTGGCGGAGAAACTGCGTGAAGAAGCCAAAAGTCATTACTAACTGGCTATGGATATAGTCAGTCAGATAGTCAGCTGACTATCCTCAGTTGATTATGACTATGCAGAGCGCTGGTCACGACTTCCATTGACTATCCCGTCTTCGAAGTCTTCGAAGTCGTGAGGCTGTGATCGTTGTCGGTTGTTATCAACAAGGCAAGGTAGAAAAATTCCTCGACCATCTCGGGTTTGTCGTCTACGATTACAATACCACTACCAAGAAGGAAGTCCTAGATGCGTTGATCCCATGAATGATCAGCCCTGCCTGTCACTTGCGAGTCGATAGATAGATGGTAACGATAGATCGATAGGTACTATAGGGATAATGACTGGATCGAGAGGTAAACGACCAAGATTGAAAAGTGAAAAGGAACTTGAAGACAATCCCTTGAACCGGACGGTCGAGTTTTGAAGAACTAGGCAATTTTCACGTATTGCATAAATCATATTGTTGGCGCGGAGATTACATAAGTCTCGTGAATAGAATTCGATTACGGTTTCGAGAAAAAAATAAGTGCGATCGTGCGTTAATTGCGAGTGCTAAGGAATTTTTTGAAGGGAGTTTTGTGCGAGCCACCGAGCACCGAAACCCGCAGTTACGGTATCATATGCGGCGAGACTTGATAATCGTGTGATCTTTGGAGTGTCTCCCGCTGTGTGAAAATCTGGCCCATCGTCGAGCAACCGGGCATGAATCCGGTAGTATAGCTGTCGACAAATCTGCTTACTATTAGCGATAGACGGCGGATGAGGATCTGAGATAGTATTTTATAGGCATCATTCAGCATCGGGATTGCACGGAAGTTCCAGCTTGTGTCCTAGATCCTGACTATCAACCGGTTCATACTCGAATTTATTACGAGAAATCATATATTAGCCAAACGTTTTTTTTTTCAAAAAATCGAGTGTCAATTTGTTGGTGTGTTGTTGAAATCATAGCTCTACCACTAAACACCGTGTATTTTAGTTGCGGGTCCGTTTTTCCGTTAAAATCAAATTACACCTCCGTAGAGTTGGGACCACTGTCTTCCACCCACCTCATTACATTGGCGATAGCACCAATTAGTCGCGTCCTTTCTCCAGGCGATCAACCTCCGATTGTCAACCCTCGTGGGACAGCTTCTCTGTACGTGTAATTTAATTCAATTTAACACCACATTCCGAGCTGAAAAATCACCTTCGTTGTCCCCTTCCTTTCCGCTGGAAACGGGAAAGCAGTAAAAAGAACCAGATAATTAAAACGTTTCCTTCAACGCGCGGGGGCGCTTCAATATTCGGTGGAGAACCCAGACCGAAGGAATGGGTCTGGTGCTGGAAAAAACGTAAAAAAGCACGAAGACATTGTACGGCTGGAAACCACGCGAACATCAACCTCGAAGAGGTTGGCTTCTTCGTAATTTATTTTTATCAAATCGGCATAAATTGCAAGGTGGGGGTGGAGAATCCTACCATGTGCTCCACATATGCGCTTCGCTGCTTTGTGCCGATCTGTCCTCTCCATTGTAGTTTTTGTCGGAGTTTTGTGTTTCGCTGCAGTTAGTTTTCCCTGCTGGAAGAAGCTAACCTTCTTCAACCGAACGGCGGGGGAAATTAATTTCGAAAATTATTACCTTTCTCGTGCAGAAGAAGGAATACCGAAGACGACGACGACTGCTAATTGTACGGAACGCTGGTACGTGTGTCTTCCGTAATTAATTTCCGACGAGGGCTGTTTTCGGGAGCAATTATTTTCAACATTTGTCCTTGTAATCTCTTCCTCGCGAGTGGTTAATAGTTTGAGCATCTCGTTCAATTACGGCATTAACCCAGCAGAACGCCAAGAATGGCCAACCCGTCATATTCAAATGCCACATTCAACAGTTCTTTTTGGGAAAGCAGTTTTACCACTTCCTCCATTATCGCCATAATTGATAACGACAGCGAACGACAGCAAACGGTGTCGATATCGTGTTCGTTCGGAAGTTTGAAGTACCGTCGTTGTCCTCAATAGTGGCTCTAACGTCGCCACCGCCGATGACGATGTCGGCTACAGCAGCAGCGGGGGTGGTGTTGATGGAGGTGGAAAACTACAATATAATAGCTTGGGACTAACTCTTACCATTTGTATGGAGGCAGCCTGTAGGCAAACCAAAATTATTATTACGGTGGTAAGGCTGGGGAAAAATGTGCACTTCTCAAGAAGAAGAGGGTTTCTTCGACGGAACTCGGGTATATTCTCAATATACATCGGTGCACATGCGGCAACGGAATGGAGCGAACCCCCCTTCACAGATCATAACGAGGCCATTATATTGTGTGTCGAAGCTCTGTCGATGATGTTGTTGATGGCATGGTTATAACAATACAAATATTTCACAACCGTTTGCAAATTGCAGCCGAGGAGCAGCATCGGTACGGAACAAAATACCAAGCAGCCCTATCCGTCGGCAGCATTCGATGGAACCGCTGCGTGTTTTGTTGGAATCGACTCGGGGAGACGGGTGCACGTGTCACTTAATGCACTTGTTCCGTCTAGGGTGCGATGGTATACATAACGCCCAAAAGGCAATCATTACCATCCGTGTTCCTCGGAAGGCACGAGCTATACATTCAACAACGAGGTCCGGATCAGCAGTGTACATTTTGATATATGAGGATTCAGACGTTACCGAGTTGTACAACAACTTAATTATTGATTAATTGAGTGTATCGGAATTTGGGAAAGATAACTTTCGTTTCTCGGTTCCCAAAGCGCTTGGGATATTCCATCGATTGGTTAGTGGAAAACTTTCGATCGGTAGGAATGTTTCTTTCTTCGCAGATGAAATCTCTGCTATAAACTGTGATAGGTGATGTCCGGTAATCGCTGGATTCATTCACCAATTTTCTATTAACTCGGAGTAAAAAACCGTATGGTTTTTCGTTTTTCGGTGAATAGTTTTAACTTTGGCAATTCCATTTCACTTGTCCAAAAGTCGTTGGTCTACGTGTTTTTTTTTGTTAGTGTATTATTGCATTATAGTTTGTAATTTTCGACGTAGGATTACGTCTTTCGGGAACATATTGGGGTACAAATTGAAAATCGAAAATCGAGGACATCGTGAAAATTGTCCAATTTCAAACGCTTATTGCTGAGTCATTTCATGATGGATTGATGAAATTTTTGCGTCAATCGATTTTGGCACTCCATAACAATTTTTTATATTGAAGCAAATAATATATGTAATGAAACTAACTTTCGAACAATTCAATCCCTATCCTGACTGAAATACCCACTTCTGATTGGTCGAAATTGACGACACATGCCGTGGGTCCCTAACAGAGACATCAAAACCAAGCTGCCTGGGGAAAATCGACATTGCAAATACATGAAAGTAGGGGGAGCTTTTGTTCCTACCGAAATGTATTCCCTAACAGAGACATCAAAACCAAGCTGCCTGGGGGAAATAGGCATTGCAAATATATGCAAGTCGGGGGCATTTTTGTATTGCAAGTAAGGTGAGTGATACGATTAATGCTAGCAAATAAAATTTGAATTTGGAACTTTAATGTTGGATGCTTCGTGAAATTTCATATCAATGACCGATCGTGGATTGTGAAAAAATTAGCACAAGTGTAAGTGTAAAATTGTATCCATATACAATTGTGTTAAAAGTGACTTGATATATGAAACAATTTATTTCGATTTTCATAAATAAAAACCAAGGTCGTTTGATTTAAGCTGTCTGTCACCCAAGGAAGGTTCATGCGGTGAGAAAAATTGGAAAAGTGAAGAAATATTAGAAAAAGTGATTTCCCATATGCTCTACATATAATATTAGGTGTTGTTAGTCCAATTAAAATTCACATTGGGTTGAATAAACACTCAGAAAGTAAAACTTATAAAATAAAATTACCTTTTCTATTTCAAATATGTTTTCTTTATATTGAAGAAACATGTTTTTACGGATGAGAAAAATTGATAATTGTGTTCGGTGTCGGTAATTATCTTATATTGCAATGGTGAGTTTTTTTTCTTCATTTCATCCATACATATCACAGGAGGCATCTTGTCTAGGATCACAGAGGGCGGTTTTCATCATCTCGTTCCACATCAGTATCTTTTATCTGATACGCACCATCCAACGACTGTTTACCATCCTTCTGTCATCATCACTCGGTAAACACTGGTGGAGTGGACAAACAATACTCTACTAACAAACAAAACGGCCCTTTTCAGGGCCACCAAATCATTATCAAAGAGTTTAACGATGTAAATCTTCAAAAATATCTAAAATCAACAGATAGCCTAACGGAATCCTACGTTAACTATGCGGTCGTGTCTCGGACACAATCCTCCCGAGACTTTTTTCGTCTTTTTGACGTAGAGCTACGTCTTTCATTAAGGGTGCCAAATCAGAAAACAGGTCACGTTTTTATGAAATAGAGTTAACGTTAATAACTATTTTTGCCGTGAACGGATTTTGGCGATTTACATTCTAAACGAATCGGAAATCCCTAAAATTTGCTTGTTATGCTACATATTACAATCCCCTGATGTGTAAATGTTTTAAATTGATGAAAACTAGAAGCATTTCCATTTTCCCATACAATTGTTCTGCCCATTTGTGAGCTTGCCAACCCGTGTCGTCAATAACGAGTAACTTATCGGCGAGCAACGAAGGGGAATGATTTAACGTCTCCGTGAACAAAGAAAAGAACTTTGTTTCGGATAGAGCTGTGGACGCGACCAAATTACTTACATGCTGAGGTCTTTGGCATTGGATTCGTTACATCAAACTGACGCCATTCCATTAAGGTTCTGAATTACACAATTGTGTGGGGAATCATCAAACTAGACTATCATCGGCTCACCAAGAAAATATCTGTTCTGGAATTTTGTGTGTGATTTGGTTTCGCAAAACAGTAGCCATCAAGGATGACCGTTAAGCTAATCGAGACCGGAAATATGAATAGAAAAGGCTTCTGTTGCTGTTTGTGTGCTGGTTGGTTTTCGTTGTACGAATCATTCTAGACATCCATTCCAGACAATAATAAATAACATGCAGCATGATATTTGATACTTGCAAGTATTGCCATCGTTGTTTATTCCATTCGGTGCCAACAAACACACTCCGTAGTTCTGAAGGACCTCAGCATAGGCTCGATGGGGCATTCGATAGTGTTCTTGAGCTCGTTTTATGGCCAGACCCATCAGCAAGTACCCAAGCTCGTTACGTTGTCTGTTGAAGGAGATACTTGCTGCTAACTGAAGAACATCAATCATATCCTCCCCTGGCGAGGAGTCTATTGAGTCTGTCGAATGCGCTTTAAGAAGTCCGATGATTCTCTATCGAACGGCTGTTCCTGTATCATTCTACAGTAGTTGTTTGAAAGTTTCGGCAGTATCAGCTCTCCACAGGAAGAACAACAGTGTCTCAGAAATTTTTCCAACTCATCGTGATACTGGCTGTCAAAGAGTCTCATGAACGTGAAAGGATCGCAAAGTTCTGCTGCAAGCACTCTGACATGGTTGGGTTGATTGCTCATTTCGTCGAACACTCTGACTAAGGACTGTGCTGGACGAAGTCGAAGCTGGGGAGTCACGAAAACGTTTGCTCCCTCGAGTTTTTTTTCATGCAAAATGCACTTGAAAAATAAATTTGATTGACCCCGTATTACCTAGGTTATAAGCATTCGATTGTTTTCTATTTCTCGGTACATGCTCATTGTTTTGATTTTTTTTATACGCAGGAAAAGTCCCGCATTTCAACAAAATGTCCCGCGAAACGTCCCGCATTTGGCAAAAGAAACGAAAATGTCCCGCGATAACAATATATTTTAATATCACAATTTGATCATGTTGATTTTCTTAAATGGATGAGCCTCAAAAAAAGAAAACTTTTATTCGGCAGACTGTTCAAGAGCGCTTCTAATGCATCTAAAGATTAATACGTTGAGCTGGTTTCATCGCACCGATATTGGGCTTTTTGATTAGAAAGTGTCAACTGGAAGCGACAGCTACAAAATTGGAAAATGATTTTTATAAAAGTATATGATCCACAGGGACCAACGTGAGTCAGACGAAAAGTTCATCTTTTGTCCCCTAGCTCGGTCAGGGCTTAACGATTTAAATAAACCGGAAGAACTAGTATATACTTGACAAGAAGAGGCAGAGTTGTTTGATAAAGTATCGTAAATGTAGCGCTGGGCGGTCTTACAGAAGATGGCCGGAACCTGAACCATGGACGATGAAAAGATGTATATCGGCGTGTTATTCTACCTTTTCGTGGCTTTGGTGGTCGTCTGTTTCTCTATTTTGGCCATTCGCCCAAAAGTTTTCTATCGGGTGCAGCTGGGGAGCTGGGAGCTTCGCGACAATGTTTATCTCCAGACGATCCATCCTCCAGTGATCTTTTGGCACAATGGACTGATCCCAAGGTCGGCATAAAGACCACATCACCTTCCCAACTCCGACAAGCACTTCGTACTATATATCTCCCCGTTCACTATATGACTCGAAAGAAGAGCGGCTTGGACATTCCCTTCACGTCTGTCAGAAAAGGACCTTCTTCGAGAACTTGATGTGAATGATATATTCGACGTCATCGCTTACCTGGGGAACGTAAGGTACCCGGTCCCCTGCCATTCGTTGAATTCTAGCATCAAGTACGTCTCGTCTTTCATTATGAGTACGAAAAGAAGTTTTTCACTTCTTTCGCCGGAAAGAAGTTTTTCACTTCTTTCGCCGGAAAGAAGTTTTTCACCAGCACCTCATCTTTGTGTTTTTTTTCATTTATTTTTAAGCGCTCTTCAACTAATATTGTTTGAGCTTCATGTTATAAAATTTGTGATTTAACTTTGCTGTTTCACTGTCGATCGCTATACCTGATGAGAGAGGAACACGTTAGGAGCTAAATAATAAATGGGTTAACGGGTAATGTTCCAATAAGTTCATAGAGTTGAGCGACATAAAGATCATACTCGAAAAAATGCAAAACTTTTTTTTTGTGTATAACTCTTTATTGTATGAGCAGAAATTGATAAATGTAGGGTAAAACCAGTTTGGAGTGCACTGTTTACATGTGCCAAATTTCGTCACATTCTGTCAAGTGGTTATCGAGAAGGCTTCCAAGCAGGGAGTGCTTCGATATAAAAAATAAGGGCGCGGGCGTGGAAAATCCAAACCAGTCCCACAGGTGGACCACAAAACAATTGGGAATCGACTATTCGACCGTGTCCCGTGTGGTAAAATCGTCCATACAGACCCAGACGATCCAGCGGCGAACTGGCAGCGGAAGGAATGCGAAGATGACCGACTCCGTGGGAGAAAGGGAGGTGAAGGATTAATTCAAGCGCAATCTGAACCTTTCGATTTAGGACAGCGCTAAGAAGGTCAATTCTTCCGTCAGGTTCGTCCGGCAGACAATGAAGCGGGGTGTACTTCATGTTTTCAATGTAAAGAAGGTGCCTAACCGAACTGATAAAAGGAATACGGTGGCCAGATCCCGCGTCAAGAAACTACATAATTTCTAGTAAATAGAAACTATTGAAAAATTTATCACCTTCTAACGAAAAAAAATATAGGGAGTGGTATCCAGGACACGATCAGTTGCATTGTTGACGTAGGATTACGTTGCTGTTTTATTCAATTCACTTATTTCACTTACACTTATTCACTTAATTGTAACGTTTTTTTTAAAATACATTTTTTTCTTTATAGTAGAGCCAATGATTTGAGTGGTTGTGTAGAAGCAGCTCAAAATGGCCACCATTATCTACCCTTTACAACGCATAAAATCAACGATGCATGCGCAAATACACACGCGGTGCATTTTTTCATGAAACCTTCTATGAATTGAGACCAAACTTTTAAATTAAAAATGACAAAAAAAACGTTATTGTGTGTTTGACGACTAAGCAACTGCCGCGATTTTTTCGAGTTCAAAAAGATATAGAAAATTAAGATTGAACAGCAAGCTCAGCTTTATCATGTATCGCTAATTACTCGTTGCCTCGAGCGACGCTGGAGCACTGAAATCACGGAACATAATATTTATAAAGCTAATCATTTTCGACAGCTCGATTTTCATTTTTCATGCCCGAAATCTCCGAAGATGAAAGATGAAAAGATTGAAAATTGACTCTACTCTCAGTAGCTTTCGCTTCGACTAGGACTACTTCGGAATTCTCCTTCAACATGATTTGAATAAACGAGCGCTGAGAGCGAAGATGACTAATGAACTATCTAGCAAATAGGTATTCTAATGAACGTGACTAATGAATACAAATCTGCCTCTTCATTCAACCGGACTTCTACTCCCCCCTCGTTACCCGCGTACACACGCCCATATAAAATGAAACGAAAACTGGATTTCTGATGCAAAAAAGTCACAGAAGGTTTGCTTCCGAGACACGGCCGCATAGTTGACGTAGAATTCCGTTAGGCTATCTGTTGATTTTGGATATGTGTGAAGAATTTCATCGTTAAACTCTTTGATAATGATTTGGTGACCCTAAAAAGGACTGTTTTGTATGGTTGTTGGGTATTGTTTGTTCACTCCACCAGTGTTTACCGAGTGATGATGACAGGAATATGGTAAACAATCGTTGGATGGTGCGAATCAGATAAAAGATACCGAAGTGGAACGAGATTGAGAAAACCGCCCTCTGTGATCCTGGACGAGATGTCTCCTGTGTTATGTATGGATGATATAATTTAAAAAAGCTCACCAATGTAATATGAATAATTACCAATACCGAACGCAATTATCAATTTTTCCCATCACCATAAACATGTTATTTTATTATTTTAATAAAGAGAAAACATATTTGAAATGGAAGAGGCAATTTTCTTTTATAATTTATACTTTCTGAGTGTTTATTTTCAATTGGACTAACATCACCTAATACTATATGTAGAGCATATGGGAAATCAAATTTCTTTTCTAATATTTCTTCACTTTTCCAATTTTTCTCGCCGTATAAACTTTCCTTGGATGAAAATGAACACAACAAAATAGACAGCTTAAACCAAACGAGCCGTTCTCGAGCGGGAACACACCTTGGTTTTTATTTAGGAAACAAATCGTTTCATATATCAAGTCATTTTTAACACAACTGCTACCATATACAATTTTACACTTACACTTGTGCTAAATTTTTCACAATGCATGATCGGTCATTGATATGAAATTTCAAGAAGCAACCAACATTAAAGTTCCAAATTCAAATTTTATTAGCTAGAATTAATCGTATCACTCACCTTACTTGCAATATAAAAATGCCCTCGACTTGCATGTATTTGCAATGTCGATTTCCCCTAGGCAGCTTGGTTCTGATGTCTCTGTTAGGGAACACATTTCGGTAGAAAGAAAAGCACCCTCTACATTTTTTTTGTCTGTATTATAGTGACTTTCAACACTTTTGGCTGGTTCGTCACTTTTACTTCCATTTTTGGAAGAATGTCGGGAGTGAGGATTGAACTCGTGACCTTGAGCGTGAGAGGTACGGATGTTATCACTACGCCAGATCGCCTCCACCCTCTACATTCATGTATTTGCAATGCAGATTTCCCTCAGGCAGCTTGGTTTCGATGTCTCTGTGAGGGAATACTTTGCGGTAGGAACAAAAGCTCCCCTTAATTTCATGTATTTGCTGTGCATTTGTCCCCCAGGCAGCTTGGTTTTGATGTCTCTGTTAGAGACTCGCCGCATGTGTCGTCAATTTCGACCAATCAGAAGTGTAGTGTAATACAAATGAAACACAGATTTCTACATTACTCGAGAATTAATCAAGCAAATGCAGCCAAATAAGACATCTGGAGGTTTTAGGGTACAATAAATGGTTCTATGGTGGTTAGATACTCCCCCCCCCTCTCTTAGGGCTTGTGTGGTCTGCCATACAAATGGAACATAAATTTCCACATTACTCGGAAGTTAATCAAGCCAATGCAACGAAATTTGACATGTGTAGGTTATAGGGTGCAATAAATAATTCTATGGTGGTTAGACACTCTACCCCCCTCTCTAAGGGGGGCTGTCATACAAATGGAACACACATTTCTACGTTACTCGAGAATTAATCAAGCACATGCAACCAAATTAGACATCTGGAGGTTTTAGAGTGCAATCAATGATTCTGTGGTGGCTAGATACTCCACCCCCTTCTCTAAGGGGGGGCTGTCATACAAATGAAAGGCAAATTTCCGCCCGACTCGATAACTAATCAAGAAAATACCAAATTCTATGGCAAATAGACACTCCTCCCGTTTCTCTGAGGGAGGAGGGGGGTTGCCATACAAATGAAGCATACATTCACGCATAATTCAACAACTAATCAAGCAAACGGAACTAAATTTGGCATGTGGACGTTTTATGGAGAAGAAATATTTCTAAGGTGGTTTGACACTTCTCCCTCTCTCTCAGGGTGGGCTGTCATACAAAAGAAAAACATAACTCGAAAACTAATCAAGCAAATTTAGCCAAACTTGGCATGTGAAGATTTTAGGGGGCACGAAACGTGTATATGATGAATAGACACTCCTCCCCTCTCTCTAAGGGGAGAAGAGGGGAGGGGTCTCTCTTTGTTCCATCATATTTTCTGTATCAAATATTTATTCCATGTAACGGAGAAACATGTCTCTCTTCCGCTTTGTGGCGCACCAAAGATGCCAGGTTTGAAGACATGTCTTCATTTTGAAGACATTTGATTTTGTGAATACATGTTGAAGACATTATGAAATATGTGAAGATATTTCAGTGTGATAGCGTACGTGGATTTTTAAGGGATATTATATCCATGAAGTTCTAACTTATGGCCGAAAATATCGTCAAAAATAGTAGGGATTTAGTCTCAGCGAACGAAGCGGTCTGAATACACATTGGCCCTGATTCTCGAATATACTTCACGGTGGAAACGACAATAACGGCACGCCATTGAAATACGTTTTACGAGTTAGTGAAATGTCGAAGATAATGATGAGTTTTCAGGCAGAATGAGCACTTTTCAAATAAAAAAGATGGGTGGGTAATGTCGGGGACATAACCGGAGTGACGTAGGACTATACAAAGGGGACAGCTTTTGCTAAATATATATTTTAAATATATTGTTTTATTGTCTTCTCCTACGTGAATATCTACCTATCTACCTGAAAAATGGATTAGTTTACTGTTTACTCTTTATGAACATGTTGGGGGTTCTGAAAAGAACCTTTGGTGTTGTGTTTTTGCGTTTTTTTACAAACTTGATTCTTGATTTTTTCCTGAAGGCTTTGTACTTAAAGGGTGTGTCACATCAAATTGCATCACGGAAAAAACGCTGTAGAAATTCGCCCAGTAGACCGATCCTTTTGAAAATTTTAGACAGTAAAATAAAAACTATTAAACAACTTTTGGCATTTTCTTTTTATTCATACTTCGAGCCCAAGCCCGTATGCTCGCACCTTCCTCTTTACCCCGTCTATAAGGTTCTGTACAACGTCAGGTTGTAGTTTTTTTTTTGAACAGAAATCCATTTTCTCTTGAAGTCCGCCTCCGATTTGACAACTTTTGGGTTCTTCCGGAGGGCCTGCTTCATAATCGCCCAATATTTCTCTATTGGGCGAAGCTCCGGCGCGTTGGGCGGGTTCATTTCCTTTGGCACGAAGGTGACCCCGTTGGCTTCGTACCACTCCAACACGTCCTTTGAATAGTGGCACGAAGCGAGATCCGGCCAGAAGATGGTCGGGCCCTCGTGCTGCTTCAATAGTGGTAGTAAGCGCTTCTGTAGGCACTCCTTAAGGTAAACCTGCCCGTTTACCGTGCACGTCATCAAGAAGGGGGCGCTCCGCTTTCCGCAAGAACAGATCGCTTGCCACACCATGTACTTTTTGGCAAACTTGGATAGTTTCTGCTTGCGAATCTCCTCCGGAACGCTGAATTTGTCCTCTGCGGAGAAGAACAACAGGCCCGGCAGCTGACGAAAGTCCGCTTTGACGTAGGTTTCGTCGTCCATTACCAGGCAATGCGGCTTCGTCAGCATTTCGGTGTACAGCTTCCGGGCTCGCGTCTTCCCCACCATGTTTTGCCTTTCGTCGCGGTAAGGAGCCTTCTGAACCTTGTATGTACGCAGGCCCTCCCGCTGCTTGGTTCGCTGGACGAATGAACTTGACAAATTCAGCTTATTGGCGACATCCCGGACCGAACTTCTCGGATCACGTCTAAACTGCTTAACTACGCGCTTGTGATCTTTTTCACTGACGGAGCATCCATTTTTGCCGTTCTTCACCTTCCGTTCGATGGTTAGGTTCTCGAGGTATCGTTTTAGTACTCTGCTGACCGTGGATTGGACGATTCCCAGCATCTTACCGATGTCCCGATGTGATAACTCCGGATTCTCGAAATGAGTGCACAGGATTAATTCACGACGCTCCTTTTCGTTCGACGACATTTTTCCAAATTTACGAAAAATTGACAGTGAAGCATGGCCAACGTGATCTATACACTCTAATCTGATTATAAGCGAAAGCTGAAGATATAATTCCTAAAAATTAAATTTCTACAGCGTTTTTTCCGTGATGCAATTTGATGTGACACACCCTTTATTAAATGTTCAACGCCGGGCATCTTTCGGCGTATGCACATATCGTACAATTAAAATGATGGCTGTGATAGGGAATGCATAGGTGGTCATCAGCTCATTCACTATCATATATTTCACTATTGAGCACATTACCGTACCTTAAACTGTGGTTTCGGAGACGAATGAATTGTAAGATTTGTAGTCTCCGCAAACAAAGTGAATAAAAATGAAAAAGAACTGAGGTTTTGGAGACGAACTCTACGTTCTGTCGAGAAATAAACAAGCTATAAGCGTTCTGAAAAACCAACAGTAAATACAGGGACGGATGACCTTCGGATTGAAGTTTTTTAAAATAAGAACAGAGCAGCAGGAAATACATAGCTCATCATGTTGCTCCTTAATTATTTCTATACAATGCAGATGTAACGTCAATCAATTTTCAACATAACTTATCAACCAAAGAAAGCAGTTCTTGCTACCGAGAAAATTCGTTAATGCCATCCTGCATACAATGTGTTGTAATTTGAAGCCACTTTTAATTCGGAAACCATGCATGGGTTTGTGGAAACTGAATGATCAATTTAAAAGACCCCAACCACCAATAAGTTCAAGAACAAGCATAAACAAAATAAATTAGTTTATATTATATGTCAAATTATGTCACTTTAGAATGCATTGGTATTGTGAAAAACTTTTAATAACTCTTCTTTGAAAGGTTTAATGGCCCTGAAAGGCGCCGTGTTTTACGGTGGCTGGTTTTGCTACCAAAGCAGCCCGTATAAACAAACTTTTTCCTTCTTCTACCTGCTGCCGTTTTGCGATTGCGTTTGCCAATCGCCACTCGCTGCAACTGCCTGTTGTCTTGATGTCCCCCGAATGTGTTTTGATCCGAATGCAGTTTTTCTTATCGTCGAGAGCAGCTTTGCCAGCTAACTCGATCACTTCGGCGGCCGAAACTAAACACGGTTCGAGCGGGATTTTGCCTTTCCCTTCACCTTTCCTCCTTTGCCATGTCCAGACATGGCTGCTTGGGTTGGTTTGTTGATGTGTTGTGATGCGAACCGATGTGGTGTACGGTTTGAATGAGAATGATCGTTACGGCAGCGGAGCGGGGATTTTTAAGCTGACTGGCTGTCTCGAGAATTACGCATGTTTGAGACTGCGACCAATGTTTCGTTCATTTTTTTCTTTTTCCTTTCCAATCGTGCTTCATTCTATTTCGCTGCTGCTCTGGTTGCCCGTTTTGGTCGGTACGATTTGAGGAGCACAAAATGGACCAATCAAAAATGGGTACATAGTGCATTTGGACAATGCTTGATATTTCACAATTATTCAATTATTTATCTCAAGAAAAATGAAATGTTATTCGTTATGATAGATGCGTAGATATATTTCCTATCAATTGATGCAAAAACCTTTGCGATCTATTGAGAAATGCTCGAGTTATAAGCGTTCCAAATCTTGCATTTTTTCCTACTTGTTCAGTGCCTAGATTTCCATTTCACCCCCTATATCTTCCGGTTAGACGTAGTCCTACGTCAAAATCATTAATGAAAATTATCTTCTTCGTATCAAACTGGAATTCAATGTGAGTGGAAAACTTTGTTTTGTTCATGTGGTATAATAATCCCATACAAGAATTTCATCTGAAGATAATTTGATATTATAATGATAAATTTAGTGGGAAACTAATCTCGCATCCAGATGTCGACACCGTACCGTTGTCATCGCGAATGCGTTTCATACCGTTTCCACCGTGAAGTCCCACTCTACATTGTTGTGTCGAATCGGTCCCAACAAATGGTGTCGACAACGATGAAGATATAGTGCCATTTTGCAATGATTTTGTCGTACTACCCTTCGTATTCGACAACCAATTATGAGCCAAGGATGTGCCAATCTGGCACCACGTCGACCGATCGCAGCACTGCTTGAATCTTATTATAGCTTTGTTTGTGTTTAAGAAAATTAAAATAAAAAGTGCAGAAAAGCGTTCTTTATAATCATTTTATTAAACGCATAAGACGATAAGACGATAAGCTGATCAATCAACTCTGGTAATACCATCATCATTCGAAGCATCCTCCTCATTCAATTCGTTAACATCACCGGCCGGGATTTTCATACGTTATAATGAGGGCGAAAGTGCGGCAGCAACAGCTAAAATAAAATAAATTTTCAAGCCTAATTTTCTATCGTCTTCGTTAGTAATACCATTCTATTTATCCTCCTCAGTTTAGCCGTAATATATCGTAATTAATCGTTTCATCTTATTCACATCCTCGCTAATCATTCTTCAATCACTAGTGTTCCAGCTGCATGTTCTCCAGGACGGGTTTGGTGCATGACATTTGTGCCGCAACAGCTGAAATAAGATGAAGTTTACTTTTGAGAATAATGAAAATATAAGCCTACCGTGTTAGCAAGTCATTTGATTTGGGAAATTACCTTTTACTGTTGCAACCATTCAACCACTGCTTCAATGTTCTGTTTTTAAATGTAGCACTCGCTTTCGTGTTTTGAATGATAGCATAGCGAGAAAGAGAGAAAGCAAAGCTACATTGATCGCTCTGTTCAAGTTATCTTGTAGAATTATAGCTGAAACTATAGACATTGTTGCCTGCGGGAGGCAAGGCGAGGTAATATTCCAGCACTTTTGTAGCACTTTTCGTCGCTCGGCCGACATGGTGTCCATAACTGCTCGAAAATATAGGAATCTGGGGTGTATTCGTAGTGTATTCGAGAATCAGGCCCATTGTCTCTAGAAGACATCAGTTCATTTGCGCTTGAAAATTCGAATGATTGTGACATTGCATTTCTATTATTTTAGGCCTATACTATACACTAGATCAGCCTAGATCTTTCAAACGATCATTTCACAAAACGAAGGTTTTCCGGTTACATCACTGACCAATCATCAAATACATTTGATCACTTTACTGAAAGTTCTCTTCATAATGCTATGAAACGAACCATAGTTGCCCAACAGAAAAATATCCTTAATAGAATAAAACCCCATGAACTTGTGAGATGCAATTTGGCAAAGTTTTATCGTCGAAATCCTTACTCTACGCTTGCTGGAGTGATCATTTTATATCTCTCCGACGATAAGCATTCAAGTGAAAGGGCCTGATTCTCGAATACACTACGAATACACTTCACGGTGGAAACGGTATGAAACGCATTCGCGATGACAACGGTACGGTGTCGACATCTGGATGCGAGATTAGTTTCCCACTAAATTTATCATTATAATATCAAATTATCTTCTAATGAAATTTTTGTGTGAGATTATTATATCACATGAAGAAAACAAAGTTTTCCACTCACATTGAATACCAGTTTGATACGAAGAAGTTAATTTTCATTAATGATTTTTCATTTGAAAAGTGCTCATTCTGCCTGAAAACTCATCATTATCTTCGACACTTCACTAACTCGTAAAACGTAGTTCAATGGCGTGCCGTTTATTTCGTTTCCACCGTGAAGTGTATTCGAGAATCAGGCCCAAAGGAAGAAAAAATCGAACATAAGTTAGCGGCGGTTATTTTCTAGATTGGATTACACCGCACTCCGAAGATCTTTGTTCAGCGGAGACGAACATTAAATCTTGTCGGATGTAATCTGGGAAATGCGATATTACCATATTTAAGTAATCGAAAGTTACGTGAAATTTTTCGAAACAATGTGAGTGAACAATCGAAAAACTTTGGGTCACACTTAAAGTTTGGGTTGAATGAAGTTGAATGTGGTTAGCGACCGCCAAAGCGACATCGGAAATGCATTTGGAACGAAGTTAGCATGGCCCCCCTCATTAAGTCGGAGAAGTTTCACAGACAAACACACATCCCGCCCCCTCCCCTTCGTACGCCATTCCGGTAGACATAAAATGCCACCGCAAAGAGTAATGGGGTGGTGGCTCTGAGGGCAGTGCGGTGTCTACCCAAAGTGAGCTTGGCATAAAACATTCCAACGGTAGAACAACACTTTCTAGAAAGCGAAGTTGCACCGGCGGAATACTTTTGGTGAATTTTGCATTCAAAGTGGTTAGAAGGTGTGCAGTGCAGTGCAGTGGGTGGAATTTGAGGTTGCACAGAACTTGGGACGTTATCTCGAATGGTACGATAACTGTCCTTACAGCTAGACTATGGAGGGGCCTTGAAACCGAGCAATGTTGGCACACGAACAACACTCGAATCAAATAATCAACTTTTCTGTGAGGCGTGAGATATATGATTGAATTGCTGCTGCACTCTCCAGTTACATTTTCGAACAGGGGGCAACGAAAAACTTTCGCAAACAACGAAACTCAATTCCATCCTTTCGATCCCTCGATGGCCCTCGTAATAAAGCCGGAAGTGTGAATGCGAAAGGAAATCAACACGGAGAAATAACGATAAAAAGAGCGAACTTTTATCTCTATCTCAGCGTCGTCCAGCGCCCAAGTGGAATAACAAGTTGTACAATAACAAATATAGGAAAAAAATAAGCTAGCCAGAGGGGGAGGTTGCGCCACGGCGGGGGATAGATAGCTGTTCAAAAATTCATATCTCGCCCGATTTTCGCCAGCATTAGTGCACAAAAAGAAAAGTTGCTACCGAGGCCATATAATAAGGAACAATGTGTGAGAATAAACTTTTTCGCAATAAAACTACCGTCCGGTGCCGGAACCGGAAGTTTCCACTGATGCTGACCTTCTATCTCCACCCTTCAGGAGGCTCTTGTTTTGCCGTGTTTCGGTCAGGAAACTTCTCTGATTATAGGAATGTGTTTCTCGGAATTCAAATGGGAAATTGGTTAGCCTTTGTTTTTTTCCTGGGTGGATAATCGAGTAATGGAGTGAAAATTGGGTAACACTATTCACCTGAATGTGTGTACTCGGTGGGAGTAAAATTCGTCACAAAATGGGTGTATTTCCGATAAGCCAGAAGCCACCCAAATTCGATCGGTTGGCTCTTGCGAGTGATGGGGTGTGAAATTTGAATTTCCGCTTTTATGCGGTAAGCGAAGTTGGTTCATCTACCCCTATATGAGTAGATGATGGTGACGCTGATAACGGAGCGAAAAATCGAAGCCAAGATGGAGTGCACTTTTATGAACGTTTGGATTCAACGTCGGGCGGTGGCACAGGAAACTGTCAACTCGCATAAATTTCCAGTTCTATCAGACGTCAGCACCGCAGACAGGGCTTCCGCATCGATGCGAGAGGAGACGGGTTAAAAGCTAGCGTTCGTAACATTGTCAGCATGCATTGCTACAATAATCCTACCAGAGATACCCAATTAGTCACAACTCTTACAAATTTTTCTACGCGTAGCGTTCTTCCCCCGAAGGCAGTAATTCCGCTCTAGCCCACCATTTACTAACGAGTTCCACGAAGAAAACTTTTCCCAATTGACGAATTCGACTGCAAACAGAAGGAAACGAAATATTCCAAAGCACACGGAAAAATAATAACCGCTTCTCGTTGCTTCGCTTTTGAAGTTGAACAGACAATGCTTATTTTTCCATCCCGGTTCCGTGCACCCTCAACCCTCCACATGATTTAATCTGAGAAGACTCTTCCCAAACAATCTTATTTCGGGCAAAAGGGAAATTCATAACAAACAAGTGAAATGAGCCAAACAACCAGCAAACTGCAGAGGAAAATCGGCGAAAGGGACGCAAGTGAAATAATTCAAAACTGTTGACTACTATTGGCACCATCGCAGAATGGGTGTTCACTCAATTGAAAACTTTTTCCATTTTTAACAATCCGTTTTTATCCATTCCCTATTCCGGACTGCGCAACTGTGACAAACTTAGTTTGGGTCGTAAAAAGGAAAAGCGGGTAGAAAGATAAAACTTGTGAACGTGATAATCGGATAAGAGACATTCTGGCGCGCCGAGAAAGAGGGTGCAGGATGCAGAGATTCTTTTCTCAACGTCCATTTTTGCCTTCCACGAATCATTAAAGATAACTATTTTTCACACTTTCCGACGGGGACGCAGTTATCCACCGCAAAAAGTGCCGTTAAGAGTTGAGCATAAGTACGCAAGGATCAATCGATGGAGGTACGGATCATTTAGACACTTCTGAAACACTTTTTCGTTCTAGCGCGTCGTATAACAAATTTCCGGCATCCGGCTTTCGATTTCTCACCCATATCCAGACTGTCGAAAAATGTTGTCACTTTTATTACGTTGGTAACAGTTGATTTGGCCACTTCCTTTCTCTAGAGTGTCATTCTGATAAATGAAGAGCCAATAACGAAATCAAAAAGGAGGTATCATTTTGCATCGATTTTGCATGCATCCTGTTCAATTAAGTGATACCCATCTAACGATTCTCTGAATCTCTTAAACTGATATTTTTTGACGTAGGATTACTTCTTTCATTTATGTACTGAAGTGTACGCTCGATGTTTCGGAAACGAGAGAGTGTTTCGTTTGGGATGCAAGTTTTTGAGCAGTAACACCCATTTTCCGGTTGAACGGAAGTTCGAAAGATAAAATGTCTACGAGTGATGTTCGTTGCTTGTGGACCCTCAACAACTACCCTCAATAGCTCAAAAACTACATTGAAAGCAAACTATTTAAATCACAAATATATATATAAATTCGGGTTGTCGTTTGGTTTGTGTTGCATCTTCAACATGTCACTACGAACTGGAATATTTCCAGAAAAATGGGAACACTCTCTTTTGATGCCTAACTTTAAATCAAGCGCTTAATCTGACATAGATAATTCTCGTGGAATGGCCATTATCCTTGCATTCCTAAACTTTTTGAAGCAATAGTTGACGAAGAGGTCTTCCAACAAATAAAGAATGGAATAACGTGTAAGTAGAATTTTGTTCTGCTTCTTCAAACAGTTTTTTTTTTCGGAATTTGTGAGTTTTATTTCCAACTAGCTGACCCAGCGAAATTCGTTCCGTCAAATTTTTTTTTGATATGAATCCTTTTGAACATTTACATTTTCTTACTAAGCGAACGTTTGTTTGTTCAATTGCAGAACTCGCCATTAAATGATCAAGTATTTTTTCTATTATTTCTACCGAAACTCGTCATTATCATATAAATTTATTTTCAGACAATCTGAATTTTCCGACCTTCCTTCAGAGTTTTTATTTATTTGTTTACATTGTCTTCGCTTAATTCGTACAGACTTTTCCGGAAACTTTCCGATTTTCCTGTTCGCTATATTGTCTTACGGGATTCATCTCTTCCCGTAACAATATAAAGACGGCTCAAATCGAGCTATCCTTTCCTCGCGTTTTTCGCTTACCAACACATTTAGCTTTCCGTTTTTATTTATATACACCCAAACTAGCGTTGCCAGAAAGCATTTCATTTTCGGCAGAGACCATGCCTTTTCGTGTCTTGGAGCGTCAAATGAGCAAATATAATTATCTGTCCCTCAACGCTTTAAAATGTTCGTAGGTAAGCGGACATCTCTTCCTTTTTTCATATCTATATCCATCTCGGTCTGGACCGTGTACATATGTGGCAAAGTAATGCGTGCTTATTTGCAACGTGTCTCTTGTTTCGCTCGCTCGTATTAATCTTGTATTGCTGTACCATATATTATCAGTATTTGAGAGTAACGATATTTTTTGTTATTTTTAGGTTCATTTAATTTAATAAATCGGGATGACAAAACATGTGCTAAAAATTAATTTCAAGTGTAGATAGAAGATTCTCAATTTCGTGTTTTCGCCCGAAAATCAATTTTCACTTTCGAACGAAGATCAATTTCATTAGCGCAAGCATCGAAGGAATTAACAACGCTTATCATGAAGTAATTAACGAAAATATGAGAATTTTATTCTACAGTCGGACCCGCGACACCGTTTGTCCGCGTTCCGCAATTCCAACAACAAAAGGAAACTTCGGCCGATCCAATGAGTACCGATTTACGTTGAAAGGATCTCCTCACTGGACCTACTGAACAATGTACGTCCCACCCACCCTGAAAACCTAGTTTCGTAGAACAGGAGCAGGGGGTTGAAAAACTTCACAAGAAGAGGAGTCCCAACCCTGGACTCGTGTCCAACTGAAAATTCAATCGATTTATCGGGTTTTTAGGCTACACCGCCAGCCAGAAAAGGTAGAGTGATTTACACTAAATCTCAACAACATTTATTAATCTATATAATTATCATCTCATTCACATTACTACTATATTATTCTAAATCACAAAACTCATTCAATTACAATCTACCAGAAAACATTTAATGAACCATATAAACCTACACTACAAACATAAACATTTTATTTACAGTATCGGTTTCGAACCCTCGACCCATAGCGATCAAATACTCAAGCACAACGCGTTTACTAACTGGTCTATCCGCTCATATTGAATTTGTTGCATTCCATACCGATGGGCATTTGCCTACCATCGGCATAGTGCTTCACTGTGTGGCATTGTTCTGTGGTTTTTCATTGTTAGTGGTGTGGCTTTCTTATAATATATCCTACATGCACATGTGTTATTGGATAAAAATAGTTTTCGTACTCACACAACCTAGGAATTACGTGGAGCCGTTTTGCTTTATCGCCGTTCCTAGCGATGAATGGCGTTACTGCTGCGATGTTTGCACATGTTGTCATACTTGATCCGTAGGGTGATTCCTTCGTGCGCGAGTATTATGCGCCAGCGTACTACGCGCGATCACCGGAATTGTCGGATTTGGTGGTCGTATCCAGACCACAAGCGCGGGGTCAGAAGCGGCTCTTCCTATATACACGGGGAACGAATACCACACAAATGCCACATTTTAACATCAAAACCACAATTTAAATGCAATAGAACGTGCAATAGAGCTTACCTCGAATTTTATTTAGTCGATGGGAAAACGAAGTTTCTCACACCGAAAAACACTAACGACGCCTAACTGGTTTCTAACATGGAACAAAAAAAAACAGAAAAAAAACTCATCTACACTGACTGTACGATGTAACTTTGCACCGACTTTAACTCGCGGTTCGAAAATAACTTGATCGCTCCTGCCTATTCCACGTTTGAAGTAGGAATGGTCGAGCATATTGGTAAATCCTCAGATCAGCGATATACTAAAGGGATCGGAACTACGTAATAGTTAACGATGTTAACTATTCAGTAATTATACCGAAGTTCCTCTGTGTTTTTATTGGTCCGGTATTCAAGCATTTGCGGGCGATACCCTTTAACCTCCCGAGCACAGTTCAAGTCGAGGTGCTCGCCGGGTTTTGGAAGTTCAAGAATAAGAAAAACCCGCCGAAAGACTCTGCTATTTGGAGGAAATATCCAAAAGAAAAAATACCAAAAAAGGAAAGCATGAGTCTTCTAGATGTGTATTGGTCAGTGGGTGTCTTGGCTAAATACAGCCACCAAGTCACATTCAGCATCCATTATGGCTAAACGCTTGAATCCAACAGCAGAGGAGGCACTTGCGCTGCCAAACATCCCATAAGGAGAAAGAAGAGAGGAGCTCAGATTAACACAACCGAGTTTGTGTTGACTCTGGGCTTCAGAGTTATGAAACGAGGGGCTTACAAATACTCAAATCGGTACCATGCTACACCTTCCTTCAGAGCTTTCCGAAAAAGTTGGGATTTTCTTTCCGCTATATTGATATACGGCAAGAGACGAATACAACAAAATAAAGACGGCTCAAATCGGACCATCCCTTCCTCGGGTTTTCCGCTTACCAACACAGTTGGTCTTCCATTTTTAAACGGTTTTATTTAGCTTGCCCTGTAATCTGTTTGTAACATGTTTGTCTGTAGCGCTGACCCACATCAATAGAAAGTTGACACCCTTTCCGTTGAATGATTGATCTGAAATTTGGAACACACCTTCATCTTTGTAGTCATTATAAAACTGCGTATATCATGGTCCAAGATGGCGGCCGCTACAAAATAGCGGACTACATATTAGGCTGTCAAAAAAGTCCTGCGGTATTTCCGCGAGGTGTCGTTGTAAGCGCGTAGTTCTAGTTGTATTCATTGTATCGATTCATACTATAGCTTGTTGGAAAGCGCGCTATAATATAGTCCTTGGCAGTGTTTTGTTTGGTTAAGTCGTTCGTGAGTTATAGTGTCGCAAATATGGAGCAAAATAAAGAGAAAATCCGACATATTTTACAGTACTACTATGACAAAGGCAAAAATGCATCTCAAGCAGCCAATAAAATTTGTGCAGTTTATGGACCCGATACAGTTTCCATTTCCACCGCACAACGATCGTTTCAACGTTTTCGTTCTGGTGTAGAGGTCGTCGAAGATGCGCCACGCTCCGGAAGGCCTGTCGTCGAAAATTGCGACAAAATCGCTGAATTAGCCGAGAAAGACCGGCATAGTAGCAGCCGTAGCATCGGCCAAGAGCTGGGGATAAGTCATCAAACCGTTATTAACCATTTGAAGAAGCTTGGATTCACAAAGAAGCTCGATGTATGGGTGCCACACACGTTGACGCAAAAAAACATCTTTGACCGTATCGACGCATATGAATCGCGGCTGAATCGCAACAAAATCGACCCGTTTCTGAAGCGGATGGTGACTGGCGATGAAAAGTGGGTCACTTACGACAACGTGAAGCGCAAACGGTCGTGGTCGAAGCCCGCTGAAGCGGCTCAGACGGTGGCCAAGCCCTCATTAACGGCCAGGAAGGTTCTGCTGTGTGTTTGGTGGGATTGTCAAGGAATAATCTATTATGAGCTGCTTCCCTATGGCCAAACGCTCAATTCGGACCTGTACTGCCAACAACTGGACCGCTTGAAGGTAGCACTCATGAAGAAGAGGCCATCTTTGATAAACAGAGGCCGCATTGTCTTCCATCAGGACAACGCCAGGCCACACACTTCTTTGGTGACGCGCCAGAAGCTCCGGCAGCTCGGATGGGAGGTTCTTTTGCATCCGCCGTATAGTCCGGACCTTGCACCAAGTGACTACCACCTGTTTTTGTCCATGGCGAACGAGCTAGGTAGTCAGAAGTTATCCACAAAAGAGGCCTGTGAAAATTGGCTATCCGAGTTTTTTGCCAATAAGGAAGCGAGCTTCTATAACAGGGGTATTATGAAGTTGGCATCTCATTGGGAACAAGTCATCGAACAAAACGGCGCATATTTGACTTAAAACATATGATTGTAACTAATTTGATAAACAAATGAAAATTCAAAAAAAATACCGCAGGACTTTTTTGACAGCCTAATATTATGTCAAAACCCCGTTAATATGGATATCAAATGAAAGGGCTTGACTAGTAGATCACAGTTATTCATGAAAAATGCAAATTGAAGATGGCTGCCACTACAAAATGGCGGATTAGATATTTTCTCAAAACCCTATTTTTATGGGTATCAAATGAGGGGGCTTGACTGGTAGAACACAGTTATTTATGAAAAATGCAAATCCCAGATGGCTGCCACTATCAAATGGCGGGCTACATATTTTCTCAAAATATGAGTATCAAATGAAAAGGCTTGACTCGTAGATCACAGTAGATCGTGAAAAATCCAAATCCAAGATGGCCGCAATCTCAAAATAGCAAATTACTTTATCAAACGGTTTTATTTAGCTTGAACTGTTTGTATGTATGTTTGTATGTCTGTAGGGTTGTCCCACATTAACAGAAATTCGACCAATAGGAACTGACCGAATTGATAATACACCTTTATCTCTGCTGTCATTTTAAAACTGCTTATCTCGAAAAATTCAATTCAATACCTGATGATTGAGATATGTGTATCAATCGAACGAACTTGACTTGGAGAACACATTATGTATTTTCTGCAATCCACTCAATATCGGTATCAAATGAAATTATTTGACTGATAGAATACAGTACAATGGTTTTATTGTAGAGAGATATTCTAATGAAACAGATAATGTACTTAAAACTAGAAAATAAAATAAGTTGAAAAAACTTTTAAAGTTAAACGATTTAATTGTGATTAAACATAATAATGTACTAAAACCAAGAAAATAATGAGGCAAGTAGCAGTTAGCAGTTATCACACCTCTCCTTCATTACTCTAGGGCATTGATAAGACTAAAATAAAATCGTGTGGCACCTTGGATTTCCATTATTCACAATTAGCGACTTCATCAAATGTCCCACGATTTTATTCTAGTCTTATCAATGCCCTAGACTGTATCTTTTAACTGTATCTGAATTCACTTTTTGTTTAGTTACGTGATCTTGCATCTCGGGTCTTATTTAATCCAACATTGAATTTGCTGTTTAATTTTCATCATAGTATTGAATGAACTTATATCTTTGAAGTTCGGAATTGGAGTACTTTTGGAACTATTTTGACGAACGGAAACCTTGTTCATTCACTATGAAAATGAAAGCATTTTAACTGAAACGGAAACGTTGTTTGCTTGAACTATTTAAAAAAAGTCTCATCAATTTGTAACGCAATCTATTTTGTTGTCAGTAATATGAATTTCCTGTACTAGAGTAGAACAAAAGAGGAAATGACAAAGTGAATTGGTGAGATTCTGACGCTAGATGTTGGTTTATTTTCGGTATCCCAAACGCAATGTGGTCCGAAAATCAGCTGAAAATGTGAAACTGCTATTTCCAAGTTCTAGTCCGTCTTACCCCACATGGAGCGGTCTATTTTGTCACACGTGTGCGATCATTTGAACCATTTACAGTTTTCACGTACAAGTAAATTTACTTGTTTGGAGTGTACCTAATGTCGACTTATCAATCGAAATAGAACTACCAGAGAATCGGTTTTGGCTCAGAATGCTTATTTTCGAAGCTGCCAAAATTATAGAGTGGTTCAAATGTCATAGAACAACATGTAAGAGGAGTATTAATCAGCATAGGTATGAAACTTGGTTGATAAATGACTGGACTAAGCGTACCATCGGTACTTCGCGTACCTGCAGGCATAAAATAGACCCCATTCGTGGTCCTTAGCTTCCTGTCCAGTAACTCCTATCCCTACCTCCCCGTGGTACCGGCTGGGGTACGAGTAACCATAGTGAAGATCGGGTAACCAACCCCGGTGGGATCTTGGTCGTATGCTGACAGGGAAGGGGGCCTATCCGAGCGTCTGTTCACCATGGAGGTGCGGCTCAAAACAGCGTCTGATCCCCATGTTAGGGGCGGCTGATCACTGTCTTCGTGCCAGCGGGGACTCTAAAAAGAGCTGTGCACGACGGTCCTCCGGCGAGACAGGGGTTGGTGCAGGCCCTGCAAGCCATCCGTAAAAATAAAACGCACAGGAAAATTCACAAAGAAATTCGAGACAGGACAATCGGACTAGACCTACGCAAAGAACACGGACTAGAGATTGGAAACTCGGAACATGGAACTGCAAGTCTCTCAATTTTCTTGCGAGTACCCGAATTCTTTCGGAAATATTGAGAGCCCGCAATTTCAACATCGTAGCGCTGCAGGAAGTGTGCTGGAAAGGTTCGATGGTGCGATCGTTCCATGGTGGATATACCATCTATCAGAGCTGCGGCAACACACACGAGCTGGGTACAGCTTTCATCGTGATGGGGGAGATGCAAAAACGGGTGATTGGTTGGTGGCCGATCAATGAAAGAATGTGCAGATTGAAGATGAGAGGCCACTTCTTCAATATCAGCATTATCAACGTCCACAGCCCCCATCTAGCTAGCACCGATGACGATAAAGAAGAATTCTACGCGCAGCTAGAGCGTGAATACGATCGCTGCCCAAAACACGACATCAAAATCGTCATCGGTGATTTGAACGCTCAGGTCGGCCAGGAGGAGGAATTCAGACCGGTAATTGATAGGTTCAGCGCCCATCAGCGAACCAACGAAAACGGCCTAAGACTTATCGACTTCGCTGCCTCCAAGAACATGGCCATACGTAGCACCTTCTTCCAGCACAGCCTCCAATACCGTTACACCTGGAGATCACCACAGCAAACAGAAACACAAATTAACCACGTTTTGATCGACGGTCGGCACTTCTCGGATATCATCGACGTCAGAACCTATCGTGGCGCTAACATCGATTCAGACCACTACCTGGTGATGGTCAAACTGCGTTCTAAACTGTCAGTCGTCAATAACATAAGACACCAGCGCTCACCACGGTACCACCTACGACGACTACAGGAGCCGAACGTTGCTGCAACATTCTCGCAGCGTCTTGAAGCTGCGTTACCGGGGTAGACGAACTGGATGCTGTTCCCCTCGATGAATGCTGGAACTCCTTAAAATCAGCAATTAGCAGCACAGCAGAGACCGTCATCGGGTATGAACAACGAGGACAACGAAACGAATGGTTTGACGACGAGTGCCGAGCGCTCCTGAACGAGAAGGATGCAGCACGCGCAGCCATGCTGCAACGAGCGACTCGACAAAACGTGGAACGATACAGACTGAAACGAAAGCAGCAAACACATCTCTTTCGGGAAAAAAAGCGCCGCCTGGAAGAGAAAGAGTGTGAGGAGATGGAGCTGCTTTATCGTTCTCGAGAATCTCGGAAGTTCTTCAAGAAACTAAACGCCTCGCACAAAGGCTTTGTGCCGCGGGCCGAAATGTGCAGAAACAAGGAAGGAGGCATCTTGACGAACGAACGCGAGGTGATCGAAAGGTGGAGGCAGCACTACGATGAACACCTGAACAGCGCGCAGACAGGAGACCTAGACGGCGTTGAGGAGGACTACACCGGTACAATGAACAACGACGACGTACCACCCCCGACGATGGGTGAAGTTAAGGAGGCCATTAATCAGCTCAAGAACCACAAAGCAGCTGGTAAGGATGGCCTCGTAGCGGAGCTCTTCAAGGGAGGTCCGAGAAAACTTGTAGAGTGTATGCACCGGTTGATAGTCAGGATCTGGGACACAGAACAGCTACCGGAGGAGTGGAAGGACGGGGTAATCTGCCCCATCTATAAAAAAGGCGACAAGTTGGATTGTGGGAACTATCGTGCCATCACAATCCTGAATGGTGCCTACAAAATTTTGTCTCAGATCCTCTTCCGCCGCCTATCGCCAATAGTAAGTAGATTTGTGGGAAGTTATCAGGCCGGATTCATGCCCGGTTGCTCGACGACGGACCAGATTTTTACACTGCGGCAGATCCTCCAAAAGTGCCGCGAGTATCAGGTCCCTACACACCACATCTTCGTCGACTTCAAGGCCGCATATGATACAATCGACCGACGACAGCTATGGAGGATCATGGACGAACACGGCTTTCCCCGAAAGCTGACAAGACTGATTCAGGCAACGATGAACGGTGTGCGGTGCAGTGTGCGGATCTCAGGTGAGCTGTCGGAATCATTTGAGACTCACAGGGGACTTCGACAAGGCGATGGAATCTCCTGTCTGCTCTTCAACGTGGCGCTGGAAGGTGTTATGCGGAGAGCGGGCTTCAACATGCGGGACACGATTTTCAACAAGTCTAGTCAGTTTATCTGTTTCGCCGACGACGTGGACATAATCGGAAGAACACATGCGACGGTAGCCGACTTGTATACCCGACTGAAACACGAAGCAGGGCTGATTGGGCTTGGGATCAATGCGTCTAAGTCTAAATACATGCTAGCTGGAGGGACTGATCGCAACAGAGTTCTTCTTGGTAGTAGTGTTGTGATCGACGGCGACGAGCTCGAGGTGGTAGAGGAATTTGTCTACCTTGGCTCGTTGATAACAACTGACAACAACAACAGCCGTGAAATTCGAAGACGCATTGTCAATGGAAGTCGTGCCTACTATGGGCTCCGCAAATCCTTGAGGTCCAACAAACTCCGACCCCGTACGAAGTGTACCATGTACAAATCCCTAATTCGACCGGTTGTTCTCTATGGGCACGAAGCATGGACGATGCTTGAAGAGGACTCACAAGCGCTTGGAGTTTTCGAACGCCGAGTGCTCAGAACAATATACGGTGGTGTACAGGAAAGCGGAGTATGGAGAAGGAGAATGAACCACGAACTGGCGCAACTCTACGGCGAACCCAGCATTCAGAAAGTCGCCAAGGCTGGACGAGTGCGATGGGCAGGGCATGTTGCAAGATTGCCGGACAGCAGCCCTGCAAAGATGGTGTTCGCATCGAATCCGGTAGGAACAAGAAGGAGAGGAGCCCAGCGAGCGAGGTGGTTGGACCAGGTGGAGCAGGACTTGGCAAGAATCGGTGCAGCCGGGAGTTGGAGAACTGCAGCCATGGATCGGGACTATTGGCGAAAAATTGTGAAGAAGATCTAATCTCTCAATGGGATGTAGTATCATTATAAATAAATAAATAAAAAAATGAAACTCAACAGTTAACTGTTCAAAACAACCACACATATATCACAACACATAGAAAAGAAAGTTGTTATCGCCAAAAAAATTCATTATCTCGAAAATCTACCTGCTCATTTTTTTATGCACACAAGCTGTTCGTTTCAGCTTCGTACTCGCGAACACAGATTGCGCTCGAAACAAATTGAAACAAAATAAAGACAAATAATGATCGTACTTAGCAGGTTATCAACTGCGGGTTATTAATACACAAAGTGTCAGCTTTTCCCATCTGCGATTCCAATAACGTCGTCACCAGCATCCCACCCAGTCGGATAGCAGAACACACTTCTCCAAAAAGGACATTCCCCGAGGCATCGTTCGGCGTGTTCGTCTGCTAACACTCGTAACCGGGTTCCGGGACAGTTGGCGTCCTCCTCGTCCGCAGACAGCCGTATCACGACGAGCGAGACAAATCCCGTTGCATTGGGAGCCCCGGCGGATCCCGGAGACGAAGTTATCTGTTTGTTTAGAATTAATTTATGGAATGAAATTGGGAAATATTTTTGCTATCTTTCGCCGCCGCAGCCTCTGTCACCGGGTATGGCCACTGGGGGACTGGGAGTGAAAATGTATGCGAAAGGGGGCGTAAGCGTCACTTTTGAGGTTAAGTTCATCGTTCGCTGTTCGAGCATGTGGTACTGCCTCGGACTCTGTCTGGAACCGATGTTGGTCCGTTACGGGAACCAGACATCATCGTGTGAGATCTGGTGTTAACATATGAATAACTTCATCGGTGAGTTCTCGGTGGATTTATGAGATTTGTGAACTTTTTCTTGCCCTCCCGCAATACGTGTGGACCAAATCAATGCCGCGAACTTTGCCAAGCGAAGGAAATTAATAAAACGTCAATAAAGGCAGATCCACAGCGTGAAATGACTTAATCAAGCCCAGTTCAGCACTGTGCGTGGCCAAAGTTGAGATGTTAATCCAATTAATGACAGCCTGGGCGCGTAATGTAGGGTTCAAAGGGAAACCGTTGCCGACCGCGTGTTGTAATCAAAACTTAGAAATCGCGCTAATTCGGTTCCGGGCGTGAGCGCAGGCCAGCAGAATGCCTCCGCTAATCTTCGTGGAAAAGTAATTAAAGTTTTATGATGAGATTTTGACATCAAAAGCCGGAATCCTATTTGCGGGAGGGGGAAAAATACTGAAATATGAAAAGATTACTGATTATGGCTTCAATCCGAGCATCACAGCCGGAGCAATCTTTTTACGAATTCAAACGTTCCGCGAGAAAATTCATCCATCTGATTTCGTAGTCCGAATCATGCCCCATTTTCTGCACTGATTCTGTAATTAAGCCATCCTGGCTGTGTGATACAAGTTTAATTAGGCTCGTAATATCCAATGTTTCGCCGGCTACCCATTTCCGGCTGGCCGGCGGTGAAACAACTTCCTCCAAACACAAACATACACACCAGTGGACAGAGAGAAAAAAATATGTTAAACAGCGAGCAATATTATCATCTCATTAGCATCTTTCCAAGGGTGCTGCTGCGTCTGTCTGGTGCTTCTCGGATGGCTTCCACCGGATTTTTCATCATGTCCGCTCATTCGCCCACCCGAAAAAACGGGCAGTAATCAACTGAAGATGGACTCTTATCTAGATTGAGTGCCGAAATGAGCTGATAGCGTCGGTCCCTTTGGAAGTTCCCCGAGCATTCAGGGCGCCTCCTCTGACGTTTCTTGCCGGTTATCTCAATTATCGACTTTCATTTCATTTTATTCGGGACCTGCCGCCGTTTGGCGCTCGACGGTCGATTTGCATCGGAAATGGAAATCAGAAAACAGTCAAATCGTGGGTTTTTGCTTGGCCAATGAAAAACATCACCGTCAGACAATGGAAAACTCGTTAATTTGCATATTTATGGTAGGAGGCGGATTGAAATGCCACCCACACCGGGTACCTTGGCCGTCTGCAGCACGCCGGAGCATTTCCACCGGATTCAGATTTCAGTTGCAGAGTGGTTGTCCATGAGTGATATTCATCGCTCGAAAGACTGGTCGAATACCCTTTTGATTATTGGTGTCAGGGCTTCATGGTGAAGTTGGTTACAGAAGCTACGAAGAATTACGACTAGCAGGTTTGATAAGAATTTGCTGAGCTGAAATGATGTTGGAAATTTGGATTCGAACAAAATTGCTTCGTTTTATACTAACGTGACCAAACGGGATTCTAAGTCACTTCTTTCCTTGTTTCTTTCAATTCTCAACTATGTGTCCTTTCACCAATATTCATACTGTGATCGTTAATAATGATTGAGTACACTTTTCAAAACAATTTTAAAAAGGTTTGATTGAAATGTCAGATCACAAAAGGGCACATCCAAAATAGTCTAACTCAAAACAACACAAACATTGGATGTAACAAAAAAGTTAGTTTCGTGACATATATGGTTTTATTCAATGTAAACAATTGTTACGGAATGCCGAAATCGATTGACGCAAAAATCTCATCAATCCATCATGAAATGACTGAGCAATAAATGTTTTAAATTGGATATTTTTCAATTTGTACCCCAATATGTTCCCGAAAGACGTAATCCTACGGCAAAAATTAAATAATTTGACGATTAAAATGGGTATGTTTTTTCGATTGCAACGAGCAGTCTTATTGCTCCACTTGCCGATAACAGGCATTTAACATCACCTGGCTATAAAGTTATTACAACTCCCAACAAACAATGTTCCGAACGACGTGAAAACGAAGGAGAAATGCTATTTTCATCTACGAGGGCAGTCCGATAAGTTTAAGTACTTAAAAAAATTACTACAACAAAAAAAATTGGAAAAGTTTATTTCGATTTATTTCTCAACATAGTCTTCCTTTGGCACGATATACTTGGCCCAGCAATGCTCTAACTTCTTTAATGCATCAGAAAAATACGTTCAATCCCGTGGCAGAAAAAAAAATGGGATTGGGAGAGAAGAGCATACCGTTCAATCTGGTGGCAGAAAAGCAATGGGATTGGGAGAGAAGATGTCTTCGCAATTACAACTGAATGGATTTCCGAGCGGACACCGGTTACCGGCATACAGTTCAGTCTTGTGGCAGAAAAGAGATGGGATTGGGAAAGATGACCATACTGTTGAATCCGGTGGCAGAAAAAAAATGGGATTGGGAATCCGGTGGCAGAAAAGAAATGGGATTGGGAGAGAAGAGCAATACTGTTCAATCCGGTGGCAGAAGAGTAATACCGTTCAATCCCGTGGCAGAAAAGAAATGGGATTGGGAGGAAGAGCATACGGTTCAATCCGGTGGCAGTAAAGAAATGGGATTGGGAGAGATGAGCAATACTGTTCAATTCCGTGGCAAAAAAGAAATGGGATTGGGAGAGAAGGTGCCTTCGCAATTACAACTGAATGGATTTTCGAGCGGACACCGGTTACCAGCATACAGTTCAGTCTTGTGGCAGAAAAGAGATGAGATTGGGAAAGATGACCATACTGTTGAATCCGGTGGCAGAAAAGCAATAAGATTGGGAGGAAGAGCAATGCCGTTTAATCCGGTGGCAGAAAAAAAATGGTATTGGGAGAGAAAAGCAATACTGTTCAATCCAGTGGCAGAAGAGTAATACTGCACCAAGAAATGGGATTGGGAAAGATTAGCATACCGTTCAATCCCGTGGCAGAAAAGAAATTGGATAGGAAGAGAAGAGCATACGATTCAATCAGGTGGCAGAAAAGAAATGGGATTGGGAGCGATGAGCTATACAGTTCAATCCCGTGGCAGAAAAGAAATGGGATTGAGAGGAAGAGCAATACCGTTCAATCCGGTGGCAGTAAAGAAATGGGATTGGGAGAGAAGATCATACGGTTCAATCCGGTGGCAGTAAAGAAATGGGATTGGGAGAGATGAGCAATACAGTTCAATCCCGTGGCAGAAAAGAAATGGGATTGAGAGGAAGAGCAATACCGTTTAATCTCGTGGCAGTAAAGAAATGGGATTGGGAGAGAAGATCATACGGTTCAATCCCGTGGCAGTAAAGAAATGGGATTGGGAGAGAAGATGCCTTCGCAATTACAACTGAATGGATTTCCGAGCGGACACCGGTTATCGGCATACAGTTCAGTCTTGTGGCAGAAAAGAGATGGGATTGGGAGAGATGAGCATACCGTTTAATCCCATGGCAATAAAGAAATGGGATTGGTAAAGATGAGCATACCGTTCAATCCCGTGGCAGAAAAGAAATGGGATTGGGAGAGAAGAGCATACGGTTCAATCCGGTGGCAGTAAAGAAATGGGATTGGGAGAGATTAGCATACCGTTCAATCCGGTGGCAGAAAATAAATGGGATTGGGAGAGATGAGCATACAATTAAATCCGGTGGCAGAAAAGAAATGGGATTGGGAGGAAGAGCAATACCGTTCAATCCGGTGGCGGTAAAGAAATGGGATTGGGAGAGATTAGCATACCGTTCAATTCGGTGGCAAAAAAGAAATGGGATTGGGAGAGAAGAGCATACGGTTCAATCCTGTGGCAGTAAAGAAATGGGATTGGGAGAGATTAGCATACCGTTCAATCCGGTGGCAGAAAAGAAATGGGATTGGGAGGAAGAGTAATACCGTTCAATCCGGTGGCGGTAAAGAAATGGGATTGGGAGAGATTAGCATACCGTTCAATTCGGTGGCAGAAAATAAATGGGATTGGTAAGAAGAGCAATAGTAATCCGGTGGCAGAAAATAAATGGGATTGGGAGAGATGAGCATACAATTCAATCCGGTGGCAGAAAAGAAATGGGATTGGGAGGAAGAGCAATACCGTTCAATCCGGTTGCAGAAAAGAAATGGGATTGGGAGAGAAGAGCATATCGTTCAATCCGGTGCCAGAAAAGAAATGGGATTGGGAGAGAAATGTAGCGAACAAGGTAAATAAAGCAATGGTGCAAAACTCAAAGAGGGTGCGCATTCAGGAAATCATCAAATTATGTCCATTCGGAAAGTCCAAATTTCAATTACTGTCTCTAAATATGTTAGCTTTGATTTACAAAGAAGGAACACATTTGACCGAATTTAGAGACCATGTGTCGATCATCCTAGAAAAAAGAAGATTCCTTTGTTCTAATTCAATTGGCAAATGACTCAGAATCCTTGAACTGTCCTCCAACTGACCATGTCCATGTCCATGTGGAATACGAAAGCAAATATTTATTCGGGCCAACCAAACTTCCGGCCTGGTCTCTATCAATGGAGTGACGTGAGTTGAATCAAAAGTTATCATGACGCTCTCCACACAGGGACTCTCCAGTCCTCCAAAACGGAAGGAGCTTTTTTATAGCATCACTTTATAGCAGCCGGAGAGAATTCCGGGACGACCACAGCACTCTTCCCTTTCTGGTTTCAGTCTCGCAGCGGAGTCTATCGAGTGGAACCGATCGGCTTTTCCGTCTTTTGTTTTTCCCCTCGAGCGGTGGGAAACTTTTCAGCGGCAATAAAGAAATAAGTCAGCTACGTTGATTACATAATCGTTTTATTTGCCCCAACGTGATTACGTGGGGGGGGGGGGGGGTGCGAGTTTGCATTGTTGGGAAAGAAGATACGAAATGGGAAGGGATCTGTCTGCGGTGTTTGTCGCTTCAGGAAATTGTAACATAAATTTGGAGTCGCAGCCTTGACACCAAGCGAGACGTATGTTCGCGAATATTTGCCTAATTTCAAAGAGCCGTCGAATACACTTCAGATGCTTCTATAATAACTATTAATTTTCGAGCACATAGCTCCCACCAATTAATCTCGTTGCTGTGACAGGAACAGAAGACAAGTTATCCCTTCCGCCGAAACAGACAACCGGTGCTTGTTGAGCCCTGCCATTCATCCTCTTCACTTTGACTATTCCCCCCAAAATATCTAGACAGACATAAACCCCAGCATCGCACCACCGTACCGGAAAAGGTATTTGCTGGTATCAGTGTCCCATTATCCAATTAACTTGCTCTCTGGCAATGGATTCGCAAGCAGACAGACGGAAGGTTGAAAAAGGCAATGGTTCCCCTCTGAGAGTGGAACCTTCATCCCCATTGCTCGATCCAGAGAGCAGAGATACTATCGCAATTAATTAGTTTGAATAAATAAAACATTACTCAATTAATTAATTAACACCGTGTTGATACTCCGATTGCCCCTGGGCGCGAGAGAGGGGGATAAAAATTAACCAGAAGAAAAAATCCGAATGCTTCAAAGAGGGGCGCGTACTGCACGAGTTGATACGCATCAGTAATCGAGAATGAAGCTGTTGTTCCGTTTGGTCATACTTCCGGAAATGGGAAGGTTGATAATTGGAGGATGCTTTTGGTGGGAGAAGATTATCCTCGTGGAGCAGTTCCATAATTTGGTCCCACTAATTCGCTGTATTCAAGGAAATCATGATACACTCTGTCAGATATACACCGAGAATAAGAATGTGTAATATTGAATCTTCCCGCTGAACTTTTTTTAAAGTTGGTACTACTGTCAGATTTACGCGCGATCTGTCATTTAGTTTGTTTACAGCGTCATTAAGAATATTAATATGGAAAGTTCTATTGGTCAAAGATATTGTGTGATTTTTTGGGTCGCAAACAAACACTTCTTGTGCCGAAACGATTTTCAGCGTTGCAGAATACATTTACCGGCTCAACTATGTTGAAAACACGGGTTTATGAATGGTATAAGACATTCAAAGACGGCCTAGAAGAGACAAATGATTTGCCACTTCAACTGATGAAAACACCGATGAAATAAAAGAAATGGTGCTCGGGAATCTCAAATCTTAGTTTACGAGAGCTAGTCCGTGAAATGAATATCTTTCTCTAGACCGTTCGTCATATTTTGCTTCATGTTTTGAGCGAGGGAAAAGCAGCAGCACTACTAGTGCCAAAATAGCTCAAGTTTCTTAAAAAAAACAGGAAGTGGGTTATATCTATGGTATAACCGCAAGGGTGACGTAGGACTATCGTTGATTTAGAGATCATTTGTTTGAAGTTGAATCTAAATCCATTCTGAATGAATGAATAAATGAATATTTGGGGGACTTCGAAAACGAGAGCGTTACGTTGGAGGCACAAGCTTTTATGCATCCAATATAGGATACGAAAAACCTTGTTCTGAAGAATAATCTTCAGAAGCTAACCTGCTAACTGTACTTGATTGACAAATCACAAACCCAATTGTATTATATGGATATTTTATGGATAGAAAACATTAAAATAAACTCTTTCGCTTGAATGTAATTTTCAATTCCAAGGGGAACTGGCAGATTATTTTCCAGCAACGATTAGATATTTCCACATTTTCCTCGATACTGGAAGCCCACCAGTGGTTAATACTAACTCGATAAACACCTGTTAATAGTACATGATTGAAAAATATTTGGTTACAATGTTACATGGATAGAAAACATTAAAATAAACTCTTTCACATGAATGTATTTTTAAATTCCCAGAGGAACTGGCAGATTATTTTCCAGCAATGATTAGATCTTTCCGGAACTTTCTCGATGCTGAATGGCATCCAAACGGAAAGAATTCTGCGCGTGTATGTGTCGATCCTTCGCCGTCCACCTCCTCCAGCACGTTAGGCAACGATGTTGTCTTGTCGATGTCCTCACGAAAAATGAATGTGTCTCACCACCAGAATATCGCTTAAGTAAGCTTTTTGTGTGTGATTGAATCGAGAGAAGGTGTGGTTTACGATGGCAATTTGGAAGGCAAACTAGAGGGGAATGAACTCTCTGAGCTCGGAACTTTCGGCGACTGAGCAATAATCGATTGCGGGCGCATACAATACTGGATACAGAAATATCCTACTGATGGGGAAGAATAATCTTCTGAGGCTATCCTGTTAATTGCGATTGATTGAAAAATCACAAAACCAAATGTATTTGGTCACAGTGTTACATGGATAGAAAACATTAAAATAAACTCTTTCACATGAATATATTTTTAAATTCCCAGAGGAACTGGCAGATTATTTTCAGTAACGATTAGATATTTCCACATTTTCCTCGATACTGGAAGCCCACCAGTGGTTAATACTAACTCGATAACCACCTGTTAATAGTACTTGAGGAACTGGCAGATTATTTTCCAGAAATGATTAGATCTTTCCGGAACTTTCTCAATGCTGAATGGCATCCAAACGGGAAGAATTCCGCGTGTGTATGTGTGTGTAGCGATGTCTTCCCGGGGAACCGTTTGTGGCATCACTCTCCTCCTGATGGATTCCCTTCTGGCCTAGGGTGCACAAACAGGCTCTTGGTGACACCGTTCATCCGCGCTTTCATGATAAATGAAGAGCTTCACCACAGCAGCAACAACATGCTCCAATCGCTGTTCAATTAGAACTGAGTGGATTTCCGAGCGGCGCTCGCTTATATACCGATTGGTGATTTCAATAGCCCGTTTTGAAAGCAATTTTAAGACTATTGAAACAAGTTTTTGGATCAAAAAGTAACAAGTATAGAGCGCGTAGACATTTTATCTTTCGAATGAAGTGTTTATCATACCATTTCGTTCAGTTGTTTAGGAGCTATTAACGCTCAAAATCTCGGTCTCCGGCGTAACGCTTTCGTTTTCGAAATTTTGATTTTACACCCCGGTATAGAAATGAAAGACGTAGTCCTACGTCAATATCATCGCAAAAAAAAACGAGTTTACTGCGTAAACTTCTGAATACAGCTGTAGAAAGTGTTTTGATAACTGACTTGTTCGTTGGAAAAATATATTGTTTCAGAAGAGGCCTATTTTGAATAATAATTTAAATTTAGATGATTAATAATCATAGAAATCATAGAGGGATGTATCTAAGACACGTCTGCCTAAAACGCATTTGACACACACACACACACTCAGCCACATGCGATAAAATATTTGTTATATCGTACCTATAGTCATCTTCCGTGCATCACCATTCAACCAGCACCAAACAAGCGTTCCACAGAGAACGCACACGGCAACACACCGATGCATCGATAAAAATGAAACATCGCGAGAATGACCGTTTCTCGAATTCTCGGTCAAAACTGTGAACAAAGCTAGAAGACTGTTGCATCAGAAGGGGGGCGTTGAAGGTGCGCTATTCATACGTACAGGATATGAACAAATTAAAAGTTACGCGCAACGAAAACAAGCAACACACGTAAAATCAAACACTGGTGGCTTGGAGCGACTTAACACACACACACACACACACACTTATAATCGTTTTGCACTTTTCTCAAAATAAACTCTTTTGTTAGTATTATTGGCCTCGAAGAGCTGATTACAGGTGGGGTGCAGTTGCACTTGCATTGCGTAGAAGTCATTCTCGGTGGAGCTAGTTTTGCGACGGTAACGCGAAACTAAATCACTCATAGCATTCCAGTAGAAGAAACATTTTCCTTGTGAGCTTGATTTTTCACTACATAATGTGGCGAAAAACATTATGATTACGCCTGCTTACCCATGGCTCGGCTCGATGTGTGAATTACATTATTTGACAGAATGTATAGTGTGGCAGTTTGCAGCATATTTGTGGAATCACGTTGGAAATCACTTTTCCTCCCCCACCTTCATGAAAACAAATGAACTTTCACTATTTTAGCGATATCAAGATGATATTTTAGAGCTCTAACTGTTGGTGTGGGAAAATAGTCTGCAATACAGCAGTATTTCGTCTAGAATGTTACTGCTCTCGAGGACTAAAAATACACATTTTCTCTGCATTTTGTTGTATTCGTCTCTTCCCGTAGACCAAAATAGCGAAGAGGACTATTTTGGTCTACGGGAAGTAGACCAAAATAGCGAAGAGGAAAAATTTTTTCGGAAAACTCTGAAGGGAACTGGTAAAACTCAAAACTCAAAAATGTATTTTTACTACATTATTCATAGTTTTTTCACATCAAAAACGTAGCCACGTCTGTTTTCTTTGTAATTATGTGTACTAAAAAGATTGCGAATAGGGAAAACAAATGAAAATTATGAATATTTTACAAGAATATATTGTACGGGTCGAAATGTCAAACGATTTCGAAGCATAGCTTTTGGTAAAATCTTAATTCGCTGTATACACCCAGCTTCGGATAAGTTCCTCGCAGGAACGTCAGATGCTCTCGTATTTTCGAGCCTTTTTCGTTGTCGAACCGGGGACTCCGAGGAATTGTCATTTCAATATTTTATGTTTACAAATGTATTAATACGTGCCGCTGTTCACAAAAAATATTTCTACGTGCCGCTGTACATGAAAGTGCTGGCAGACTTTCGGTCTCTAAAGTATGAGTTTTTATTGTGATTCTGAGGTTTAGGTTATTGGATGGATTTTAGTAGTGCGAAACATTGTAATAATTTTGTTCGCTCCAGTTTTTATTACATGATACAAGAACAGGTATGAGAAAACGGTTATATGCATACAATAATTGGAGAACATTTTTTGTGTTATTTGGTAACACTGACAGTGAACTAGCTCTTCGTAGTGAGGCGATTTGCCTCATCATGACTTGATTGAGAAAATAGCATTGTAAATATGAATTGAACTTTTAACATTTGTATTTGAGAATGTTTCAAAAGTCTTATGACAGAAGCGGCTAAAGTTGCATTAAATCAGGCAGTTTTTCATGCATTGCTATATTTTAAAGCAAGATGAGGTTTTTTGTGCTAGCATATATTCAGTAGTATTTACGATAACAAATGAAATCATGAGCATCGAAAAATCCTGCCAATTATTTCATTTTCCATGATATTTCAAGGGAGTGCGTTTCACCTCGACGGCGCGTTTTACATCGAGTTCTCTACATTGTGATAAGCGTTGTTAGTCCATTCGGTGTTTGCGCTAACGAAATTTATCTTTGTTTGAAAGAGAAAATGGATTTTAATCAATTTTCCAATGGATCAATGTCACGGAGAGAAGAATCGGAAGTTTTTCGAAAAACTTTGAAGGAAAAAAATTGTAAGGGGTTGTATCTAGGACACGACCGCATATTTTCGATGTAGAGCTACGCAATTATATTATGCAATCCACTTGTTTACCACTTCGAATATTGTTTTAGAATGCATCAAAGTTTTTGTAATAAATTATGTTCTTCGTTACAATTAAATTTGATGCACTTCCTTTTACGTTTGATGTGATGCCTAGGACTACCAAAATATGTGAACGGAAGAATTGTCAAACGATCATTGTTTTTTACATTTCCCTCTGAATTTATTGCACATCTCATGTTTACGTAGTTCTCGAATCGCGAAAGTTTTATAGTATCTGAAATGACGATTTTCCCAGGCTTCTCAGTTTAAAAGTACGTTTTAGCGAAACATATTCCGGTCTGCACAACGACAAGCGAGTACAAAGTACTCCCCGATAATCGTTCGATTAATCGACCAATCGAAAACTTCTTACAGAAATCGATTATTAATCGAACGAATACTGCACAACCAATAATCGAAGCGAACGAATAAATTACGTCGCTTAATCGATCCAAGCCCAGAGAGAAAAAAAGACGGGTGGGTAATGTCGGGGACATAACCGGAGTGACGTAGGACTATACAAAGGGGACAGCTTTTGTTAAATATATATTTTAAATATATTGTTTTATTCTCTTCTCCTACGTGAATACCTACCTATCTACCTGAAAAATGGATTAGTTTACTGTTTACTCTTTATGAATATGTTGATGGTTCTGAAAAGAACCTTTGGTGTTGTGTTTTTGTTATCACTCGATATTCCCATCTTGTTCGGTTAAAACTTTCTGTTTAGCTATTGCGTTTGCCACTCGCCACAGCTTTCACAGTTGGAAAATTTCTTCCCATCCAGCTTGTGACATATTGTTCAGTAAATTACATTTAATGCGACGTGCCGGAGAAACACTTTGCCATTCACTGAAACTAATTGTTGTCTTGATGAGCGCCGAACCAAAGCTGCTCTGTTCTTGGTGCGGGTTTTCTGATTGTCGTGAGCAGCTTTGCAAGCCAACTCGAGCACTCCGCCGGCCGAAACTCTATAATCGCTGTTAGGTATACTGGTGCTCCGGCACCAATCCGTTCGGCCTAGTTACCCTTGCGGAGCAATCAGTGAATGCTACCAACAGGGAACTGGAGACTTGCACGGTTCGAGTGAGACTTTGCCTTTCCCTTAACTTGTCCTCATTTGTTACGTCCACGATGCCGATGCCGTACAACCACACGGGTTTACGGTTTGAAAGAAAATAAGATATTTTTTTGGGGTCCGCGTGTTTTATACTCTAGCGGTACACACTCACAGGATAGAGACAAATCGGCAGACTCAGCCAGCGGGGCGAGTCCAACGAGACGAACGAATGAGCGTTAAAAGGGAGCGATGGCAAAAAAATACATTCATTACGATTTGTTCGCTCGTTGGATTCACATGCAGGCTAAAAAGGGTCCTTTTCAGGATCACAAAATTATCTTCAATCTAAAGAGTTTATTGTTTTGTTATCACTCGATATCCCCATCTTGTTCGGCTAAACCTTTCTGTTTAGCGATTGCATTTGCCACTCGCCACAGCTTTAACAGTTGGAAAATTTCTTCCCATCCAGCTTGTGACATATTTTACAGTAAATTACATTCAATGGCACGTCGCACTACCATCACTCAGTATCGGATTGGAGGTAATTTCAACCTGTAATTGAACATTTGCGATGACAGTGGTACAGTGTCGACTTTCAATGTGGGTCATAATTTGGACCCCGAACTCTATGTTTACAAAAATCTCCAACTAAATATGTCGCATTACATGTCCGTCCAATTAGCTAAATGTCGAACTAATTGTAAATTACTGTACTTTCAATCTGGAAACAATTTAAGAATTGGTGAAAATTGAATAATCAGGAAAGTCCCCAACTATCAATAAGCTCAGAACAACTGCCAAATTCACATACTCATCAGATCCTGGCAAAAAACAAATTATGAAAAAATCAATTTGTGTTTTATTATTATTTTGGATAATGTTTTAGAAAGCATTGAACTTTATTTCCTAAACTCTTTTTTGGAAGGTTTAATGGCCCTGAAAAGCGCCTTGTTTTATGGAATGGTTCCAATTTAGTAAACTTTGTACTCGTGGTTTTGAAAAAAACCATTTCGAACGCCCTCGATGCCGCCTTGTTCTGGATTTGCCACCAAAGCAGTTTGTATAAAGCACAAACTTTTTTCTTCTGCTACCTGATGCCGTTTTGCGATTGCGTTTGCCACTAGCCACTCGCTGCAACTGCCTGTTGTCTTGATGTCCACCGAACCGAATGTGTTCTGTTCCGAATGCGGGTTTTCTTATCGTCGCGAGCAGCTTTGCCAGCTAACTCGATCACTTCGGTTGCCGAAACTATATAGCGCCGGCTAGGTGGACTGGTGCACTGGTACTAACGCGCTCGGCCTAGCTACCCTTGCGGGGAACTCCAGAACAACACGGTTCGAGCGGGATTTTGCCTTTCCCTTCACTTTTCCTCCTTTACCATGTCCAGACATGGCTGCTTGGGTTGGTTTGTTGATGTGTTGTGATGCGAACCGATGTGGTGTACGGTTTGAATGAGAATGATCGTTACGGCAGCGGAGCGGGGATTTTTAAGCTGACTGGCTGGCTCGAGAGTTACGCATGTGTGAGACTGCGACCAATGTTTCGTTCATTTTTTTCTTTTTCCTTTCCAATCGTGCTTCATTCTATTTCGCTGCTGCTCTGGTTGCCCGTTTTGGTCGGTACGATTTGAGGAGCACAAAATGGACCAATCAAAAATGGGCACATAGTGCATTTTGGCAATGCTTGATATTTCACAATTATTCAATTATTTATCTCAAGAAAAATTAAATGTTATTCGTTATGATAGATGCATAGACATATTTCCTATCAATTGATGCAAAAACCTTTGCGATCTATTGAGAAATGCTCGAGTTATAAGCGTTCCAAATCTTGCATTTTTTCCTACTTGTTCAGTGCCTAGATTTCCATTTCACCCCCTATATCTTCCGGTTAGACGTAGTCCTACGTCAAAAAGTACGGTCGCTGCAGTTTTATCCAATTTGCGTTGACGACATTGAGCTTCATTTACTAATTTAGGGGAGCGTCAAAGATAATAATTCATTTTCAGGCGAAAGAACACTTTTTATTCCAGTTGGCTTTCTAGGAAATGAGAAACATTATTCTAACTTAATTATTTCTCTCAGCTAACTTAATTATTTCTCTCAGTCTGACGATTAATCGATTAATCGATTATTTGGGGCGATTAATCGTATCGAATACAAACTGCTGAAAAGTATTCGATTAGCTGATGAACGATTGATTTCCAAAATCGGGGATCACTACTTGCATGCATTTGCAAAGCGGATTCCCCCAGGCACATTAATTTTTAAGTCCGTGTTACGGAAACACAGCTCGGTGGGAACAAAAACATCCCCGGCATGCATGTATATTTGTAGAGCGGATTTCCACAGATACATCGATTTTGAAGTCTGTGTTGGGGAAACTCTAAATCGGGCCAATAAAAACTTGACAGTTTGGGCGTTTAGATAACACTTGACATTTTACAGTTATTCAATTGTTCATCTAATGGAAAATAACATTTTATCAATTGTGATAGAAGCGTAGAAATATTCCCTATAAATTGATGCGAACAACTTTCCGATCTGTTAACAAATGTTCGAGTTATAAGCATTCTAAATATTGGTAGGGTTAGCATACAAATCGACAGAACAAATGTATGGGAAAAAAAGAAGTTCTTCCAGTTTTCATGAATTTAAACCGTTTAGAGATTAGCGAACTGTAATATATAGCATATCAAACAAATCTTAGAGAAATTCTGATTCGATTGGTATGCAAATCATGAGAATTCGTTCACAGTGAAAATAGTTATTAACGTTAACTTTATTTCATAAAAACGTGACATGTTATCTGATTTGGCACACTTCCTGAAAGATGTAGTTCTACGTCAAAAGGCAAATTTCATTCTCATTTTTTCTGAAGTGATATCGTAGAAGGCGTTGTTAGTCCAATTGAAATTCGTATTGAAGAAATTGATCTTCGTTTTACGTTTGTGTGAAGCGTGAAGTGTAATGGATTCCTAGGCGGAGAGTCGCGTTCTGAAAAAAATTTGAATGAAAATTGACTTTTCCGTATCAAACATGTATTCCATGTAAAGAAGAACCATGTTTTTTATTTTGCAAATGATTGAAGAATCTTGAACGAGGATTGTGTTTGATAATTATATCATAAAAGTAGAAGGGTCTGAGCCTAGTGGCGCGGACGTAAGTTTGATGTCGAGCTGTGATTGTTCGAAACAATTGTTTTTTATGTAATCCTTTTCTTTGTTCAGAAATCTGTTATTTTGACTCTTTTGAAACTCCAAATGGTGGCCCTGAAAAAGGCTGTTTGTTGTATGTACTCATAACCGTTAAACGGGTTACAACGAACAAAAAATAATGTTCGTTTGTAGTCTATGAGCTTCATTCCCGTACAAACTTCACCGTGAAAACGAAATAAACGGCACGTCATTGAACTAAGTTTTACGAGTTAGTGAAGCGTCAAAGATAATAATGGATTTTCAGGCAGAATGAACACATTTGAAATAGAAATTATCAATGAAAACTGAAATCTCCGTATGCAATTAGTGTTCAATGTGAATGGAAAACTTTGTTTTCTTCATGTGGTGAAATAATCTCTTACAAAAACTGTATCTGAAGATAATTTTATATTATAATGATAAGTTTTAGTGGAAAACTAATTTTGTATTCCGATGTTGATACCGTACTGTTGTCGTCGCGGATACATTTTCGTTTCCCCCGTGAAAAGTATTCGGGAATAAAGCCCAATGAATTTCTATGGCATGCGGCCATCTTACAAACCCACTCCACCATCTACATCACCCTTATTTCTACACATTTACTGCATGTCTAATTTGTTTGATAAAACGAATTATTGCACACAATCTTGTGTTGCATACAACATTCACAGGAACCAAGTAGGAAGAAAGAATGCATAATATATGATTTACATTTGCATTCGCTTGCAAAACATTATTCTGTTTTATTCGTTAAAATGCTCACATGTCTTACTATTTCTACTGCTGATGTCTCTGGTGTAAGTAAACAAAGAAATCAAAGACGTAGTCCTACGTCAATATAATAAAAATTTATAGAAAGAGAAAGTTGTGCAACGACCAATAAAAAGATCAATCATTAAGTAGTTCTGTGATTTAACCCAAGATCGTGCTTAGTAAGAAAAGTGAATGTTCGAATGTATTCATATCAAAAATCACCAGGCGGGACGAAGTTCGCCGGGTTAGCTAGTTTACTAATACAAATGCGAGGACCTTTCTAGCATACCAGGGCGAGATGGAAGATAGAAGGTGGAAAGTTTCACGGGTTTTGGTTGTGTTAAACATTGATTTTATTAGTAACTTTTTGACAGTCAGTTACTCAAATGGTACAAAATTGAATGTGTCAACGAAAAAAGTTGAAAGAGGATATACAGAATCTTATTACATATTTGCAAAAAATATTTTTCGTGTTACATTCATGATAAAATTAAACAGAACATGTCGCGAAATGAAATGTTTCATTTCTTCATTGATTTTATCTTTAATTAGAATTAGCATTTTCACTCCCAACATTCTTCCAAAAATGGGTGTAAAGTGACGAACCAGCCAAAAGTGTTGATAAACACTATAATACAGAAAAAAATCTATTATGTATATTATTTTCGGATTTATGCAGTTATGGAAGTTCATCTCTTGTCCACAATTGTATTTATTGTTTTCTACAATTAGAGTGCTGAACATCTCATTTTCCTAAAGCTTGAACGCAAGCATAAAACTTTTCGTCTCAACCTAGGTCATGCGGAGTCAATCAAATTTATTTTTCAAGAGCATTTTGTCTTTTGAATGAACTCAAATGAATAAATGTTGTAGTTTGTGTAATTTGCATTTCAAGTTGTTTTAATGAAAGAAAAAAGATTAAATAATATAATTATAGCGTTCAGAATCATAAAAACCAAACCTTTGGCGAGAAATAAAAATGAATGAAATTAGGTCTAGAGCATCTCATTAATACTAAAATTTAGGTACCTGCCAGAATGTCGATTTTGAACGCTAGCATTAATTGATGAAAAAAATGTTTGTTCATTTTCATTAATTCGATTATTTTTGCTTTTCATAACAATACTTTTTCTATATAATGAGCTATTAGAAGAAACATAAAATAAACAAAATCTTTGACGTCATATATTTTGTTTGTGTTAAAGATCTTCCTAACTTACATTTTCCATCTCGATACCAGGGTAACTGGGTATGAACAACAATCCGCGACATGAAGCCAATCTTCAGCAACTCTAGCACTCAATTCCGTGGAAGAAAATAACACGTTTTCGAAATGAAAATGATCTTTTCTGTGTAAAATAGATATTCTAATAGTTCGAAAAGTTTTCTTCAAACAATGAAAGAATCTTCAACGAACATTATTTCTGATGGTTTTTAATTATACACCGAAGCTGCTTTTTACGTGGTTTTAAGAATTTACGCGAATTTCGATATTTACGCGGCACGTATCAACCGCGTAAAAAATTTATGTGCTAATTGATGTGACTTTTCACGATATAAGTTTGTATTGTATCACTGATTAGTAGCTGGTAAATAAAAGGAGAAACAAATATCATGATTGTAGCATGCAAAAAAATCAAGGTTATCAATTGTTAGAATATGGATTGCATATTAAACTATTATTAGTTCACTATTTGTTAAATTTTTATACTGATTTTGAAATTTACGCAGTTTTTTTAACGCGGTTTTCTTTCACGCGCCACGTATCCCCCGCGTAAAAAGCGACTCCAGTGTAATCCCAAAATTTTGTTTTATCCTTATAATGTACTCCAGAAATAGTTAAAACATGTTCAGAATAAAAAGTTTTGAAAATTATAAAAAAAGCATTAACAATGATTTTCATTGATCTTTCAACGGTTTGAAACTGCATGTTTGAATAGTTACCTTAATAGCTAATGCTTGCTTCACTCGTTCAAAAATATCCTAGATGTCGACACCGTACAAGAAAATCCGGAATTCCGTCATTATTGATAGTCATTTCAACTTTGTTGGCCTTACCCGATCATTGTTTATTTCATTCTGTTGAATTAATGTCAATATGAATGATCGTGAAAGGGTCGCTTAAGGGTGGTCAGGGTGACCGAAGCCAAATATTTGATACTTTTTGACAGATAAAATTTGATCAACGTGTTCTAGTCAAATATATTTGACACAAAACACGACAAGCCAATATTCAGTTTTACAATGATCTCTTTTAATATGTTTGTCGTGTTATACAGTCAGGTTCATAACATTTTTGAAATTGCTTAGAATTTTCAACAACTTTTCCAAATTCATCATTATGGTAAAAATATAAGTTTATGAATTACGTTAAAAACCATTTGAAGACATGTGGGTTAAAACTCTTAAACATAAGATGGGTAACTCATAAACATATATTTTTACCATAATGATGTACAGGTAAACTTCGATATAACGTACATTTCACTTTCAAAATTGTACGTTGTATCGAATTGTACGTTATATCGAAGCATAATAAAGTACTCACAAACGTAATCTATAATACATTATTGTGTTGCTGTTTTAGTAAATTTAATGAGTAACTTCAATCAGAAGACGAAGCCAGTCTTTCTCATGATGTTTCCCTTCGTTCTGTTGATTAAAAATTGATTCATTTAGAATCCTGAATCACAAAACCAGCTGTATTTCGGGATATATTGAAGGTACAAAACTTGGTTTAGCATCACAATACAGATAATTCATTGTTCTTTTTTTTTTTTTTTTAATTCGTTTATTTTTACAGGCTCAGTTACTTAAGTTTAAAGGTGCCGAATTCTTAAATATAATTTTAAAACTATATATATAAACAATTTTCTTAGATCTATGGTTAGTAAGGTGGAAAACTGACGGCGCCAGTGGTTGTGTGGTTAGCGTAACAGCCTTACAATCCGATCGGCCTGGGTTCAATCCCAGCTGGCGTCGTTGGGATTTTCTGAGGCGAAAAATCTCTGGTTACGTCTTCCTTCGGAGGGGAAGTAAAAGAAGTTGGCCCGGCTCATGAGTTGTTGAGTCTGATAGGTAGGAACAGGTGGAGTCGCCTCCCTGATGTCGGTGATTGGCATTGAAGTGGCGGAAATAGGCCGACGAAAAATAAGCGAAGATAAAAAAAAAAAAAAAAAAAGGTGGAAAACCGATTACTCGCGGTGTACTCGAGTTTAGGAGGGTGACATATTTTTAGGAGAAGGATGGGATATAAGGAAATTGTAACAATGTTGATGAACACTCATTTCTTAAATCTATTCGTATATCTATAGTGTATTTACATTTCAACTTATTCTACTATTTATAGCAAGGGGACGAATTACCCGCAAAGGAAGGAAAGGGGGGTATAAGGATGTAGGGACAATCACACACGAAGATCTATAGCTTTAAGGAAAACATATATATGGGACATGTAATCAAGGTCTAACCGAGCCAACACATCTCTCACCGGCACATTGGGCTGCCTTCCTCTAGCCCGAAGGGAGTTTTCTAAATTCGATCTGGCAACAAGATACACCTCACACGCCCAAACAACGTGTTCGATGTCGTGGTAACCTCGGCCACAAATGCAGAGATTGCTACCGGCCAGATTGAAACGAAAGAGTAACGCGTCTAACGAACAGTGATTGGACATGAGTCGGGAGAAGGTGCGAATAAAGTCCCGACTCAAGTCTAGACTTTTGAACCACGGTTTGAGGCTAACCTTAGGGATAATCGAGTGAAACCACCGGCCCAATTCATCTTCATTCCACTTGCGTTGCCAGTTAGCGATGGTATTTTTGCGAACTAAAGAATAAAATTCATTGAAGGCGATTTGACGCTGATAAATATCGCCTTCAATTGCACCTACCTTTGCTAATGAGTCAGCCCTCTCATTACCCGGAATGGAGCAATGTGAAGGGACCCAGATAAAGGTGATGACATAACAGCGTCTGGATAAAGCACTCAAAATTTCTCGTATTCTCTCAAGAAAGTACGGCGAGTGCTTTTCCGGCCTCACTGAACGGATAGCTTCGACAGAGCTAAGACTATCCGTTACAATGTAATAGTGTTCAACAGGTCGTGAGGCGACGCTGTCCAGCGCCCAATGAATTGCTGCCAATTCAGCAATATACACTGAGCAAGGATTCTGAAGACTGTGTGAGGTGCTAAAAAATTCGTTGAACACTCCAAATCCTGTGGACTCGTTTATAGTGGACCCATCAGTAAAGTACATATTATCACAATTGATACCCCCATACTTTTCATCGAAGATAGTTGGAGCGATCCTCGATCGTTGGTAATCTGAATATCCATGGATATCTTGCTTCATGGACAGATCAAAATGCACAGAGGAATTGATGTAGTCAAGGAAACAAACACGGTTGAGAATATACGAAGAAGGATCAACTTGCATGGAGATGAATTCATGATATGAACTCATGAATCCGGAGTGAAAATTTAGCTCGATCAGCTGCTCAAAATTTCCGATCACCAATGGGTTCATAACCTTACACCGGATGAAGAACCGAAGAGATAATAAATTGAAGCGATCTTTTAGTGGGAGTAGGCCTGCCAAAACCTCGAGACTCATGGTATGCGTTGAGGGCATACATCCCAACGCAATACGGAGACAAAGATACTGAATTCGCTCGAGTTTAATGAGGTGTGTTTTGGCAGCTGATTGAAAACAGAAACTGCCATACTCCATCACTGAGAGAATAGTTGTTCGATACAACATAATAAGATCATCGGGATGGGCTCCCCACCAGGTGCCGGTAATTGTACGGAGAAAGTTTATTCTTTGTTGGCATTTTTTACTCAGATACCTAATATGGGCCCCCCAAGTACATTTGGAGTTTAACCAGACCCCAAGATACTTGAATGACATAGCATGAGTGATCGGTTTACCCAAAAGTTGAAGCTTTGGTTTTGCTGGTCTATGCTTCCTAGAAAAAACCACCATCTCTGTTTTCTCCGTGGAGAATTCGATCCCTAGCCCAATGGCCCAGGTTGAAAAATTGTTCAAAGTATCTTGTAAGGGTCCTTGCAGGTCGGATTCGTTTGATCCTACGACAGACACCACTCCATCATCTGCAAGTTGTCTTAGGCTGCATCTTTGTGTAAGGCAATTGTCGATGTCGCTTACATAGAAGTTGTACAAAAGGGGGCTTAAACATGAGCCCTGAGGGAGTCCCATGTAAGAGACCCGACTTACTGCCGAATGTCCGTGAGAAAAGTTCAAATGTTTCTCACAAAGCAAGTTATATAACATATTATTCAATAGAGGCGGCAGACCCCGAGAGTGTAATTTGTCCGACAAAACCTCTATTGAAACAGAATCGAAAGCCCCCTTTATGTCCAAGAATACTGAAGCCATTTGTTTTTTTCCGGCGTAAGCCATTTGAATTTCTGAAGAAAGCAACGCAAGACAATCATTCGTCCCCTTGCCCCTGCGGAACCCATATTGTGTATCTGAGAGTAGGCCATTCGTTTCAACCCATCGATCGAGGCGAAACAAGATCATTTTCTCCAACAATTTCCGTATACCAGACAGCATTGCTATTGGGCGGTACGAATTGAAGTCGGATGCGGGTTTTCCGGGTTTTTGAATAGCTATAACTCGTACTTGTCTCTAATCATCTGGAACAATATTATTCTCCAGAAACCGATTGAATAAATTCAACAAGCGATGTTTCGCCACATCAGGGAGGTTTTTCAGCAAGTTGAACTTAATTCTATCCGATCCCGGAGCAGAATTGTTACATGAAAGCAGAGCAAGAGAGAATTCTACCATCGAAAACTCGGAATCAAGATCGCACCTATCTTGTGGTATATCTCGAACAATTTTTTGCACAGGAGCGGAATCAGGACAAACCTTCCGTGCAAAATTAAAAATCCATCGATGTGAATATTCTTCGCTTTCATTCGTTGAAGAGCGATTTCTCATGTTTCGAGCCACTTTCCATAATTTTTTCACTGACGTTTCTCGTGACAAACCTCCCACGAAATTTCGCCAATAAGCACGTTTTTTCCCTTTGATTAAGTTTTTAAATTGATCTTCAAGGGCTAAATACGTTTGAAAATTTTCAGGGGCTCCACGTTTCCGAAAAGCTTTAAATGCATTCGATTTTTCTACATAAAGCTTGGAACACTGGCTATCCCACCATAGATTGGGAGGCCTTCGGCGAATAGTGGAACCTGGGATGGGTTTCGTTTGAGCGCGAACTGCGCTGTCATAGATCAAACGAGAAAGGAAGTTATACTCCTCCAATGGAGGTAAGCCATCTCTGGAATTGATGGCTAGAGCAATCGCGTCCGCATATTTTTTCCAGTCAATGTGTCTTGTGAGGTCATATGCCATGTTTATAGATTCAGAAGAATTCGACCCAATGGTGATGGAAATTTTGATTGGCAAGTGATCACTACCGTTGGGGTCCTGGATTACATTCCACTTGCAATCTAACGATAGTGAATTCGAGCAAAGCGAGAGGTCAAGAGCACTTGGGTTAGCAGGAGGTTTAGATACACGTGTTGTTTCCCCAGTGAGAGTTGAAGTCTCCCAAGATCAATCGTGGCTCAGGAAGGAGTGAGTACATGTCAACAAGTTGCTTGCGGCTAACCGCAGCTCTCGGAGGCCAATACAAGCTGACAATACAGAGGTCTTTGCCTCTGATGTTTGCATGACAAGCAACAGCTTCGATCCCTCCAATGGAAGGTCAATTCTAAAAAATGAGTGGTACTTATTGATCCCCAATAGCACCCCTCCGTATCTGTCATCACGGTCCAAGCGTATAATATTAAAATCGTGGAAAGAGAGATCATCTCGCGAAGAAAGCCAAGTTTCGGACAGAGCAAAAACATCACAATTGGAGTTATGAATTAAAAATTTGAATGTATCCAATTTAGGGATAAGACTACGACAATTCCACTGTAAAACAGTGATATCTCCGACCTCTCTATTTGAATTAGACATCAAGAGAGATAATCATTGCAAGGAGGGGCCATGTTTGCATCAATTGTTGCAAAATTGTCTTTAACACTGGAAGCATTGAAATGACAATGGTTCTGATGGAGTCGGAAACATTAAAACACTTGAAGATTTGGTCCAAAAGGTCAGACAACTTTATAAATCCCGATTGGGAAGTTGAACTGGACGGAAAAACAGGGACAGTTGGGGTTTTTGATGTCCCCTCGAGTGCTGGGTTGTTCAAAGATGAACTATTCCCACGGAAGCCAGGAGGAACCTGATTTTGCTTGTCCGCTGCACTCGATTTTTTAGGCAAGCTAACAGGGGGTATCACCGGGGGACTTGTTCTTGAATTTTGGGAGTGGTCACATTTTTGCGCCGGGGATTCCCTTTGAAAATAAGCGGTGTGCCCCCGCTAGTTGTGTCCGCTTCCATTTCATCAACTGGCAACGTAGAGAAAACATTGTGTGTGGAGATTGGTTGTTGTTGTTGCTGGGCCAGTGGAGAAGCGCCCTTTAAAATTTCCGCAAATGTGCGTTTCGAGCGTTCCTTTAAAGAGCGCTTCTGTTTCTCCCAGCGACTCTTGTAAGTTTCACAAGCTGAGAGTACATGTGGAGCTCCTCCGCAATATGGACACTTATGCTCAGTCGCACTGCAGGATTCGCCCACATGTTGCTCTCCGCAAATGGCACAGCGCTCCTTGTTGGCACAATAAGCTGAAGTGTGGCCAACTGACTTGCATTTTTGGCAAGTCATGGGCTTTGGCACGAAGAGTCGCATTGGCAGCCTCAATTTATCCACCATGACGTAGTCAGGGAGGGCGGAACCAGCAAAAGTTACTCGAAACGAGTCGGACGGCGTGAATTTAGTTTCTCCCCCTTCTTGGGAGACTTTCCCTAGTTGGTGGCAGTCCAAGATTTTAACACTCACCAAAGGGAGTTTTTTAAATTTTCCAAATCCTTCTTTTATCATTTTACACGTCAGACCCGTTTCAGTTACCACCCCCGAGATTTCTATGTCATGGGACGGCACGTAGACACGATACTCTAGGGTGAACCTCTGGTCGATCACAATACCGTTTGCATGTTTCCGGTCACTCACGATAACACGCAGTTTGTTCGGTCTAACTTTTAAAATTTCGATCACGGAGGAGTAGTATCTTGTCAGATCTTTCGTGATCTGAATAACATTCAGTGCTTTTCCGTTTGGTTTGGGCCGGAAGAAAACAACCCAGGGACCAGTTCCAGGTGCATCTTCTGGATAAACCTTGACACGGGGAGAGGATACAACAGAAGAGGAAGACGAGGACGAGGTTGGAACTGGCTCGGAAATATCAGAAGAAGGAAATGAAATCGATGGTGGGAGAGGAGGAGTGGGAGTTTTGGGGAGTTCAGGGAGGAGGGAGGAGGCAATTATTTTCGAGGGGGGCTTGGTAGGATGAGCAGATTCGTCCTCAGACGAACTACATTCTGTAAGAGGGTCTCGTTTATGTTTTTTCACATTTCCTTTTTTTGAATTGGTTTCATCATTCTCCATTATAATCAATGTTCTAACTAATTTTATAATCTTATATTTATATTTATTTTATATGTACCTCGTTGCACCAAATCGAACGGCAGACCACGTTGATACAGACGAGATGGTGTATCGGCCAATAATGCGATGAATCGGTATACCTCGGTGATAATACGGCAATGCAAGAAAAACAATGCCGATAATCCGACACCAGCAAAAGGTCACAGCGTCCGCTGTAGCAGCCTTTGTTCTCCGCTGATTGTGGCACTGGTATTCCGCTTCTCCACAGCACGGATCACACGCGACATTCACAAACCCGCTTGGGTGAAAACAAAAGCACTCCACCAGTCACGAAGCCAATAACGGTATTGTTGTAACGGTACAATAGACGCAAACAACTCTACGTCTGGATGCCTCGGCAGCTGGTTAACGAATGTTTCATTGTTCTGTCAGTAAATAAATATTAAAAATAAATTCCTTTACACTTTGGAAATGTGTACGTTATATCGAGTGACGTTATATCGAGGGTACGTTATATCGAAGTTTCCCTGTATATGGAAAAGTTGTTGAAAATCATAGGCAAATTCACAAAATTTCGTGAACATGAGGGTATAACACGACAAACATATTAAAAAAGCCTGTTTACAATTACAAAAAGACAATAAATTAGAAATATTTTTTTAAATATCTTAGAATGGCTGCATTAAGAAGGAGATTGATATAGAGATTTTTTTGTTTTAAATCACATCAGAATTCCAAAAATTCCACGTTTCGAAAATTCATGAAAATGCGATGTTCCACAAAGTTTGTCAAATATAGTTTTACCATCTTGGACTGATTTTTAAAATTTTCTACATGATACCTATTTTATATGAAAAAAATTATAAAAAAACTTAAAACATATATTTTAAATATTGCAAATTAAAGTATTTTTTTGTAAATGAAAAAAAGAGTACTATTTTTTTTCTCAGTGTATATTTTTTCTTCAAGTTTTGACATCAATACTCTATAACTCATTCTAAGACACTATTTCGGTACGATTCATAGTTTTTGAGATATAAATTACCAAAGATTTTTCTTACTAAAATCCATACGCCGTTTTCAAAAGTTATACTTGAGTCAAAAATTCCTAAATGCTGTAGAAAACTCATATTTGCTCCAACCCAAACGGAATACAAACTTTCATTCGAATAAAAAATACTCATGTTTTGACATATGTCGAATTCATTTGGAATTGCTCTATGGGCACCTCAATGCATACGTTATGAGAAGGTTCAAATTGCTGCTCCGTAAACCATAAACACGCCTTCCGAACGCCCATCAACACCCATTCTAAACCGTTTGAAGCACCAAGATAAACCGAAAAAATAACTCCATCGCGCTCTGCACGGGGAAAATGAAATCTCTTCCGCCGGGAGCTATTTTCCCGTCCTATCTCGTCGTTTTCATCGAAAAACCCGATAAGACACAAATTTCCCCGGTTTCCTCCCACCGCACCGCTCAGCGGGGCCTGAATGAGCTGGAGGATGGAGTGGTTCGTCGTTCCGAAAAAATATGACGACTTGGAGGCAAATATTTAATGCTCAAACATTTTTCCTAGCGATTTTCCAAGCCCGATCGCAAGAGCTGAATGTTGTTGAAAGAATTTATTGCTGCACCACCTCTCTCCCGCTCCGTTCCCGTGACGAGACAATCGGTGGAAATGAGGGGGAAAGGAAAGTACTAAAGCACACATAATCAGGATCATTAGAATCGGGAAGGTCGAATGGGGGAGGTGAACGATGGGTAGCAAAAATACCGATGTAATAAAAGTACAAAATATATATCGGTGGGTGTGATTCAATCGAGGAGAATATAACAACGTGTGACGACGATGGAAACTTGTAAGATGGACCCTACAGATGGCTAACGAAAATTCGACAATCGGAAAAGGTGTATTTGTTGTGTTTTATATCTTTGAATGTAGCGTTGCGAAATAAGGGTTCATTGGTGGGCGGGGAACATGTTTATTTTTTGGCTTTTCCTCATTTTCTCCCTGTTAGAATGAAATATTTTTTAATGGAGCTGATTTAAAAGGTGTCAAATTCCACCCTATATTCACCTGTCAGACTACTCCATCACTAATCGATTGATTTCAATGTGATCGCGCTAACTGCCCAAGTACTCTCGAGTAATTGTTTGGCCAACTACCAGATTTACTACCACCAGATCTACCGCCCACAAAACTACGACAGAACATCCGCTCCATCCAACCCCATTTTCCCACCAACTTTCCGACCTATTTGTCATGCTGTTTTACGCTTGTTAATTTGTCACCGTTTAGCGAAACGGTAACAACTCTCGAGCCAAATTTGCGATTGAAACGACGTGATTTTCAGTTTTGGATAGTTTGGAATGGTCACAAAAAAAAGGGAGGAGAAGAGAAATACCAAGAGTGGTACAGAAAAAAAAGTTCGAATCAAGTGTTACGGTCTCCCAGGAGGTGGAGAAGGGGCGTGGATAGTAGTGAGTAGGCAGTTTTTTCGGTCGTGTTGTTGCAAAAAAAAAGTATCGGTTTATTCATTGTCACTTTCAATCGTTCGTGGAAGGCAAATTGGAGCTACGATAGGGTTACTAGCTAGCTTGTGAGATTGGAATACTTTTGGAACTAAGCTATGACATTTGGTATTTTTCATAAGTAAACTATAACTGAATTTAAACTCATATTTTCAGGTTCTTTCCAAAGACAGACATCGGAGCTGGGTAGCAAAGTAGAATAAAATAATTTGATAATCCTACGTCAACAATGTAGCCGTTTCTTGGATAATACAATCAATTATTTTTTCTAAATGTTCCGATTTTTGACGTAGAACTACGTCTTTCATTTCTATACTGGGGTGTAAGTTCAAACTTTGTAAAACGAAAGCGTTACGCCGGAGAACGAGATTTTGAGCGTTAATAGCTCCTGAACAACTGAATGAAATAGTATGATAAACACTTCATTCGAAAGATAAAATGTCTACGCGTTATATGATTGTTACTTTTTGATCCAAAAATTTGTTTCAATAGCCCTAAAATTGCTTTCAAAACAGGCTATTGTAATCACACCAATCGGTATATAAGCGAATGCCGCTTGGAAATCAACTCAGTTATAATTGCGCAATGATTGAGGAAGGATCGCTGGAATGGATGGATGTTTCCCTAACATAGACTTCAAAACCATGGAGCCTGGGGAAATATGCAGAGCAAATTAGATGCAACCAGCGGGTACTTTTGTATTCGTTTGAGTTTCTGCGAATTGGTATTTTTCCCCAACACAGACTTCAAAATCATGAAGCTTGGGGAAATCGGCATTGCAAAATAGATGCGAGCTGCGGGTACTTTTGTACTTGCTTGCGTTTCTGGAAATCGGACTGCTTCCCTAACACAGACTTCAAAACCATAGAGCCTATGGAAATCGGCATAGCAAATCAGATGCAAGCAGCGGGTACTATTGCACTCGGACTGATTATGGATTTGATATAGTATGATACGGTGTAGTGGATATGATCGAAGTGGATATTATATTGCATATCGAAGAAATCACATTTATAAAAGTAGCGTTATAAAATTATTTGCTTACGAATGCTGCAATCGATCGTCGTTATTGGGAAGTTGGAATTGTTGGGAAGGGGGTCTTATTTTCGCTGTGTAATTCCGAGGAGGAATCCATTCCTTCTCAAGCGTTAATAATCCTGATCCGGATCAACGATGATTCCAATTGTCGGGGTTTGGGGAGTGGGTATTTCCGAGGAGGATTCGATTCCCTCTTTGAACGTTAATAATTCTTTTCCGGCTAAACGAGATGTGAGAATCACTTTATTCGAAAGATGAAACGTCTAAGATTCATATGCTTGTTACTTATTGATTGCTAAGTCGGCGTTAGTTCTACGTCCACCTTGCGGTTCTATCAAAGATATAACCCACTTCTAGTTTTTTTTGCGAAAATCACTTTTGTTATGCGATAGTCGTCTCAAAAGAAATATAAATAGCAGCACTGCTAGGTGGTATCAAAATTCTAATGCAAAAGGTCTCCTTTGCAAATAAAACATTTGACCTTTGACAGGTCGAAAAAAGTAACTAAATATTTGCTTGTCTTGTTTAGTGCCAAATACATTTGAACAATACCATCAGAACATCAGTTGCACGGTGCTCCCGTGGCCGAGTGGTTAGCGTCCCACATTATCGTGCCGGGGGTTCGGGGTCGATTCCCGTTCTGGCTGGGAGATTTTTCGTCAAAGAAATTTCTTCCGACTTGAACTGTGGTTACGTGTATTCTAGAACTTGACACTCCAGAATATATTCAAGGCGTGTTATTTGGCATAGAAATCTCAACTAAGTAGTACTAATAAAAATGACGCAAGTAATACTTACGTTGAGAAGCCAAGCAAGTAATACTTACTAGAGTTTTCCGCCAATAATGATCGAGAATTCTATGATAGAGGCATTATGAAGCTACCTTTGAAAGGGCAAAAAAATTTACAACAAAATGGTGCATACATTATGTCTAACTTCTATAAGACCACCCTATTCTATTTCGTTGCAACACAGACAGTTAGAATTTCAACAAAAATACATTCATACATTGTTGAATGCTTAGAATAAAGTATATTTAACGTCAATTTCGTTCAAAAGAGTTGTTTGTTTATTTATTGTGCTTAAATATGATCATTTCAGCTGTCCAGTTTCTATAAGACCATCACTGTTCCTTCTTCCGTAAATCACGCCAGTACCCGTTAAAACCATCACGACCATCCTAATTGAACTTTTTTCGTCAGTGAAGATAACCTATATATTGAAGAACTTTTCGTTATGGTATACAGCAAAATGTGTTCTTCTGGAAACATTCTTCGTCACAACATACCTTGTCCCACTGTTGGTTCATGTGAGCTTTGGCAAAACTCAGACGTCTTCCGATGTGAGGTGGTGTAAGATGAGGAGCATCTTACACCACCATCCCCGATTCATCCTTTCAAACTCTCCTTATGCGAGGTTTTTTTACTTAAACATGTCGAATTGTCACCCGAGTAACATTTAAATTGAAAAATTGCTTTATTTGCATAAGCGATTTTGAGGTATTCGAAGCTGTTCTAACTATTCCCCGCTTATCTCGGTAAGAGAGCTTCGATTTCCTTGAGGATTCGTCAAATAATTGAGCATTACTTGATGGGATCGTCTAATTTGACGAGAATTTTCTCTGATATCAACATCTCCGTGGTGAAATGCATCGATTTGTCTTTCTTTTCTCTCCGTGAGCACTTCTCCCTTCGGCATTCTCCAGAGTTTTTGATCAAAACAACGAAAACGACAGAAAATATAACTGGTCTTATAGAAACTTGATAGATACTTGATAGAAAATACGAAAACATTCGTTTACGTTCAGCGCTCGCACACACTCATATGAAAATTATGCAGTGTATGGTAGTCACCAATACCATTAAACTAGAATATAAGTTGAAGCATTGTTTGTTTGCAATGGCACAAAGTAGCAAGATCATCTCCTGGTCTTATAGAAGTTGGACAGAGTGTAGTTGACAGTCCGACGCATCTTAATAAAGTTTCGAATTTAATGCAAAAATAATAAATTTCTTTTTCCCCAATATTATTGGGATCTAAGGTTAGTTAGGTTAGGTTAGAATGGGTATTGAAAACCTGGCTGTCAAGATATTGTTGGAAGTTTTTCTATATTTTGATCGGGTAAGATGCCCATTAGGCAATACATTGTGTATGACATTCTAAATTTTAAGAAGAGAAGTTCGGATGGATTGAGTTCATCAGACTGGCTACCCTATTGCCGCTGAACTGAAGAGGCCCTCATCCGAATAGGAAAAACATAGGAAAAAACGCACCCAAATCCCCCCTTGCTCGCACTCTGGTGAGACACATCAATTGAATCAGCGTTCAAACTCGACAAGCCATCGATTGGTGGCGAACCGATCGCCCTCTTCCCTGGGCGGACAGGGGGCAAGGACAGGGACAGGCGCACCGTCAAAATATTTACCCAAAGGCTTTTCTCGCCTTCGTCGGTCAACGTGCGGTGGATTGAAACTGATTCACTCGGGGAAATCGAAAATCCGTGTCGATGATGACGATGATGATGATGCTGATGATGATGACGACGATGCCGGTATCGATTATTGGGGGAGGAGGGATTTTGAAATCGATAGGGCGATAAAAAAACCCGGTTTGTCATGATGGGCTTGACCGTGGGCTCCGAGTCGTAGGGAGCACCGAAGAGAATCGATACATTTTTAATCTGTTTAATGGAAAGCGCCCCGGTTGTGGGTGGAAATGACGCGCTTGTTTGTATCTGTTGTTTAAGGCTTGTCGGACCGATTGACAGGTTTAAGGTGAAACCATCAATCAGAACTTTTCGGATCATTGATTAACTTATGGCCCCAATTTTTGGGGCAGTTGAAGATTCGGAAAGTTGGCTCAACTCGGAAAACTTTAAGACAATTTCCTCGTATAAAAGTAGCAGGGGAATGGTACAACCAATCTATGACACACGATACCGGAAAGGGTTAAAACCAAGCCGCACTATGACAGCGAACCGAACGTCTGACGCCCTCTATCCGAACCAATTTGGTCCTGAAAGTACCACTGTTTACTGGCAATAAAGGCTCGAGCAAGACACGGCGATTGCGAAGAAAAAAGAACAAATGACTCCAGGAACTGAATCAAGTAACTTTCCTCTGCTGCCTCGCACCAGCATCCCGACCGACTTGTGATGCGGGAAAATTCAATAAAACTATTCTCCCGTTTCGGGCTAACCACTTCTGGCGGAAAGTGAGCGTCTGTGTGTGTGTGCGGCTTCCTACACCGAAGCCAATAAGTTCGGTGAGAAACAGTGCCAAAAAGTCCGAAAAACCGAGATTTCGTCACGCCATGAGGGGGAAAACTTTATGCTGCCTATAGACGGAGGTGGGCCAATTGCCTTTGGACTTGATTGTTACAGAGACGGCAGAGGAATAGGGTCGCAAAGGGTGGGAATACACTTCGTGAATTCGAGATTGTGGTGGTAGCGTCATGACCCCCTTCAAACCCTATTGCTAAGAAAATCTCGAGCAGACGTCTTATGCCACATATTCACACACTCGTATGCTGGTTTTACTTACTCATTCAGCTGGGAATATTGTTTTTTGGCTTGGTCAAGTTTCCACCAGCGTTGGTTGCATGACGGAAAGAAGTGGGGGAGTATTTAAGAAACACGCAAGCTGCTCAAGAAGTAAATCGGTTGAACTCAGCGACAAAGGCAAACAGCATCGATTCGTGGTATTATTGAACTACAGCAGAGTTTGAAGAAAATGTCAGTTGAGGTTCTACGATTCGCTCGAGTGATTAACACTGACCGTTTAGCGTTTTACCGTTACAACATTGAAGTATATTTCAAAAAGAAGTAGAGGTTAGGTAGAGGTAGAGGTTAAGTGCAATTTTATTGAAGTGAAAATTCCCCAAAAAAGAATAAACGCGTAATTACGCGTAAAATTGATGTCCTTTCATCCGTTCCTCTGCACCTTCCTCCTCAACTCACCAAGGCTCGCAATAGCTCGAGGCGCATAAATAAAACTCACATTTTATGCTATCATATTCCCGGCAAGAATCGTCCACTTCGGACCGCCGCGCGGATACCGCTTCGATGAAAGGTGAATTGTTTGTTGCAACCCATCCTCCGGTGCTCCACTTGACGGAATATCAAATCGTGCTTCCGAACCGGTCTTCAGATGGAAGCGATGGAAAGTAGCCCGGAAAGCCGAAAGACAAAGGCAAAATGTTTTCCTTGCATTCCCAAGAAACCAAATTGGTTTACGACACCGAAAAGGATGGGCTGCGGCAGCTCGTTTACCTCCGGAATAATGCAATTCATGCCCTGGTGCCTTGCGTGGCGCGCGAGGGGGCGGTGGGCCACTTGGGTGCAGTTTGTTGCTATTCACTCGGGAAACAGGATTGGGTGCTTGAGAAAAATAACATCAGACAAATACGTCACGGAACAGGGAGGACTGCTGGGAAATGCTGAATCGCTTTTCGATGGTCTTTGAAGCAGCCAAGGAGACGCTCGAGCACCGGTCCCATCTTGGGCTGCATTTTAGTTCCTGGAGAGCACATCTTCACGTGAGTGGCTTCCAGAGACAATGCAGCGAAACAGTGAAATTTTTGCAAATTGGATAAATTTTCTTTCCTAGATGGGTTTCTCTGAAGCAAAGGAATATTATTCACATTTTTTCTTGTACCACAACCTGTTCGATTTGAACAATCAAGAGCATCCTCCCCCTCCCCACCAAAGGATGATAAAGCAATGAAACAATCACTTGTCATCATTTCATTCGTAATTATTATACCGAGAGTCGTCGGGAAGCGCTCATCCAATGCTGAAGTCAAATCCCTCCAGGGCCATTCCTCTTGAAGAGGTTCCTCTTTAGGTGGGAATTGTCACTGAAGTGTGCCGTAATAGGGCATAAGGTGCGAACTAGGGATGCTGTTAAAATATTCCACTAAGTTGTCCGATTATGCTTATTTTGATTATCAATTTTACAATTTTTTGAAACTCTCGAAATTGTTTAATCTTTAATTTTTTTCGTTATCGAGCGTTCTGAACTCCGATCGAAGAATGGGTTAAGTAATACATCGGATTAGTATTAAGAAAAAGAAGTTTAAAGTTACATTTCAGATAAGAAAACCTAACAATCACTAGGGTTAATCGATTCTTTGATTGTCCAATAAACTACACCAATGAGTAAATGTTCATCGCAGTGTAGTGAACAGAGATTACCCAGCAAACATTAAATCGTATAAGCAGCATATATACAGCATCATATATCCCAAATTTTGGGTGGTATATGATGCCCTTAACTGTCATGTACATGCAAAAGTGGAGGTGATATACATACATGACGGATGCATCTAGTACGACTATTGTCGTGCATATATACGTTTTACTACAGGCAAACAAGAAAGGAATGGCGGAAAATGTTCTCGAGGTTATAATTAGTTTTTTTTCCCTTTTGTTTTATTTTAGGCTCATTAGCATTTTAGCTGTAACAGAGCCGAATTTTTAATCGTGTACATGCCACATATTTATCATATCTATAATTAGCACATTACACAGTTGCCATTTTTCGGCGTTAGAGTATTCCCTTCTATACCATTGCAAATGGTACACATTTACACAGTAGCCATTTAGGCGTAGGAGTTTTCCTTCTGTTCTTCCATTATCCAGTTAAGACTGGACAGCGGAGACAGTCGTTGATCCATTGTTGAGTTATTTATAGAACAGCAGCCCGATGTTTCTTGCAGAGCAGAGCAGTTGTATGGATGAATCGATCTTATTTCGACCGTGGATCGATCTCCATCGCTGATGATTGTTGCGTGGACGTAGTTATTCTGTAACAACACAAAGATGGTCAATGGGGGCCCTGAGTTTTGAACTCACGATCGATCGCTTACTAAGCGAACGCGCAACCAATGTGGCTACGGAGACCCCCCAATTAGTTTTTGATAATTAGATAATTAGCTTTTGTAATCGGATTATAATTAGTTTTATAATCTCATGAAACACCATTTGTATATACGACAACATTTATGTTTTCTAGAAATAGAAATTAACAATTGACTTTTAGTGGGAGGAGGTGTAAACATTTGAAATGAGTGGAGGTGGTAATGAAAATTTGTTCCGATGGGATTCGAACTCCGGTTGTTTGGATGATAAGCAACAGCTATCTCGCACGGCATGTAATTCTAGCGCAGTCAAAACTCGAACATGCAATATGAAAAATATGTAATCGGATACGTCATTCTTAGGCGTCTGAAGTATTTTAGTGGAAATGTCTTGAAATTTGTATAGAAATCGTCAAGTAAGGTTCAGTGCTACGTGTTGCAAGTAAACAAATAGCACGAAGTAAAAATTTTCATTCAAATTTAACAAATTTAAAGCTGCTTTCGGGCCTGCTGTTCTGGTAGAGATTATTTTGCCTCCCTGAATCATCATATCACCACCAGACGTCTACACTGTACATACGACATCGCGGATCTTTATTTGTCAAATTCTTAATATTATGTAATATGGCCTAAATTACAATCTAATATGATTTACTGTTGACTGATTTTCCACAGCATGTTATACAATTTTACGCAGTACTACATTGATTCAATTTATATGTTCATGCGACTCACAAACTGCATCAGCCTGATATGCATAAATGATTTCATATAGATCGATTTTAAGATAATGTACATCATAAAACCGAGGCTTCCCAGCAAACATTAAATTATACGCACATAACGCCGTATATAGCGAAATACGATGTTTTTTACACTATATGCCATTTGACTGGACAATGCAATAGAAAATGAATAGAATGTGCCTATATAATACTGCATATCGCGATGATCGTTACACCAATATGCGACTTAATCCATTAATGATATAGAAAATCGTGTTTTTGCATTTTATACAATTTCGGATACACATGATGCATCTTATGATTGATATTTTATACGATTGTAATTTGATACGAATTTGTATGCGACTTAGCATGTGCAAAAGATATACGATTTAATGTTTGCTAGGTTGTTCCCAGCAAACATTAAATCGCATAACAAGCGTATATATAACATCATATGCCCTGAATTTTGGTTGACATATAATGCGCCTAACTGGCATATGCATGCGAAAGTGGAGACCATATACATACATGGCAAATGCTTACCGAATTAGTTTGGATGAATATGCAACTTTGACCGACTATAATAGCGATTATGTTGAAATTGAATTGCGATCTAATATGAATATATTCATGAATTGTCAACGCATCTGATACGACTTTTGCCATACTTGTATACGATATATTACAGACATAGGAAAAAAAAACAAATGGCGCAAAATATTTTCGTAAAATGTTTATTATAGCCTCACGAATCGCCATTTTTATATATGAGTATTTATATTTGTAGAAATAATAATTATTAAATTTACTTGTGTTGGGAGTGGAATATAAATATGTAAATTGGCACAGATTGATGTTTGGATGTTTGGTCTATCATAGAAACCAAATATTTAATATCATTGTGCTGGAATAATAAAAAATAAATGAATGTCAATGAAACTATCTCAATTTTCAATTATTTTTATTACCATTTTCACTGTACAATTTGTTTTCTCAATCATATCCAACTAAATTCTGATTACTATTATAATAAATATAATAAATCAATCTGGAAATCTTGCAAAACGATGCGATGCAATGTGTCAAATTCGACGTGGTATATATCTAAGATTGGCGTTCAATGGCGTAGTTCACTTCGTTTTGCTGCATGTTTCATTAGAAGGGATGTTTGCCGTTGTTACTTTCATCGAACATCAGCAATTTCGAGTGCTGATATTCAGAAGTCCTTTTTTGTAAATCCATTAAAAATCTATGGTTTTCTGTAATAGATTGAAATTAAACACGTTTAATGAAATCATTGAAAATTAAAAATAAATTACCATCATCAATGAAGTCATTGAATTGCTCTATTCCTGCAATCAAATCAAAATCCAAATTGTTTTGTTTTGGTGATTCATTCATTGTTAATTGATTATGAGTGTGTTCAGACATTGCTATTATGAAATTAAACTTGTTAATGTTGAAGCATTTCATTGACATTTCAATATGATGTAATATGTTCTTTATTAGGATCTTATATGATTTCCTGTTTCATGATTTTCTTCAGCGTGCAACACGATTTACTGCAGTGCTGAATCGATTTAAATTATACGCTTATACGACACACAAACTGCATCAGCGTAATATACGCATATGATGCGGATTAAATATATTTTATTACAATGTACGTCATAAAACTGATGTTTATTATACCGAATTGCAACTTAATTTGATAATGATATATAAAACGAGTTTTTACATTTAATGCGATTTCAAATATACACGATATCAAAGTATGTATGATATTATATGCGATTATGATTTATTCCGATTTCTTGTAAGACTTAGTACGTGCAAAATTATACGATTTAATGTTTGTGGTGATAAATTAAATCAAGGTTTTCGCATCTTATACGATTTTGGATGTACATACTGTATCCTTCGATCGACATTGTATATAATTTTGATTTTGATATACGACTCAGAATATGCCAAGTTATGCGATTTAATGTTTGCTGGAAAGTAATTATATGAGAAGCCATTCCAAAATTGCTCTAATATAGGGTTGGGAAAACGAAATGTCGTATTTCTGATCGAAATTTGACGCTTTATTTAACATACTTAAAATTATACAATTTAAGTCAAATATGCGCCGTTTTGTTCGCAAACTTGTTGCCATTTAGAAGGCAACTTCATTATCCCCCCCTTCTTATTTGCAAAAATCTCAGACAACCAGTTTTTGCAAGCCTCTTTTGAGGCCAACTTACTATCACCAAGAGCGTTTTGAATGGACCGGAAGAGATGATAATCACTTGGAGCCAGGTCCGGACTATACGGTGGGTGCAATAGGACATCCCATCCGAGCTCCCGTAGCTTCTGGCGAGTCGTCAAAGATGTGTGAGGCCGAGCATTGTCCTGGTGGAAAACAACACCATTCCTTTTGATCATTTCTGACCGCTTCTGGTCAATCGCCTGCTTCAAACGGTCAAATTGCTCACAGTAGAGAACCGAGTGCTCCCGTGGCCGAGTGGTTAGCGTCAAACCTAACAAGCCGGGGGTTCGGGTTCGATTCCCGTTCTGGTCGGGGAAATTTTTCTTCAAAGAAATTTCTTCTGACTTGCACTGTGGTCAGGCGTATTCTAGAGCTTGCCACTCAGAATGCATTCAAGGCGTGTTATTTGGCATAGAAATCTCAACTAAGTACTAATGAGAATGGCGCAAGTAATACTACGTTGAGACGGCGGAGTTCCTCTAGGAACGTTAGTGCCATATAAGAAGAAGAAGAAGAGAACCGAGTTGAGGGTCTGGTCATAATTGAGCAGCCCATAGTGGATGATTCCCTTCCAATCCCACCAAACACACAGCAAAACCTTCCAGGCCGTCAATCCGGGCTTGACGATGGTTTGGGCCGGCTCACCGAGCTTCGACCACGACTTTTTTCGCTTTAGGTTGTCGTACGTGATCCACTTTTCATCACCAGTCATCATCTTCTTCAAAAATGGGTCGAGTTCGTTCCGTTTCAGTAGTGCATCGCAGGCGTTGATTCGGTCTAAAAGATTTTTTTGCGTCAACTCGTGTGGCACCCATACATCCAGCTTTTTTTGGTATCCAATCTTCTGCAAATGGTTCCAAACGGTTTTATGGTCTATACCCAGTTCCTGGCCAATCGAGCGAGTGCTCACATTCCGGTATACTTGGATGATCTCAACGATTTTATCGGTTTCCACGACGATTGGCCTACCACTACGGGGTGTATCTTCGACAGCCACTACACCAGAACGAAATCGATCAAACCAATGCTGTACTGTGCGAATCGTTACAGTATTAGGTCCATAAACGACACGAATTTTTTCGGCCACCCTTCGTTGCAGTTTTACCTCGCAGGTAGTAAAAACGTAAAATATGGCGAATTTCTTGCTAGGTGGACTCCATCTTTGACGCGTTATAACTTGAGATTGAAAAGGCCAACTTAGTATCACCAAGAGCGTCACAACACTGTCAAAACGACACTTGTAGCACAGATTGTCGTCTTTAAGTAGCCGTATAGTATGACCCGATGCGATAAGTACAACACAAGATATGTTTAAGTGTTGCCATATATTGACAATATACGACATTTCGTTTTCCCCAACCCAATATTTTCGAACAAATAATGTTTGTTTGCATGTTGAGCATTTGTATTACATTGTGTAGAATGTGTAGCAACCAAAAAGTCGATTTTATTCATTTTGTCGCTTACGAGGATTACCTATTCTGGTCGGATTTGGCAAGCATTGGTTGTAAGGCTGTTCCACACAACCACGGTAATACACGTGAATATTACACCACATTATAAAATGGAATTGGATAAGTACGTAGCCTACAAAAAAAAACAAAAAAATTGGAAAAGTGGCGATTTATTTCTGAACATAGTCTCTTTTTAGCTCGATACACTTGACCCAGCGATGCTCCAACTTCTTTAATCCATCTGAAAAATACGTTTTCTCGAGGTCCTCCGACGAGGAGATGATCGCCTCATTCGACTCAAATATCTGCCTGGAAACAAGAAAAAAAAAATGTCGCACGGGGCCAAATCTGGAGAATACGGTGGATGAAGCAGCAGTTCGTAGTGCAATTCGAGCAATTTGGCCGTGGCGACTTTTAATTTTTTTCCATTTTTCTAAAATCCGCGGACACGCCCGCTTCCACACATGTCCAAAACAAACCTACGAGTCCGATTCGGCTGAAATTTTGACAGTAGCCGTTTACGAGAATGTACTACACGATAAGTAATCTCGATGAGGCTAAGTACTTATCGGACCGCTCTCGTATGTATACATGGAAGGGAGTTGTTTTGCTGAGAGTAAAACGGAGAGCGTAAAGAACTTTTTTTTACTGTTAATTCGTGCCTTTTTGCAAAGTGTCTCTTATTTTGCTGTCTTATATTGCTATGGTATATATTACATACCGAATCGCGCCTCTCGCTTGATTAAATGCTGTTTCAGAGTGGGTGGAGCACAATCAATGAAACTTTTGGGCTCATTTAATGTAATGTATGAGGATGTCAAAAAGTGTGCTAAATATTTATTTCGGGTGTGAGTTCAAGTTTTTATACAAATCTGAAGTCTTTATAATCGTTATACTCTTATATTTTCCTATGCCGTCAACGCCTTCAACTTTAACTTCAGACTATCCATAATCCATAATAGTGTCATTCACTCAATCAAATATACCGAAATCGCTGAAAACATTGTTCCGGGCTTTCCCAGGTTAACTGGGTGCAGGAACCCACGGCGACCCATGTGAGCCGAACGAATAAAAAGACGTGTTTTAACCTTTAAACGCATGTGATATTTTCTCACACAATTTATTTTCACTGATGTGTTTCCGATGACTGATGGTGATGATAAGAGAGGCTGAGTCTTACCTTTGGTTCGTATTTATAGGATAAGCTAACTTCCCTTATTTTCTCTTTGTGTATTGAAGAGAACTATTCGTAACGCATACTGCTGTTCAATATGAATTTGAAATTCGCCTTTACAACCATTTGGCAAGAACAGAATAACCTACAGTTTAGGCGGTCGGTTCAGGACTACCCTCTTGTACTGATACATGTCAAATAGTTAAGTTTCTAGAAAAATGATTAGAAATTCTAAACTGGATGTGGGACTACGAGAATGAGGATGAGATTGTAAATACCCAACAGCGGCAGAGTGCGTTTGAATGTTTTCAATGTAATCGCGTTTACTACTGTGAAACATCCCTAATTCAAAGTATTTAATTCATTTTCACACCCACCAATGTACACATACACACACATATGCCAGGTTCACTTGACTTGAGCAGCCGGAGCGTGTCTGGTACTGCACGTTGCCTGCAGTTATTGCAATTGTCTACCACTGGAAAACTTCACCCGACGTTTTGCCACTGTGCAGGTGAGTGGTTTTCTGGAGAGCCTCTTCGGAGGAAAACTCACTTCTGCACTAAATTCTGCCCTTCCCGATCCAAAACCCATGGTGCGCTTTTGCAGTGACAACTGAATGTTGGAAAGTGTCGTTCCGGGGTACGCTGTTTTTGACAGTGGGCTGCAAACAACTGTGCTGCAAATCATGTGTTTATAAGGCGGGGTCGAATTCGAAGCTCGGTTCAATCAGGTTTTGAGACTGTCCCACCGTGTTTTATCGGTGAGAGCTATATTAGTTTAATTTGTCGCCAGACAGGCGTACGGCGGGCTGGGCATGAATTGGTGACAATCTACTTACTTTGAATTCACGCCAAAGGACACACTTGAGAAGACGTGAACGTGGGAGAATTCAGTTGTCAACTCAAGTACTACCAGAGGACGATCCAGAATCGCGTCTTCTATAACATCCAAGTTTCATTCATGGTAACATTCAAACGTACAAATATACTAGTAACCAATGTGAATAGAAAAACATATATTATCAGGTTAGCCAATATGTCAAAACTACTTTGCAGCCATCTTGAAAGTCTACTGTGCCATAGAGCAATCCAAATGAAATCGACAAATGACAAAACATAAGTATTTTTGATTCAAATGAAAGTTTGTATTCCGTTTGGGTTGGAGGAAATATGACTTTTCCACGGCAATTGGAAATTTTTTGACTAAAGTGTAATTTTTGAAAAGGGCGTATCGATTTTAGTAAGAGAAATCTTTGAAAATTTATACCTCAATAAATATGCGTCGTACAGAAATAGTGTCTTAGAAAGAGTTATAGAGTATTGATGTTAAAACGTGAAAAACTATACACTGAGAAAATAAATTAGTACTCTTTTTGTATTTACAAACAAAGAGCTTTAATTTGCAATATCTAAAATTTTTTTTAAAATTTATTCATATAAAATAGAAGTCATGTAGAAAATTTAAAATATGAGTCCAAGATGGTAAACTATTTCTGACAAACTTTGTGGAACATGGAATTTTTATGGATTTTTGAAACTTCGAATTTTTGTATGTTAACAATCATTTTTAGCCACAAATTATGAATCCTGATGTGATTTAAAATAAAAAGGCACTTCATCAATCTCCTTCTAAATGCAGCCATTCTCGAGATAATATAAAAAATATTTCTAATTTATTGTCTTTTTTATAGTAGAAAGCTCTTTTAATATGTTTGTCTTGTTATACCGTCATGTTCATGAAATTTTATGAATTTGCTTATAATTTTCAACAACTTTTCCAAATATGTCATTATGATAAAAATATATGTTTAGAAGTTACCCATGTTATGTTTAGGAATTTTAACCCACATGTTTTCAAATGTTTTTCAATGTAATGCGAGTAATGTAACACTCGCATAACTCGAGAATCAATCAAGCAAACGGAACCAAATTTAGCATGTGGAGGTTTTAGAGGGCACGAAATGTTTCTACGGTGGTTCGACACTCCTCTCTCCTCTCTAAGGGGAAGGGGGCTGCCATACAAATGAAACACAAACTTTGGCATGACTCGAGAACTGATCAAGCAATTGGAGCCAAATTTGGGATGTGAGGGCTTTTGGACACGAGAAATGTTTCTATAATGGTATGACATCCTTCCCTTCTCTGGAATGGAAAGGGGGTCCCATAAAAATATTACAGATATTTCAACCAAACATGACAATTGAAAATTTTCGGAAAACTCTGAATATGTTCTATAATTACATACTGACAAGCGTTGTTAGTCCATTTGATGTTTGCGCCAACGAAATTATATCTTTTTCTATCTATATGAATAGAATGGATCGCTGAATGTGTTGATAAGAGATAAACTCGAAGAAGGAATTATGTGATTTAGGGCTATATTCATATTTTCTGTATCAAACATTTGCAAGGGGTTGAAAAATCTTGAACGAGAATTGTGTCTGAAAATAATTTGATATCATAATGACAAGTTTTGGTAAAAGTCCTAGGAAATTTATATTAAAAGTAAATTGTAAAGGGTCAATTAGAAGTTGAATCAATGAATCAATGAATCAATTATTGGATCCATGATCGTAAGTAAGAAAACGTGAATGTTTGGAGGAGTTGATGACAAAAACAAAAATTGTAAGGGGTTGTATCTAGCACACGACCGCATATTTTCGACGTAGAAAAACGCAATTGTATTATGCAGTCCACTTGTTTACCACTTCGAATATTATTTTCGGAATTTTTGTAATAGATTATGTTCTTCGTTACAAATAAATTTGATGAACGTCATTTTACGTTTGATATGATGCCTAGGAATACCAAAATATGTGAGCGGAAGAATTGTCAAACGATCATTGTATTTTACATTTTCCTCTGAAAATATTGCACATCTCATATTTACGTAGTTCTCGAACCGCGAAAGTTCATTCACCTCTAGTATCTGAAATGACGATTTTCCCTGGCTTCTCAATTCAAAAGTACGTTTTAGGGAAACATATTCCTGTCTGCACAATGACAAGCGAGTACAAAAGTACTCAACACCAAAAAATACCCCCGACTTGCATGTATTTGCAAAGCGGATTCCCCCAGGCATATTAATTTTGAAGTCCGTGTTAGGGAAACACAGCTTAGTGGGGAAAAATACCCCCGTCTTGCATGTTTCGACAAAGCGGATTTCCCCTGGCACATTAGTTTTTGAAGTTCGTGTTAGGGAAACACAGTTCGGTGGGAACAAAAATAACCCCGACTTGCATGTATATTTGCAGAGCGGATTTCCACAGGTACATCGATTTTGAAGTCTGTGTTGGGGAAACCGTAAATCGGGCCAATCAAAACTTGGCAGTTAGGGCGTTCAAGTAACGTTTGACATTTTACAGTTATTCAATTGTTCATCTCATGAAAAATTATATTTTATTATTTGTGATAGACGCGTGGAAATATTTCCTATCATTAGATGCAAACATCTTTCCGATCTGTTAAGAAATGTTCGAGTTATAAGCATTCGAAATACGGGTAGGATTAACACACAAATCGGCAGAACAAATGTAAGGGAAAAATGAAGTTCTTCCAGTTTTCATGAACTTAAACCGTTTAGAGATTAGCGAATTGTAATGTATAGTATATCAAACAAATCTTAGAGAATTTCCGATTCGATTGGTATGCAAATCATGGGAATTCGTTCACAGTGAAAATAGTTATTAACCTTAACTTTATTTCATAAAAACATGACCTGTTTTCTGATTTGGCACCCTTCCTGAAAGACGTAGTTCTACGTCAAAAATTAATTTTGGGCGGGACGAAGTACGCCGGGTCAGCTGGTTTACTATAAAAATACATAAAATTAGATTTTTTTTAAATATCTCGAGAGTGGATGCATTTAGAAGGAGATTTATAAAGTGCTTTTTTATTTTAAATCACATCAGGATTCATAATTTGTGGCTAAAAATGATTGCTAACAACATAAGAGGAAGTTGGGGGTCTCCGTAGCCACATTGGTTGCGCGTTCGCTTAGTAAGCGATCGATCGTGAGTTCAAAACTCAGGACCCTCATTAACCATCTTTGTGTTGTTACAGAATAGCTACGTCCACGCAACAATCATCAGCGATGGAGATCGATCCACGGTCGAAATAAGATCGATTCATCCATACAACTGCTCTGCTCTGCAAGACACATCGGGCTGCTGTTCTATAAATAACTCAACAATGATCAATCAACTGTCTCCGCTGTCCGGTGGTCCAACTGGATAATGGAAGAACAGGAGGAAAACTCTTACGCTACTGTGTGAATGTACCATATGTAATGGTATAGAAGGAATACTGGCGAACGGCAACTGTGTAATGTGCTAATTATAGATATGATAACCATGTGACATGTACACGATTAAAATTCGGCTCTGTTACAGCTAAAATGCTAATGAGCCTTAAATAAATAAATGGGATAAAAAGACGGGTGGGTAATGTCGGGGACATAATCGGAGTGACGTAGGACTATACAAAGGGGACAGCTTTTGTTAAATATATATTTTAAATATATTGTTTTTCTTTCTTCTCCTACGTGAATACCTATCTACCTGAAAAATGGATTAGTTTACTGTTTACTCTTTATGAATATATTGATGGTTCTGAAAAGAACCTTTGGTGTTGTGTTTTTGTTATCACTCGATATTCCCATCTTGTTCGGTTAAACCTTCCTGTTTAGCTATTGCGTTTGCCACTCGCCACAGCTTTCACAGTTGGAAAATTTCTTCCCATCCAGCTTGTGACATGTTGTTCAGTAAATTACATTTAATGCGACGTGCCGGAGAAACACTTTGCCACTCACTGAAACTATTTGTTGCCTTGATGAGCGCCGAACCGAAGCTGCTCTGTTCTTGATGCGGTTTTTTTGATTGTCGTGAGCAGCTTTGCAAGCCAACTCGAGCACTCCGACGGCCGAAACTCTATAATCGCTGTTAGGTATACTGGTGCTCCGGCACCAATCCGTTCGGCCTAGTTACCCTTGCGGAGCAATCAGTGAATGCGACCAACAGGGAACTGGAGACCTGCACGGTTCGAGTGAGACTTTGCCTTTCCATTAACTTGTCCTCCTTTGTTACGTCCACGATGCCGATGCCGTACAACCACACGGGTTTACGGTTTGAAAGAAAATAAGATATTTTTTTGGGGTCCGCGTGTTTTATACTCTAGCGGCACACACTCACAGGATAGAGACAAATCGGCAGACTAAGCCAGAGGGGCGAGTCCAACGAGACGAACGAATGAGCGTTAAAAGGGAGCGATGGCAAAAAAATACATTCATTACGATTTGTTCACTCGTTGGATTCACATGTAGGCTAAAAAGGGTCCTTTTCAGGATCACAAAATTATCTTCAATCTAAAGAGTTTATTGTTTTGTTATCACTCGATATCCCCATCTTGTTCGGCTAAACCTTTCTGTTTAGCGATTGCATTTGCCACTCGCCACAGCTTTCACAGTTGGAAAATTTCTTCCCATCAAGCTTGTGACATATTTTACAGTAAATTACATTCAATGGCACGTCGCATTACCACCATTCAGTATCGGATTGGAGGTAATGTTAACCTGTAATTGAACATTTGCGATGACAGTGGTACAGTGTCGACTTTCAATGTGGGGTCATAATTTGGATCTCTATGTTTACAAAAATGTCCAACTAAATAAGTCGCATTACATGTCCGTCCAATTAGCTAAATGTTGAACTAATTGTAGATTACTGTACTTTCAATCTGGAAACAATTTAAGAATTGGTGAAAATTGAATAATCAGGAAAGTCCCCAACTATCAATAAGCTCAGAACAACTGCCAAATTCACATACTCATCAGATCCTGGCAAACAAATTATGAAAACATCAATTTGTGTTTTATTATTTGGATAATGTTTTAGAAAGCATTGAACTTTATTTCCTAAACTCTTCTTTGGAAGGTTTAATGGCCCTGAAAAGCGCCTTGTTTTATGGAATGGTTCCAATTTAGAAAACTTAATACTCGTGGTTTTGAAAAAAAAAACCATTTCAAACGCCCTCGATGCCGCCTTGTTCTGGATTTGCCACCAAAGCAGTTTGTATAAAGAACAAACTTTTTTCTTCTGCTACCTGATGCCGTTTTGCGATTGCGTTTGCCACTCGCCACTCGCTGCAACTGCCTGTTGTCTTGATGTCCACCGAACCGAATGTGTTCTGTTCCGAATGCGGGTTTTCTTATCGTCGCGAGCAGCTTTGCCAGCTAACTCGATCACTCCGGCGGCCGAAACTATATAACGCCGGCTAGGTGGACTGGTGCACTGGTACTAACGCGCTCGGCCTAGCTACCCTTGCGAGGAACTCCAGATCAACACGGTTCGAGCGGGATTTTTCCTTTCCCTTCACTTTTCCTCCTTTACCATGTCCAGGCATGGCTGCTTGGGTTGGTTTGTTGATGTGTTGTGATGCGAACCGATGTGGTATACGGTTTGGATGAGAATGATCGTTACGGAAGGAAGGAAGGAAGGTATTGTATTATAGAGACTTTAAACTTTTACAGTTCATTCGTCTCTAGCCTTGAGAAAGGCCCTTTGAAAACTCTACTCTACTTTACTCCAGCGCTACCACCTCCGCCCTCTTGCCTTAAGAAAAGCACTCGATCCCTCGCCGTCCAGCCCGTCCAGCAACGATGTTGTCCAGTCGGTGTCCACACAAAGAATGATAGTTACGGCGGCGGAGCGGGGATTTTTAAGCTGACTGGCTGGCTCGAGAACTACGCATGTGTGAGACTGCGACCAATGTTTCCTTCATTTTTTTTCTTTTTCCTTTCCAATCGTGCTTCATTCTATTTCGCTGCTGCTCTGGTTGCCCGTTTTGGTCGGTACGATTTGAGGAGCACAAAATGTACCAATCAAAAATGGGCACATAGTGCATTTTGACAATGCTTGATATTTCACAATTATTCAATTTTTTATCTCAAGAAAAATGAAATGTTATTCGTTATGATAGATGCGTAGATATATTTCCTATCAATTGATGCAAAAACCTTTGCGATCTATTGAGAAATGCTCGAGTTATAAGCGTTCCAAATCTTGCATTTTTTTCCTACTTGTTCAGTGCCTAGATTTCCATTTCACCCCCTATATCTTCCGGTTAGACGTAGTCCTACGTCAAAAAAAAAAAACATAAGAGGAATGAATAACCCGAACAAATTTGACAGCATAAAGGAGTTTTTGAATAGATATGTTGGAGTGATTGAGGTCTTGGTAGTAGGAGAGACTTGGGTGCAAAGTGAACGTACGAATCTTTTCAAGATAAATGGTTACAAGTCATTTTTTTCCTGTCGTCCTGAATATTCTGGAGGTGGATTGGCAGTTTACGTTCGGGAAGCTATCGTGTTTGATGAGCTGGGAAATGTACATGCGAATGGTTTCCATCACGTGCACCTGCGGCTAGATGCAAGTGGAACCCCGTTTCATATCCATGCTATTTATAGACCTCCTTCGTTTGATTCATCAGTTTTCTTCAGGAATCTGGAGTCTTTGCTATCAGTTTCAAAAGCCAATCAGTCTCATGTTATCGTTGGAGATATTAACATCCCGACTAATCAAATTGAGAGTTGTATTACAAGTGAATATGTCAACTTGTTGAAATGCTACAATTTTTCAGTAACCAACACTTATCCAACACGACCAGCCAGCAACAATGTTCTGGATCATGTAGTTTGTTCCGAAACAATGTTGAATAACATAGTGAATGAAACTATATTCAACGATTGTAGTGACCACAACTTTGTTCTATCCACCTTCAATGTGCACAAGGATGTAACATGTCGGACGCTTAGTAAAACCATCACCAATTACCGCAGGTTAATAGAAGCTTTTAAGGCAGCGACAGTGTGTATGCCTAAAGGAACCGCTTTTGAACGCTTGGTATATGTGTTAGATTTGTATAACCGATCAAAGGAGAAGTTTTCGAGGTCAGTTCAGGTGAGAGCAAGAATCAAAGGTCACTGTCCCTGGATGTCCTTTGATCTTTGGAAATGGTTACGGATGAAAGATAATATTCTTCAGAGGCATAAAAAATTTCCTCATGACGGTGATATAAAAAACCTGTTACAGTACGTCTCCCGGCGAGTACAACAAATAAAAAATCAGTGTACTACTATGGACTACTATGATAACCTGTTCCGGAACGCCGATCAGAAAAGTATATGGAATAACTTGAACGAAATGCTCGGACTAAAAGATCGGGATTATTCAGTAAAGATCGACGTGGATGGACAGTTAACTTCACATGGCCCGGCCGTTGCCAATCGTTTTAATCAGTTTTTCAGTTCCATTGGACCCCAGCTTGCCTGTTCAATTTCTAGTAGTCGGAATATCAATAAATTTGGAACGCTGAATCCCTTGCCTAACTTTATTTATTTGGCGCCAACTACAGATCAAGAGGTTATTTTGAGAATAAGAGATCTCAATTCCAGCAAAAGTTGCGGTTTAGATGGCATCCATGTAGCGTTCCTCAAAACACATCACAAAATGTTTTCTAAACTATTACGGGACGTTTTCAATGAAAGCATTTCGTCTGGTATCTATCCTGATTGTCTAAAGATGGCTCTAAAGAATTCCCGTGCATAAGTCTGGGAGCAAAACGGATATCAACAATTACAGACCAATATCAATTCTATCCGTTCTAAGTAAAATACTAGAGCAACTTCTGGTATCAAGATTTACCAGCTTTTTCAACCAGAATAATGTTTTGTATAGCCATCAGTATGGATTTCGAGCCGGATCCAGTGCTCTAACTGCTTTGTGTGAACTGACTGATGACATCTACAAGGCAATGGATTCACGTAAAATTATGGGAGTTTTGTTTTTGGATCTTAAAAAAGCCTTCGACACTATAGACCATGAGGTGCTGCTGCAAAAGTTAGATTCGTATGGCGTAAGAGGAACAGCTAACGATCTAGTTAAGAGTTACTTAACTGGCCGTACCCAATGTGTTGTAATTAACAACTCCATAAGTGCTCAGTGTCCATTATCTGTTGGAGTGCCACAGGGAAGTAACCTTGGTCCCTTACTGTTTTGACCTGGCAAGATTGAACTTATATGGCAAACCTCGTTTGTTCGCAGATGACACATCTCTGTCATACCAAGCATCAGATCCAGAGAATATTGTCCGGCAGATGAACAAAGATATGCATGTCCTTCAAGATTATCTTAATGAAAATTTACTGTCTTTGAACTTGAGTAAAACTAAATATGTCGTGTTTCGTTCGCCAAGACTACGATTACCACCACATAGAGAGTTAGTCGTGAATGGAATGGTCTTGGAGCAAGTAGACGCCTTTAAATACCTTGGTGTAAATCTCGATGCTGCGCTTAGATGGGAAGACCACATTGCTAAACTCCAAAGGAGCCTAAGTTCAGTTTGCGGAATGTTGTGGAAATCTTCTCAATTCCTGCCGCACAAACAGCTCTGCACTATGTATCATGCATTCGTCCATTCAAAGCTGCAATATATGGTGTCAATTTGGGGAGCAGCGTCTAAGTCAAGGCTGCAAATTCTACAACGTATCCAAAACAGATGCCTGAAAATTGTTTACAGTAAACCACGACTGTATTCTTTTGTCTGCTTATATTCTGAAGTCAGTCCATCTATTTTACCAATCCCTGCCCTTCGTGAACTTCAGTGTTTAACCCAAATACAGAGGCTTCAAGTTGATCCATCTGCTCATCACAATCAATCGTTCACGACTTCGTCGTATGGCTACTTTCTGAGAAACCAAGGAGCTCTTTCTATTCGGCGTCCGAGGACTGAGGCAATGAAAAGATCTTTCATGTATTATGGGAAACATCGCTACAACCAACTGCCACTTAGTCTACTGAACGTAACATGACAGACTTCAAACATCAACTGAGAATGCGTATTAGAGGAAATATTCGTAACTACATCATCTGATTGCCTGAGGTGTTGAGTCCCTGTGAACTCTACTGAGTATTTCTGCTTAACACCCCCTTCAAAGAGATTAATCTGACTGGGGGTGCAGCTGTTCGAAGGAACCGCCATAATTATGATTTCTGGGTGCATAAAATATATTGTAAAATGTTTTTAATATAAATGTTATAATAAAACAGCAGTTCAACTATAAAAAAAAAACATACAAAAATTCGAAATTTCGAAAATTCATAAAAATTTGACGTTCCACAAAGTTTGTCAAAATTAGTTCTACCACCTTGGACTTATTTTTTCATTTTGCTACATGACTTCTATTTTATATGAAAAAAATAATAAAAAATGCATATTATTGATATTCCAAATTAAAGTTTGTTTTGTACATATATGAAAAAAGAACACTATTTTTTATTCTCAGTGTATACTTTTTCACATTTTAACATCAATACTCTATAACTCTTTCTAAGACACTTTCTCGGTTCGACTCATAGTTTTTGAGATATAAATTATCAATGATTTCTCTTACTACGGCCTTTTCAAAAGTTACACTTGAGTTGAAAAAATCCCAATTGCTGTGGAAAATTCATACTTCCTCCAACCCAAACGGAATATAAACTTTCATTCGAATCAAAAATACATGTTTTTGAAATCTGCATTTTAGGACGATTTCATTTTGAATTGCTCCATAAACCCATTTGGAATTCGACCGATCCGGCATTGCGTGGAAGTGCTCTTCAGTGAAATTATTCACATGAATTGAATACGAATTGGTTGACATTCGACAAAAATTTGAACCTGGAACAACGGTGCCTGTTGTCTAACATGAAGTCAATTTTAACTCATAGATCCAGATAGCAAAAAAAAAAAAAGGAACGGAAGGTGGATCATAAAACTACCAACCATAACACGTTTTATGCAGCGGAGTTCGGGTTGGAACGAGCGAAAGATGAGGCTAGGCAGCAAATAAAATTTTATCGCGATACAATTTTTCAACCCAAACGATGGCGTTTCGGATAGCGCAACGACTTCAGTTATTTCGTTCGGAAGTAACGTGAGCGTGGTAGATTAAAGTTGGGAAGTTGAAGGAACCTGTGAAAATTACCACGAAGAGCACAACAATCCAACTATTTGCGTATCACCGAATGAATAATGTTGCACGATAGAGGACAAAACAGTGAGCCGTCCTCCCGTCCGTAATTAATTTTTGCTTTTCTTTTATTTAGAAAATTTAAATTGAAAATGAAAATTTTTCATTGGATTCCGTCCCGTTGGACAGAGAAACCTTTTTTTTCGTTGTTTCATTATGCTCCGTCCCGTCTCCGCTCCACTCATTACCTTTTGCAGGCGTTCCCTTTGATGATGGATGGACAATTTCCCGTTCACCGGTTTTATGTTTTCCTGAGCTGCGATGAAAAGCGACCAGAGCAGAGCGCTTCGAAAGAAAATCCTCCTCTGTGGCAGAGCATTTGCCGCTGGGATAATATGGCTTAAGTAAGACAGAGAGAGAGAGGAACCGAGAAAAAGAAACTTAATTAAACTTACGGAGAATCCAACTATTGAATCAACCCAGGAGCTATCTCAGTGGCTCGATGGATTAAGAGATTCGCTATTGACTACACAGTTACAGTTGCCGTTGAAGTTTTTCAAAACTCGGAATGATGGTCGCCCACGACAACATTGTCATCAAAGTGTTATAACCGGCTCTAGGGTCGTCGTCAATTGACGCGCAATCAAACCGTAGCCACGCGTATAATCATGATTGCGCAGAATTTATAGTCACTTAAAAAGCCATCAGAAGTCGGTCGGCGGTGGGGTTGTGGGTCGTGGTGATATTCGGAATCATTAAAACAGCATAAAAACACGTCCCTTGGCGCGCTCGGGTCCCCGCAGAGGTGAACAGGCGGAAATGGCTCTCCGGTGGCGGTTGTTTGCGCTTGTTGGCAGGACATTAAATACCACTGGAAAACAGAAAACGCTGAATAACGCCCCCCGGAGAACTCTTGGACCCAGGAAGGGGAGCAGGGTCGGGGGGACCGTTCATGGGGCCAACAAAAGACGTCGTCGTCGTGCGTTTATTCTTTTTTTTTTTTTTTAATTAAGCCGCAATAAATGCAGTGCCCTTTTGGTTCCCACCTCCACCTCTTTACTTTCTCGTTCGCCATGTTCTGATTCACGGGGAGCGAGAAATGGTTGACCAGGAGGCGGAATGGGATGAAATAAGCAGAAAGGCTGTGAAAACATTAGCTCGGGCGGAACCGTTAGTTGCCTATTGCGACAGGTGATTAATTTCGAGATGATGGGAACGATAAGAAAAGCTCTCGCTGAGTGAGAACCTAAGGTTGTCGATTTGTTGCGGTTCAAAATGGGTAAATTTATTGTTCATAGTTTGCTTTTGTCTAAATGAAATTTGAACCGTTTTGACGTAGGACGTTTTGACGCAATTCTACATTTTTTTCGCTCAACAAGCAACAACAAGTAAGCAATTTAACGAGTAAACTAGGTATGTTTTTTCGATTTTACAATTCTGGCATTAGCTTGCATGGTATGGTTTCGTTTTTCGCATCAACATGTTTTTACTGACGGACAAGGCGAATACGTATGGAGAATTCTTCTTCACTTACAATTGGCAGGCACCTATCAGTGGGGAGAATAAATGGAGCGAAGATGTTGTTGTTGTATTCTATTATTATATAGGGTAACCTGTTTTCTGATTTGTCACTCTTAATGAAAGACGCAGTCCTACGTCAAAAAAGTCGATCAATTTCTAGTTCTGTAAAGAAGGTGGTGGTGTTTTTTGGCACATTGTGCCTTTCAATACCAGTTTATATAACAAATGAATCTTTTCAGAGCTTCCACTTGGAGAATTAAAAGTGATACCAAAATCAAAATCAGAAAACAGGTCACATTCATGAAAACTATAAGCGTTTCCATTTTTTTTATACATTTGTTCTGCTGATTTGTGAGCTTTTCTACCCGTGCCGTCAATAACGAGCAACGAAGGAGAAATCGTAAAATGTAAAGTCTCCGTGAACCAAGGAAAAGAAGAAGGACGAAGGGGAATATTTGCCTAGAGTATAAACAGTGGATCTCACTGAGGCGAACTTTCATTCTTCGTGAGGACTCCGACTGAACAACATCGTTGCTGGGCGAGCTGAACGGTGAGGGATCGAATGCCTTTCTCAAGGCAATGGGGGTGGAGGAGTAATACGAGGAAAAAGTAAAGTTTTCCATGGGCCTTTTTGAAGGTTAAAGATGAATGAACTGAAGAAGTTTAAAGTCTCACATGTCTTCGTTTCGGATTGAGCTGTGACCGCGACCAAATTACTCACTCGCTGATGTATCTAGCATTGCAATCATTGCATCAAACTAACGCCATTGCATTAAGCTACACAATTGTGTGGGCAATCATCCAGCTAGGCTACTGTCATCTCACCAAGACAATAAATGTTCTGAAATTTTGTCTGTGATTTGGTTTCGCATGACGGTAACAAAACTCTCTCCACAAAGGATGACAGCTAAGCTGATCTAGACCGGCAATATTAACAAAAAGGGCTTCTGTTGAGAAGAGTGCGAAACGGAGATAAGTGTGTGTTATTTAATTGCTTCAAGCCATCGATATATGGATATTTGTGTGCGTACGTGCGTGCTTCATAACCTGTACGTAAAAATAGTGCATCTTCGTTACGCTTAAACCCTATTTGTATCTGCTCCCGTGTACATAGGCCCTGTCACGATGCAACAAGTACCTAACTTTTCATGCTATGATTGACGATTGTTTGGTGTTGCAAATTCTGCAGTCGTGAAGATGAATATGTCGTTCTGGAATTTTGTATGTGATTTGGTTTCGCTTGCCAGAAGGAAGGAAGGAAGGAAGGAAGGAAGGAAGGAAGGAAGGAAGGAAGGAAGGAAGGAAGGAAGGAAGGAAGGAAGGAAGGAAGGAAGGAAGGAAGGAAGGAAGGAAGGAAGGAAGGAAGGAAGGAAGGAAGGAAGGAAGGAAGGAAGGAAGGAAGGAAGGAAGGAAGGAAGGAAGGAAGGAAGGAAGGAAGGAAGGAAGGAAGGAAGGAAGGAAGGAAGGAAGGAAGGAAGGAAGGAAGGAAGGAAGGAAGGAAGGAAGGAAGGAAGGAAGGAAGGAAGGAAGGAAGGAAGGAAGGAAGGAAGGAAGGAAGGAAGGAAGGAAGGAAGGAAGGAAGGAAGGAAGGAAGGAAGGAAGGAAGTATATTGATAATCAATCGATTGAATTTAAATATGGTCGTATTCTTACGTATTCGTATACTGCACATAACCCCTTGTGATGAAAACTAATTCTATTTTTTGTTATGATCAAAAGGATGGCCACTGTATGTCTGGTCATTCCGAATTCTTCTGTTACTAAGACGACAAATCGTCATAAAGCTTCGTTGTTCCAGATGAGCGATTAATATCGAACATTCCTCTGGAGAAGGTTAGCCAAGAGAAATTTGAAACAGGTATGCAGAATTGCCGATCTTCAAATCCGAAACCAAAAAATATTGATGAAGAAAAGAATTCAAATACCATCTCTGACCTTTTCTGTTTTATTTTTTCTAACAAATTCAAAACAATGTTCAACCAACCCGAATGCTCCCATTTGCATTCAGTAATTCAAATTACCTCGAAGCTATCTTCGTTGTCACGTACTGTTCCGTGCCGGAAGTGATGTTTGCCAAAGCACGATAATTTTAACTCATCCTCCTACACACGTTAACAAGTTTCCCTAACGCCAAACAAACCAATCGCAACCGATGGGCAAAAAAGTGAATCGACACAGAAGATTGCATCGAAAATTGCTCTCTCCAGCAATTGCATAAATTCATATAAAATTATCACCCCCCCCACCGTTCCAACAACCAACCACTAGATGCGGATTGGTCGCGAGAAGAAATTTCATCATTTCAGTCACGATTTCGTCCGAGATTTGTTGCGAGGGGAAATTTTCCCGCGCGTCACCGCCTGATTTGAACCAATATTGATTTAGATATTCGCCGAGAATTTGCCCATCGTCACCGGATGGAACCCATTTTCACATACTCTCTTGTCAAGGGGGAGTGTGGGTGAGGGGTAATCACATTCATTCAAATTTGTCCTCTGCTTGTGAACGTATCTGTTTCTTCAGCTTTTTATTTCAGGGCGTGTTTGGCTGAAAGTCTGGATGACAATTAGAACAAGGTGCAGCTTCATTCTCAAAACCTGACTCGCTGATCCGGGAAGCGTGGAGTTATTTAACGCCTTCCCGACTTTATTTATCTCCGCACCCATGTCGAGTATTTATTATACGCTCGTGAGCGCGTGTCTTATAATAACAAATCACTTCCCGTTCTAGGGAGGTTCGAAGTATTTGGAGTCGACGAAAGCGGCTTCAAGAAGTGAGGTTTCGAAGACGGAGCCCAATATCGCTCAACTCTGGTGTCGCGCATCATCGAAACGGCACGGAGACCGTGTTGGGATGCGCTATTGTTCGACAGACACCAGCCAGTCATCCGCGGAGTCTGCAGTGCTGCCTCGGCTCCGGCGAAAGGATGCTAATGAAAACATAAAATTAATATATAATAAACGAACAAATAATCAGGGCGGAAAGTGCACCACACTGTTGGAGGGATGCTGTAGGGAGACGCAGACACAAAGCATGGTGAGAAACAATCACAGGCATCGTTGGCATCTTGCCGGAGAAGAGGAGCAGATCCGTTGCTTTGGAACAGCAGCGGCTTAATCCCGGGCTGCGATTTCGAGGAGAAATCGTGGAGCCGCGACGGATGCCTGATTTGACGTGATACTGGGCCGTCAGCTGGTTGGTGTCGTTGCGAATATTTGAGAAAGGTTTCTTCTCCGGTTTTAAATTTGATTTTAATTTATGACAGGGAAACTTTAAAGCAATAAATTAGGCAGGGTTTGTGCTTGAGTTGGTTTTAATTTTTCCAGCGTATGGTGAGTAGTTGTCGGATTCATAGAATTCCTAAGAATTGAATCCATTGTACGGCACATGTCACACACTAAGGTCTGTATCTGCAATAATCTGGATACCCAATAATTTTAATAAAACAGCCATAAAGGTTTGCATTTCCAATATTAAACCGTTATATGTAGTTATGTATAGAATATTGTTTGCAAATTCACATGTTATTCTGCATTTATACAAAAATTTCGAGCTCTGCGCTTCACTTCAGCCATGAGAGTTTGTTTAAACCAGCGGTACTCAACCTTTTTTTTCCTAGGGGCCACAAACACGTATTATTATTGTGTCGCGGGCCGCAAATAAATAAATAAAGAAGAATGATCTCCACGACCACGAGCCACGACCGCATTGTTAACTTAGAACTACAAAATCATTGCCGGAGAGTAGAAACATCAAAGTAATTTATTAATAACAAAATTTGATAGCAATGACAAGGGCCGATAAATAAATGCTTTCACTGAGTGAAGAGCGCGAACTTTTCGCGAAGCAATTTGAGAAGACTGTCAAATTGATTCCAAGCATTGAAATGTACTGTTGATTGCTCGCTGTCTGGAGAACTGAAACTGAAATACTGATCTTCTTGAATTTCCAGGTAGTTTTTCAGTATCTCTTAGCAAAACTACATCTTTAACGCAGAATGAGGCATCTCAGAAGACGTAGAACGGCAACAGGAAATTCGAATTTATTTTCTGCTTTAATTTTGCTCTAAACTATGCTTGTTTCTTGCATATTCTGAAGATCCATTCTGCAGTAAAAAAATTTTTCAACACAGTATCAAAAATTGAAATTGAGATTGATCAGAGCGAGCACAATATATAGAGAACATTCACTGATAGCCAACGACATGTATCAACAAATCTCGACTATGAAAGACTCATATTTATGGATTTTGGTAAATTAAATAGTTCTATTGTAACAAACTTTTGGGTCATTAAGCAACCAGCATATACGAGGGCGGTCCGATAAGTACTTAGCTCTTCGCCCGATGGTGTCAGTATCGCAAGAGAGATTACTCATCGTGTAGTACATTCTCGTAAACGGCTACTGTCCAAATTTGAGCCGAATCGAACTCGTAGTTTTGTTTCGACCGTGGAAATTTCGCCGTCGCCACGGCCAAATTGGTCGAATTGCACTACGAACTACTGCCCGTATTCTCCGTATTCTCCAGATTTGGCCCCGTGTAACTTTTTTCAAGTGTATCGAGCTAAAAGGAGACTATGTTGAGAAATAAATTTTCACTTTTCCAAAATTTTGTTTTTTTTTTTGTAGGCTAAGTACTTTGGACTGCCCTCGTAACTCGTAGACATTTGATTCTTCGAATGAAGTGGTTATCAGGCGAATCCGTTCAACCGACAAAAAAGTATTAACGGTTTTGTGCGTTGCTCCCTAAACGTAACGTTCTGGTTTTAGAAATTTTAAACCTACACCCCAGTACAGATTCAAATGTGATGGGATTCGAAAAAACAGAGTCACTTCTCACCAGACGGCGTACAAATCGACGTTGTGTCCCCCCCCGAACAAAACGGCATCATACTGAGCGATATCTATCTTTCATTCTTCCTTCAATCGAGCAAAACCGCTGTGTGACATCAGCATTGAAAAAGACTGCTGTCTGATAGATGGAGCGAGATGACTTTGATGATGTTGTTGTTTCAAATTATAGAGGCTTTAAAATTCATCAGTTCATTCGCCTCTAGCCTTGAAAAAGTTCAACTTGAAAAAGTAAACTTAACACTCGGCCTTAAGAAAAATCATTTCGAAAGCCTCCCTGCTGTCTGGTCGCTAGTTAGATGGCTGATAATTTGTGAATACTATAATTTGAATTCGCAAATGGCTTGTTCACTCAATTAATAGAATACGGTGGAGCTTAGATTGCAATGTTTTGTCTATCCATATTGTCCTTAGAACGAATACTGCATTTGCATTTCGAATGACAGATTTATGCTCATCCGATTAGCAGTGATATTCAAATATTGCACCTCGACCACTGGAACATGATAGGAAAAAGTGTATTCTTCCAATTTTCAGAGAAATAATTTTCGGGGAACGTAAGTGTTCGAAATTATATAAATCAGAAAAGCAATTGTGGGCGCGACGAAGTTTGCCGGGTCAGCTAGTAGGTAATAGTTTCATATTCATTCACTAACGTCAACAAGATTAGCCCGGATTAAATATATTAAATAAATATTCGATCTACTAATATTACTTAATGGTAACGGATCAGATGGGCCAACCAAAAGAGCCCGGTGGGCCGCAGGTTGAGTATAGCTGGTTTAGATTCATCAATGACGTTACGGCAGTTCTGGTCTACACCTAAAATTGCTTTTTAGCTCATGTTTTGTCATCCCGATTTATGACATTAAATGAGACATAACATAACAGAAAATATTATGACTCACAAACACTGGTAAGCATTTGTATCATATACATTGTACAGCAATATAAGATTAATACGAGCGAGTGAAACAAAGGACAAATAAGCTTTCCGCATACTTTGCCACATACACGGCCCAGACCGAGATAGATATTGTTCGCCTTCATGCGCTCCTTTTTTACTCTTAGAAAACACTTCCCAACTTCATTTTATAATCAGGTGCAATATTATCACGTATTTGCTGAGCAACTGCTGAAGCATCATTAGCCATGTGAATAGCGTGATCGTGTAAAATTTCTTTACATTCTAGCCGGCCCCGTTAACGTCGTATGGACTTTTTTTTTGGCACAATCCCAAATGAAATGAGAAAAGAAAACAGAAAGAGATGTCGGCTCGCATACATACAAACCATTTTTAAGCTTTTAAAACAGCTCATCATTTGCACATTTGACCATCCAGCACACGAAATGGCATCATTTCTGCCAAAGATGAAATGTTTTCTGCCAACGCTAGTTTGGGTGCTAATGTAGAGTAGACTTGCTACCAGATGTTGTAAAAGTGATTGTGATCGAATATAGTCAAACTAGCTTGATCTCTACTGATCGATGGTTTATTGAGTTCATAACATTTCGTGCCCTATTTATATGATTGGTTCCATAGTCATCTGAATAGCCTATACATAATTGCGATTGATTCTTTGGTCGGGTTCCTTCTCGAATTACAGGGAAACTTCGATATAACGTCACTCGATATAACGTACATTTTACTTCGGTATAACGTACACATTTCCAAAGTGTAAAGGAAAAAAAATTTCAATATTTTTTTTCCTGATAAAACAATGAATTGTCTGTATTGTGATGCTGCTATCTATCGAATACTATCGAGTATTGAACGTACAATGCAATTCTTGGCAATTCTTGAATACAGCTATAAAAACGGATTTTGCGTTGGAAATGGTATATTGATTCAGAAGAAATATACCGTTCTGAATTATATTCCGGACGCTTAAGGCATATGATGCAGAAAACAGGTCTAAACTTTATGCATAGGTATTATTTGGTTGATATTTTTAATAAATTGGTTCAATATGCTCTTAAGCTTTCTACATTGGTACCTATTTGATTGAAAACATAAAAAAAAGTCATCGTATAAAATGCTTTTCAAATGAAGCGAATAAAAATCAAACTTCGGACAGATTGAATTTAAATTTCGGACACTTTATTTTGTAATTTTTTGAACGAAATTTACATTACACTTGATTATATTTTATAGTCAACTGCGAAACACTTACCAAACAATCACAGTAAACTGTTGACGATGATGAGAACTGATGAAACACGGGAGAAATTTAAATATTGATGAACGGGTAAATTCTACGTGCTCACGCTAAGTAAACGTCAAACACAAACGATAGTGAGTAGTGTTGATAGATTTTTGCCGATTATGTTATAGTTGAAATGTAGTTCTCATATGAAATGATAGTGAAACCAAGGGATTACTCTAAAGAAGCAATTGTGATATTAATTTTATAGTTATATCATCATTGCATTCAGCATTTCAAGATAGTAGAACAAAGTGTCCGAAATATGATGTTGTCCGAAATATGATTCAGAACGGTATTTTGAAGACGATTTTATAAATTTAGATGATAAAGTATTTTCTTTAAATTCCCGGTATAAATTTGACAATATGTGTTACATATTTAGTGACCATGGAGTTGTGAAATCAAAACTCGAAGCATAGAATATTTCCAATTGTGAAAGTAGAGCGGTGTAAAATTGTATGACAATAAACATTCGAAATACCAAATGCCATATAACACCTAAACACGGACGAATGTAACAAAATTTGTAAAAAATAATACTAAATTGAATTCCACAATCTCACCAAAAAATAACTGATAGGGGATATCCATTTGAAGTCAGGACCGGACTGCATGAGCATCTCCCAACAAAACTCCCGCATCTTTGACAAAAGACTGAGAAGAAGTAACAGCCGCTTGCAGTAAAGCATTTATATTAAAATGTTTTCCTAATTTTCACCGTCTGCTTTTTTTTTATTTTTATGAAATCGATGATTAATAAAATCGTAAATTTAAATTCATAAGACTAAACTTACCAATATCTGTTCTATTTATAGAATTATCCAATTTCGCATAAAAAATATATAAAATATTCGAATTGATAAATAAAAAGACTTTTCGATGGTAATTTTATCATAGTAAGGTTCCTGGAGTATACTATGATACACTATGAGTATTTTTTCTATATTTTTTTCTTTTCCAAGCCATTGAGAGTGTCGTGAAAAAAACTATGTTTTTAGCCATAGCTCTTATAGTGAACTATATAGGGACCTAGTAAAATTATCTAATTTTCTAATTTGCAACACTACTTATCATAGCGCTGGTGATAAAATTTGGGGCACTTTTTACGAAAATAAGAATACAATACAATAATAGATTTAGGTTAGAATGGAGGTGATCTGGCGTAGTGGTAACATCCATGCCTCTCACGCTTAAGATCACGAGTTCAATTCTCACTCCCGACATTCTTTCAAAAATGGAAGTAAAAAGTGACGAACCAGCCAAATGAGTTGAAAATCACTATAATACAGATAAAAAAAACTTAGGTTAGAAAATCACAAAAAAATGGAAATAAAAAACTATTAACAATTTATTAGATATTTTCGTACCGCGCAGTTCTCGAAACCCATATAATAAATACACAAACAAATAAATATACATTTTTAAATATAAACTAAACCTCTAGTTGGGTCTCTAAATTCTAAAAAAAATCAAAAATCAAAAATATATTTTCTTGTATCGTTTTTGGTAGTAGTGAATTTCTAAATCCCGGCGTCTTGAAGACATGTAGTTCGGTAGAAATGACCTTCTTGGCTACGTTCCGAATCGAAAGGTTGGGAATACCCTCGAAGTAATCCCTCGCCTTCCTTGAACATCACATTCATAACTAGTTTTACCCAAAATTTCATCAATTTTCACCCACCCAAAAAAGTTGTATTTTTTTCAAGTACAATTTTTATTCGATAGACGGTCACGGACCGTTGGTTGACCTGCTTAGGACAGTAGGTAGCGATGATGTTTATGGTGCTGACTGATGATTGAATTTAGATTTCTACACCCAAAGTTAATTATATTATTATTACATTAAATGAGCTACATTAAATTACATTAAATGAGCTGAAAAATAACAAAAAATGTTCTACTCCCCAATACATGTATCTCATTTGTATAATATATGTGCTAGTGCCAATATGAGCGAGCGAAACAGGAGACACATTTAAATGAAAGCTTTTCGTATAGTTTGCCAAATACACGGCCCAGACAGAGAAAGATATATTCTCTTTCATGTTCTTCTTTATCCGCTTAGAAAACACTTTCCAACTTCATTTTATGATGAGGTGTAATATTATCATAAATATCAGAATTTTTCAAATTCGTTTCTTGTTTTTCTAATCGTAAAGGGTTAATTTTCGGCGGTTCTGCTCTGGTACCCCCAAACTAGCGTTGTCAGAAAGCATTTCATTTTCGACAGAAAACGTGTCATTTCCTGCCTTGAAGCGTCAAATAGGCAAAAAGGCAAAAATTTCTTTTTTCTTTTTTCGTCTTTTCTGGGATTGCACACAAAAAAAGCTAAAACGGAGTGAACGGGAATCGAACCAGAGCTGGCTGGAATGATATATTGTTTTACACGACCACGCTTTTCACATTGCTAATGATACTGTTACGCAGACGTGTGATAATATTTCTAATTTTACTCTTAGAAAACACTTTCCAGCATGAAGGAGAACTATATCCATCTCGGTCTGGGCCGTGTACAGATGAGGCGAAGTTATGCGTGCTTATTTGAAACGTGTCTTTTGTTTCGCTCGCTCGTATAGGGCGCTTGCAGCGTGCATATGTATTAGTGATCTGTTGGGCAGGCAAAAGAGATCGCTGCATAGGATTTATATTGATCGACAAGATTGAGCATAGTTTAAATTATTATTTTAGCGAAATAGTTATAGAAATTACGCTCTACACTATATTAATAACATGCGAATATATGTCTCTATACATAAACATATTTACTTTTAAGCGTCAAAGCCATATACGTGGAGAAAAATAGGAAATTCTGTTATAGCTACGATCCATATCAATGGAAGCAGATTGATTATTCAAAAAGTGTCACAGAAACAATGCAAATTGCACATTACGATTGTACAGCCGGATTAGGTGAAGTGTGCTCCAATTTAGGTTTTGTGCTTTTTGCCCTGAAATGCTGGTCTCGCGATGAAGTAAACTATAATAAATATTCGTGTGCAGATATCCTTAATCGGTGGTTGGATTCGCCAAAAAGCAGATGATTATGTTGAAATTAAGAACATATTCAGCCAGAAAGATCAACGTCACATATGATTTCCGGATACCTGAATTCTCTGCGGAAAAGTGAAATATGGTTATAAAAAATTGATCGGAAACGGAGAAAATCCACCAATTGGCTAATTCATGAAAAATACAAGGAAGCATTCGAACGTGACCTCGAGCCTCTGTATCTTGAATCTAGGTCCGAACATGCTGATAATCATTTCCTGTTTTTTTTTTCGATTCAAATCTAGTGGGAAAGTCGCTCAATGAAAATCGCGAAAATTGACAACTCTGAAAATTCGAAAAATTCATTTCGCATATGTTCTACAATTACATATTGACAAGCGTAGTTAGTCCATTTGATCTTAGCGCTAACGAAATTGATCTTTGTTCGAAAGTGGAAATGGATTTTAATGTGATAAAACTCACTCCTATAGCTTCTTCTATTTATATAAATAAAAATGGATCGCCGAATGTGTTGACAAGAGCAAAACTCGAGAAAAGAATTGTCCGATTTAGGGCTGTCTTTATTCTGTCATATTTCCTATATCAAACATTTATTCCATGTAACGGAGAAACATGTTATTTGCATTTGGTTGGAGAATCTTAAACGAAAATTATGTCTGAAAACAAACTGATACTACATACTAGGGAGTGTATGTTGGTATTGGTATGGTTGGTATGGAATATATTATCGTCCAACATTTCGTAGCATTTGAAAAATCGAGATAACTATTTTTATTGGCACCCAAAACCATAGTTTTCGTTTCGTGCTCCGAAAAAAGTCGAGATGACACTAGATCTCGACGTTTCATGCAATTTTAAGACACGTTGCATCAAAAATTTTTTGACGTAGGATTACGTCTTTCGGGAACATATTGGGGTACAAATTGAAAATCGAGAATCGAGTACATCGCGAAAATTGTCCAATTTCAAACGCTTATTGCTCAGTCATTTCATGATGGATTGATGAAATTTTTGCGTCAATGGATTTCGGCACTCCATAACAATTTTTTATATTGAATAAAATAATATATATCATTAAACTAACTATCAAACAATTGAAAAATCTCAACCCCTATCCTAACGGAAATACCCACTTCTGATTGGTCGAAATTGACGACACATGCGGCGGTTCCCTAACAGAGACATCAAAACCAAGCTGCCTAGGGGAAATCAGCATTGCAAATATATGAAAGTAGGGAGAGCTTTTGCTCCCGCCGAGATGTGTTCCCAAACAGAGACATCAAAACCAAGCTGCCTGATGGAAATCGGCATTGCAAATACATGAAAGTCGGGGGCATTTTTATATTGCAAGTAAGAAGAGTGATACGAATAATTCTAGCAAATAAAATTTAAATTTGGAACTTTTATGTTGGTTGCTTCGTGAAACTCCATGTCCGATCGTGTATTGTGAAAAATTTAGCACAAGGGTAGGTGTAAAATTGTATACGATAGCCGTTGTGTTAACCCTTTCCCGTACAACATAGAGTCTCACTACATATAGTACATATAGTATTAGGTATTGTTAGTCCAATTAAAATTCGCATTGGGTTGAATAAACAATCAGAAAGTAAAAATTATAAAAGAAAATTACCTTTCCCATTTCAAATATATTTTCGCTATATTAAAGTAACATGTTTTTACTGATAAGAAAAATTGATAATTGTGTTCGGTATTAATAATTATCTTATATTACATTGGTGAATTTTTTTTTCTTTATTTCATTAATACATATCACAAGAGGCATCTCGTCTAGGATCATAGAGGGCGGTTTTCATCATATCTCGTTTCACTTCGATATATTTTATCTGATACGCACCATTCAACGACTGTTTATCATCCTTCTGTCATCATCACCCGTTAAACACTGGTGTAATGAACAAACAATACCCAACAACCAAACAAAAGGGCCCTTTTCAGGTCCACCTAATCATTATCAAAGAGTTTAACGATGTAATTATCCAAAATCAACAGATAACCTAACGGAATCCTACGTCAATTATGCGGTGCTGTGACTTTTTTTTTCGAAAACCGATTTCCTTTACTCCACCCTTGGGTGATTGTTCGATTTTCAAAAAACTCAAACTTTGACCGCTTTGCGCCACTTTCCCTTAAGTGCGATTGAGCTGGAATTCGGTTAAAAACATAGAGTGTTGGATGGTGAACATTTTGTATAGGGTAACTTTTTGAAATTTTAGGGTCGATTTTTTCCCATACATTCATTGGCAGAACTTCAATTATATCTCTCGAAACTCATGTTTCTCCAAACTTGAATGCAGTTTCTTGCATATTAATACTGTTTTTCGAATTAACCGGCTGTATGTTTTTACTAAAATTAAAACTGACCGAAAAGTAGAACATTTTTTCAATGATTACCCGCATAGACATATAGTGGAGGGAATATGGACAGGTTTGTAATATTTACGTGTGTAAGGGGCGAACACGAAATTATCGTGACACCGAAAATGTCATGCCAATTTTCTTATAATGTTTAGAATCAAACCAAAATTTTAGGGTACTTTTATACATATATTTACTTCAAAAATCAAAGGATAAGTTAATCGATGGAGCCTTGAGTGTGAAATTGAACGCATTTTCGCTTGATGCCCTCCATCAAAGTCTTTACAGTGTCATCCGGTACCAGTTTCTCAGTTTTTTTTTCATTTTCTCACAAGTCCTTCTCGTCTTTGACTGTCTTCTTGCTCTTCCGAAGTCCCTGCTTCATTATTGCCCAGTACTGCTCCACCGGGCGCAGCTCCGGACAGTTTGGCTGGTTCATGTCCTTTGGAACAAAATAGACAGAATTGGCCTCATACCACTCCAGGTCACTATTAGAACAGTGGCATGATGCCAAATCTTGCCGACAGCAATATCTGTGTTTGTGGCCAAGGTTACCACGACATCGAACACGTTATTTGGTCGTGCGAGGGATATGTTGTTGCCAGATCGAATTTAGAAAAATCTCTTCGGGCCAGAGGAAGGCAGCCCAATGTGCCGGTGAGAGATGTGGCTCGGCTAGATCTTGATTACATGGTCCAAATATATGTTTTCCTTAAAACTATCGATCTTCGAGTGTGATTGTTCTTAAACCCTTTACCCTTCCTTTTCGTCTTTTGAGAGCTATCGGTTCCCTTCCATTAGGATAAGTTGAATTGTAATACATATTAGATGTAATGATAGTTTTTAAGAATTGAGTGTGAAGTGTGAATGTGAATGTGAATGAGAATGTGAGTATGAGTGTGAACATTGTTACAATCTCCTTACATCCCATCCTTTTCCTAATGAAAATATGTCACCCTTATAAACTCGAGTCGACCGCGAGTAATCGGTTTCCTATTTTATTAACCATAGAATTAAGGAAACATGTTAATATATGCTAGTAGAAATATAGTTAAGAGTTTGGCTCCTTTAAACTTATGTTACTGAGCCTGTAAAAATAAACGATTTAATAATAAAAAAAAAAATGATGCCAAATCTGACCAAAATAGCGGAGCTTCGTCGTGCTGCTGCAAGAACGGCAGAAGGCGCTTCTCGAGGCACTTAGATTTGTAGATCTCGCCATTTACTGTGCCCTTTGTCACGAAAGGCTCACTCCTCAGCCCGCAAGAGCAGATGGCCTGCCAAACGAGATATTTGGAGGCAAACTTCGACATTTTCTTCTTCTTAAATTTGTCGTCCGCATCGAACTTGCCGAACTTGCCGGTGAAAAACTCCAACCTCGGAATTTGCTTAAAATCGGCTTTTATATACATTTCGTCGTCCATCACAAAGCAGCCATATTTCGTCAGCATCTTCTCGTAGAGCTTCCGTGCCCGAGTTTTAGCTGTCGATTGTTGCCGCTCATCGCGATTTGGGAAGTTCTGTACCTTGTATGTATGTAGTCCAGCTCTCTTCTTCGCATTCTGGACTTAGCTCTGCGACATGCCGATCTTTTTAGCCAAATCACGGCTTGAGACGTTTGGATTTGCTTTAATCATCCGCTTCACCTTTCCCTCCGCGTCTTTTTGTTCTCCGGTCCCGGTTTTCTTCCAGCTCCTTTGCTGTGGTCCAACTTCAACCGCTTCAACACTCTGGAGACAGTTGAATGGTGAATGTTCAACATTTTTCCCAACTGCCGGTGCGACAGGTCAGGAAATTCAAGGTATTTGGAAAGAATTTGTTCTCTCGACTCGCGTTGGTTAACCTCCATTTTCGTTGAATCGAAAAACACGACTTCGAGTTTGACAGCATGTAGACAATACACATCAATGAGAAAGTGTGCGACATTTGGTTCGACCAATCAGAACGCGGGATTTCTGTTTGGATAATGGAAAATTTTCAATTGTTCGACAGTTAGTTTCATGATGCATATTATTTTCTTTTTTACAAAAAACGAGGAATTGTATCCGAGACACGACCGCTCAGGACGTAGGAATACGAAATCTTTTTTTAATTTGTTGGTTTATCATTTCGGATATTATTTGCGAATACATCTGAATTTCATAAATGAAGAAATATATTTAGTAAAAAGTTCAGGGGACCCTGAAAAGGTTCAATGGCTTGCGTGGTTTTGTTGAATCATTTTGAGAAGTAACGATTCTTTCTAGTCTTTGCGAGAACAATACACTTATTGTTCATATGTAGCAATCTGTTTCTTTATATCAATGCACGACCTTTGTTGTTTCGGGCACAGAAAGATTCTGTGAATTTTCCTCAGAGGCAGGGTTTGCCAAATGATCCATTCGCTGAAAAAATCGCTTTCGTTCGTTCAAATATGATCATACACAAATCATTTCCCCCAGCGGCATTGTTTTGTTGTCACGTGCTGCAAATCACGACACAAAAGAGAACGAGACAACTCTGCATCGGTTCGCACTTCATGATACACCGACACGCAATCAGAACCATCATATACGCTTTCGGTGCTGAAAGTTTATTTTCTTCTTTGCCTCTAACATATGCATATCGACCTCTCAATGCATCATGAAACAGCAGGATCGTAAGAACTACGCAAAGCGAATGATTCAAATTCAGCTAATATAGCAGATCCTGATTTTTAAGTCTCAGAGATTGCAAACTACAGGTAAACTTCGATATAACGTACATTTCACTTTCAAAATTGTACGTTGTATCGAATTGTACGTTATATCGAAGCATAATAAAGTACTCACAAACGAAGTCTATAATACATTATTGTGTTGCTGTTTTAGTAAAGTTAATGAATAACTTCAATCAGAAAACGAAGCTAGCCTCTCTCATGATGTTTCCCTTCGTACTGCTGATTAAATCTTATTCATTTAGTATCCGGAATCACAAAACCAGCTGTATATCGGGATTGATTGAAGGTACAAAACTTGTTTTAGCATCACAATACAGATAATTCATTGTTCTATCAGAAAAAAATATTGAAAAAAAATTTCCTTTACACTTTGGAAATGTGTACGTTATATCGAGGTAAAATGTACGTTATATCGAAGTTTCCCTGTATATGATTATTCAGCTCGATAAAGGCTAAGGGAAGGATAGACTAATCATATTTTCCATTTTTAACGCCGCTATCTCTTGAAATATGTATATTCATATAGACCGCATAGTTTTACTAGCAACACCGCTCTCTTTTCCCAATCGTTGCTCTCCGCAAATGGTGACCGAATGATGACGTAATTTTTCTTGTATCATTTATTGCTTCGCACTTGTCTGTGCAGTGGGTTTCGCTATAGTAGAACGGGACGATATATGCGGTTCAAACTTGTATGCAGGCTTCGAAAATGGTTTGCGATGTTTGATACAACTCGCATATGCAAACAACAGTCTTCGTTCCTCTCTTGGTTTAATCATGTAATGTAACACAAGTGATTACTGTCATTCATACAAGTATCTGAATGATCCTCTCATATTTGGTTATATGTTCGTGAGAGGTTACTTGCGTGACACGTTGTGTATCATTCGATTTTGATCAAAATCCAAACGCTGCTCAGAGGAGATGCAATACTTATACGCTAGCGACAGCTTACTTACTATGCAAAGGTGTTGTTTATTTGGCAAACATTCTCTTTTCGCTATCACGCTTCGTTGTTTATATTCTAGCGGCTGCATAAGTTGCCCGTTATTAACAGCTCTGTTCGGGAAAGCACACAAATGGACAGAACAAATGTATGGGGAAATGGGAATGCTTCCAATTTGCATCAATTTAAACCATGTATAGCCTATAGGATTGTAATGTGTAGCATATAAAACAAATCTTAGAACATTTTCGATTCGATTGGTATACAAATCGTTTGAATCCGTTCGCAGCAAAAAAAAAGTAATAAACATTAACTTTATTTCATCAAAACGTGACCTGTTTACTGATTTGGCACCCTTAATGTGAGACGTAGTCCTACGTCAAAAAATTGTTATGGAGCGTCCAAATAGATTGAGGCAAAATTAAGTTAGTTATGAACACTGCTGCTGATTTTGAAAAAGTTTCGAACTGCAGAATACACACAGAACCGCACATTCAGTTTGTCCATTCCGGGTAGATTATCTAAAACTCTTGAAAACGTACAAAGGTTTGCAATCGTGACCAAGTGATTTTTCCTGTGCCAGAAAACCACAATAGCGCGCCCTTCTTCTCCAGTCCCATCGTGAAACACTTCGAAAAAGTAACGTGCAACAATTACGCTCCTTTCCGCCGTTGCTGCCACCCACCGGATAAGGATCATCGCTGCCTTCCGCCTTCTGCACTTCATCGATTATGTCGCCATTATTATGGTCCACTTACCACTGTCAGCGGACGGACAGAGCCAGGAACTACACATCGGAAACGAACAGCAAAGTGCTTGTTCAGATTCCAAGTGAAAGAAGATTAAAGCGATGTTTGTACCGTTTGCAGGAGTAAAAAAGTACTCTCCGTTTTCTGTTTACTAAGCAAAGTTCTACCGGGTGGCGAGGGTGGAAAAAAAACGAACGTGTTTCTATGCAGTGCAAACGGCCACAATCTAATACAGATTCTGTACTAATTAAATATTCCTCGAAGCAGATCTGAAAACAAGCAGGTCGACAACATTTTACTGCGCTCTCCTGCGTTTTATGTTTTCCATTTGCCCTCCGCACACGAAGTGATAACATATTTTTTCCAGATCGTCGCCTGTGACTGTAATGATAATAAGTTCCCTCCCGTGCACCGGTTCCGCTTTCCAGCGTAATCGTCCATCATGAGCTATCAACTTCAAGGCGGAAAAGGATGTTCATCGTGAGTATCTTTCATTTTTCGCGGCACTACCAAACAACCAAAGCCATAAATCCGCCATTCGAACTCCGTTTGTGTTAATTTTTTTCCCCGTCTGTACCGTCGGTTCTGTGTGTGTGTGTGTACGTAAGGATTCCTTCCCAGACTGGCAATTGCACCAGTCTGATGAGATTCGTTCCGTCAGGAACCAGCAGCGAAAGTAACGTTGTGCAACATGAATACGAATTAAATAAAGCAAATTAAAAGTAACATCATTATCGTGGCGTTCACACTCCTCTCCTTCACGGAAATGGAACTTGTTGTTCGTGTACCATTGACGGGAGAAAGCGGATGTCACGATCGTAAAAAAGAGGTAATGAATGTGAGACCTGATGCTGACTGGGATTCCTCCCTGGGCAGGATTATCCGGAACGAGGTTTAATATCGAAGTGCTAATGTCTGTCAACGCCTTTCATTTTTTCAAAAAGTTCACAATTTAGGTGAGCCACAGTACCGACTCATAACTGCAACACCCATAATCCCCCACTCGATACAGTATAACAAACAGCTTATTGCTTTAAAGCCACCGAAAAAAGCAGCCATTCAGGAGGGACGTAAAAATGATATTAATATTTTCATTTCCTCGATTTCCCATCGATATCTTGCCGAGGATATGGCTTGATGTGTGGCGCCCGGAAAGAAATCACTATTTTTCCCCCCGTTTCTCATGAGCGGATTTGGATATTCCCTCCACAGAAAACACGATACCGAGACAAGCGAAGCATGAGCACATCTTCCATATTTAAAACCGGTTCATATTCGAAACAACCGCATCTTTCGGATCACCACATTTCCTTGACTAAGTTCTGTTCCGTGTGTGCTCAGATCGGTATGAATACATCACACCAGACCTCCTGGCAGCTCCTGAAGAAGGCCCACGATATATCCCCGTCCATTTTTCAGCCGGATTTGAACGTCTTTTTTTGCTGCTGCTGCCGACCGCTGCCCCCGCCGAGAGGATCTGCTGAACACAGAAAGCTCAGCACATATCGGTCTTCGGCGTTTCGAACCGAGAGGAAATCGAAACGCATCGAAATGGTAGAAAGGAAATTTAATATTTTCTCACTCGAAACCAGCCGAATCCCCACGGTTTGCCCGGAAGGGAATGCCGGGATGCCACGCGGGAAAAGCGATATCTATCTGGAATCACGTGTTCTCACGGGTGTATGTGCAGATTCTACAACTTTATTTCTCCGATTTGGCAACTTTCGTCGGACTACGGAAAGCAGGGGTAAAATTTCATTAGTTTTTCATTCCTTCGTTTTATCTTCTGGCTTTTTTTTTCCTCCCTCGGTTTATTTCATTTTGCACTATCAACTGTGCTAGATGACGGTATCACTTTGAATCTAAGGCCCCACACCCTTCCCCTGCACAGCAACGATCGTTCCGAAATGGATGTCAAACAATTTGCTCTGTCGATTTAATTTAGTTTTCAATCTAAAATTACTGAAGACCCTCTCTTCCGTGTTGGGCTTTTCTCTTTTCTATGCTGGGCTGGACTGTTCGAGCGGAACATGCGATAAGCTTTTTGAGGGAAAATTGAAAACTATTGATATTGGATCCTTAGCTGAGTCTTATAAATAATACACTGTGTGTTGGCCGGGGAAATAATCATTTCACAATTCCATTACATTTTGCCACAAACTTTGTCTTTTGGAGATGTTGGCTTCAACTGTTACATGATTTTCTCTCAATAAAAAGAACGGCTTGTTAACACTTTCGACGCCCCGTCACCCACATATGGGTGACACTTTCCTCGTTCAAATTGAATAGGATTTTTAGAAGGAATTTGATAGAATAGGCATCTAAATGTAACTAATTATAATTATACTGTTTATACTATACTTTTTATTAATTTATAGTACGGATGGTTTGTACTGCAGTTTTTTGCAAAACCCCTATAATATGACTTTGGCATGTGTTATTGCCATCAATTCGTCTTCAATTGAAAACAAACATTGCTAGATCATGTAAAAGTTATCTACAAACTAAGTTTGATCTTCATTACATAATTTATTCGCAAGTCGGACCCTGCAAGAAACTCAAAAGCGTCGCGTTGGGCGACGAACGTGTTAAGCATAAATTACCACTCAAATTGGAGATAGATTATAGTACGCAAATACGCTTTTGTTGAATTTTCCACTTTGAATTTCATCAGGGCATTACCTATTCTTATTCAAAGAAAACTACGCTCAGATAGCGCTGTTTTATGGCATAGGATGCATGTCACATTTTCTTGAAACACTTTTAACTTTAATAACTCTTTTCGCTTCCTCTGTACATTTTGATCTGTTCATGAAGGAGAAAATCCATGGAATTCCAGATTATCATCGATCGGGGATCGTTCCTACGATCTTCAATGCAAAGTATGGGCGTGTCAATTGTGATAATATGTACTTTACTGATGGGTCCTCTATGAATGAGTCCACAGGATTTGGAGTGTTCAACGAATTTTTTAGCACCTCCCACAGTCTTCAGAATCCTTGCTCTGTGTATATTGCTGAATTGGCAGTAATACATTGGGCGCTGGACAGCGGCGCCTCACGACCTGTTGAACACTATTACATTGTAACGGATAGTCTTAGCTCTGTCGAAGCTATCCGTTCAGTGAGGCCGGAAAAGCACTCGCCGTACTTCCTTGAGAGAATACGAGAAAATTTGAGTGCTTTAACCAGACGCTGTTATGTCATTACCTTTGTCTGGGTCCCTTCACATTGCTCAATTCCGGGTAATGAGAGGGCTGACTCATTAGCAAAGGTAGGTGCAATTGAAGGCGATATTTATCAGCGTCAAATCGCTTTCAATGAATTTTATTCTTTAGTCCGTAAAAATACCATCGCTAACTGGCAACGTAAGTGGAACGAAGATGAATTGGGTCGGTGGTTCCACTCGATTATCCCTAAGGCTAGCCTCAAACCATGGTTCAAAAGTCTGGACTTAAGTCGGGACTTTATTCGCACATTCTCTCGACTCATGTCCAATCACTGTTCGTTAGACGCGCTACTCTTTCGTTTTAATCTTGCCGATGGCAATATCTGTGCTTGTGGCCAAGGTTACCACGACATCGAACACGTTGTTTGGTCGTGCGAGGAGTATCTTGTTGCCAGATCGAATTTAGAATATTCTCTTCGGGCTAGAGGAAGGCAGCCCAATGTGCCGGTGAGAGATGTGTTGGCTCGGTTAGACCTTGATTACATGTCCCAAATATATGTCTTCCTAAAAGCTATCGATCTTCGTGTGTGATTGTCCTTATATCCTTATATTCTCCTTTTCCTTTTCCTTCGCGAGAAATCAAATCCCTTCTTACTAACAATAGAATAAGGTGAAATGTAAATACATGTTAGATATAAGATAGGCTTAAGAATTGAGTATGATGAATGTTAGTGCGAATGTGAGTGTGAACATTGTCAACATATCCTTATATCCCATCCTTTTCCTGAAACAAAATGTCACCCTTCTAAACTCGAGCAAGCCGCGAGTAATCGGTTCTCTACCTCATTAACATTAGAATTAATAAAAAATGTTTATGTATACTTGTAACTATACAGATAGGAGTTTGGCTCCTTTAAACTTATGTAACTGAGCCTGTAAAAATAAACGATTTAATAATAACTCTTTTCGCTGCGAAGGGATCCAGATGATTTTCGTATCAATCAAATATACATCTTCCTAGCATTTGTTTGATATGTTACACTTAACGGTTTCCTAGTCCAAAAATAGTCTGAATTGACGAATATTATGAGCAATCTCCTTTTTCCCATACGTTTGTTTTGTGTTTTTCAGTGCTACACCCGAAATTGATTTTTAGCTCATGTTTTGTCATCCCGATTTATTACATCAAATGAGCGTAAAAATGACAGAAAATGTCATGACTTACAAATACTGGCGAGCATTTGTATAATATACTAGCTGACCCGGCAAACTTCGTCCCGCCCAAAATTTATTTTTCGTTATTACATTTATGTTTTCTTACTAAGCGCCCGTTCTTGGGTCCAATCGCAGAACTGTTCATTGATTGATCTTCTAATCTACCCTTTTACTATAAAATTCCTAGTACTTCTACCAAAACTCGTCATTATACAGGGTTTTCCATTTCGGGTTCCGAAAGTATACAGCCCTGCGCTGACAACCGTTTGACATAGCTGTCAACCAAAGCGTCATATCGTTAGTTAAATGTCTGCCATTTTACAATATGGATCGTTTTAGCATCGCACAACGTGTTAATTTTGTTAAATTATACTATAAAAATGATGAAAAACCGGCAAATGTTTTTCGAGCATTACGGACGGATTTTGGACGGCCTACAGAGCACACAATCGCTAATGTAGTGCGTAAATTCGAACAAACTGGATCCGTAGCGGATATTGTGAGACCTGTGCATCATCGTTATGTGCGTTCGGCCGAAAATATTGCTGCTGTTGCTGCCAGTGTGGAGGATGACCCGAATGTTTCGATTCCACGGCGTGCTCAGCAATTGGGCTTGTCAAACACATCATTGTGGCGAATTTTGCATTTGTACTTGCACCTACATCCATATAAAGTCCAACTGGTACAAAAATTAGAGCGTGGTGACCATGGAATGCGTCGGGCATACGTCGATTGGGTGAACGAACAACAGCAGCAAAATGCGGAATTTTCGCATCAAATTTTCTTCAGCGATGAGGCACATTTCGAGCTCGGTGGCTTTGTGAACACCCAAAATTTCCGTATATGGGGCTCAGAAAATCCACACGTGATTGTTGAGAGGCCATTGCATCCGCCAAAAGTCACTGTTTGGTGCGCATTATGGACCGGTGGAGTCATCGGGCCGTATTTCTTTGAAAATGAGGACGGCGAGACGGTAACTGTGAATGGTGAGCGCTATGGCCGCATGTTAACCGATTTTTTTTGCCACAAATTGAAGATATGGATACGGATGACATGTGGTTTCAGCAGGACGGCGCCACGTGCCACACAACACGACCGAACATGGCCATATTGCGAACGAAATTTGAGAGACGCATAATTTCGCGTTTTGGTGATGCCAATTGGCCGTCCAGATCATGCGATTTGAACCCGCTAGACTTTTTTTTGTGGGGTTATGCGAAAGACCGTGTCTATGCCAACTCTCCGCAAACTCTTGAACATTTGAAAGACAACATTCGTGAAGTTATGACCGAGACACCGCCCCAGATGTGCCGAAAAGTCATCGCAAATTTCCTGTTCCGGATCAAGGTGTGCGAGGAAGCCCTAGGTGGACATTTGAATGATGTTGTATTTCACACATAATGGCATAAACCAAACTTTAATATGAAATAAAAGTTTCATCAAAACTCGAATTCTAAGTGTGTTTTATTTCAATTTACTTTCGGAATTTAAAGTTGGAAAACCCTGTATAAATAAAAAACTAATTTGGTGTCCGTTCCTCACAATTTAACTCAAGAACGGAGCAACGGATTTGAACAGTCTGTATCAGGATTGATGTGTCCCAGTCTGCGTCAGGTGTATATGTCACGAAAGAAATTCTATGCTGCGAATATAGATCGCGCACAGAAAAAAAAATTTCTGGGAACGTGAGTGTTTGAAATTATTTGAATTAGAAAAGCAATTGCCGCTGAGGGAAGTTTCCAGTATATCTCATTGCACTTCGGCAACTTTTATCGTGATATGCACCATCCCACGATTTTTTCCTAAGCTTCTGCCATCATCACTTGATTGTACCATTGAGGGAGTAAACAATCAGTACCTAATAATCAAACGGCCCTCATCAAAACATACGTGGGGATCTTTTATCTTAGTTTGTGTATTTGGAAACAAAATCCATCCAAGAGATATTAACGTTCAAAATCTTCCAATTTTTTCCACCCTAAAATTTTGAATAGGCCCCTATATTGAAAGGTTAGAAGTAGTCCCACTTCAAAACCATGTTCATGTTGTTTCTGCTTCGAATAATAATTCAAGGGAGTTAATGAAGCTTAATGTCGACCAAAAATGAGGTCAGGTTAAAAATCCAGAAGCGTTCAAGCCGAATAATAATTGGATGCAGCGAAGGAAATAACGATTTTCATCCAAAAGTTCAAAAGCTAGACCAACTAAAGTGTGTTACAGTAGTATCGGGGGAATGATAACAGTCTACATATCATGAAACGTAATTATTATGAAAAATCAGGAACATTGGCATCACTGTCTAACAAAATAACCTGCCCATCCTACCTCAGCTTAATTCGGTGCTGATGATCCGGTCCCAGCGGGTACCGGATTTATTACGATTTAAATCACTCACGTGCGGTATTTAAGACTCTCCCTCACACCTTGATCATCATCAGCATTATTATCACGCTTATCATTAGGCACCGAACACAACATGATGTGATGTGCCAATGATGCAAGAACCATGCCATCAAACCACTCAGGTTTGTTAAGACCACCACCACACGACTGGGAAAACTTTTCCAATCTTCATGAGCTCCCAATGCCACTCGTGAAACCGCTCTCCCCCGGTCCCCCAGGAGTTTGTGTGCACACTGTTACGGTTACGTGATGATGATGATGATGCTGACGGCGACAATGGTGATCATAATGTTTTTCATGCATTTTCCGGACCCGATGATGTGTTTGTGTTGATCTTGCCGGCGCCCCACTAGAAGTGGGTTCCCGTTGGAAGGATTTCGATAAGTTTATGGACGCCTAGTCCCAGCTAAGCCCCCGACTATAGCAGCGGGAGGAAAAGTTTAAATTAGCTAATGAAAGCAGTTTTGAGTGGGTTAGCTTCGGTTGAATGATGCTCTGAGCTTTATGGAATGTTGAACGCCTGATGGGAGATGTAAATTAGGGACACGTAGTTTCGCGTTAAATGTATTACGAGGGTAGAATCGTAATTTTCTTTACAGTGATGCTTCTGAATCCGGACGCTTTTTTATCCGGACACTTTTTCATTACACTCAATATTATGCCAAAACCATGGCATTTTTTACGTGTTGAATTAATGTGACTGATAGTTACTATTGTGTCAATTTAGTTTAGTGTCAAACATAGTACCTAGCCACAGCAGTGGAACTCCATACAATTCACTTACTAAAAAGTGTCCACATTTTCATCGCTTGTTTACGTGAAGAATATAATTTTTTCAGGCACACTTGATTTGAGAGTGTATGGATTTCTAGCTGTCTTGACGCAAGGTCTTTGATGAAGAATGATAAGATAGGAAGGTTTATATAAACACGTTTATAGTTACATAAGTTTATCCAAATATTAATATTAATATGTTAATATTTAACTATTCAGTGCAATTTTATCAAAATTTGGAAGATAAATTAAAAAAGGAATGTTTTTTTCAATATTTTTTTGAGATGGTTATTAAAAATCCATGATTATCTTTGGTTTATTATTTACACCCCCCCCCCCCCCATTGTTTGTTAATTTTTCCTGCTTTTCGTTCTTTGACCTATCATTTTGACAATTCAATTTGAGAGGTTTAAAATTGCGACAAGATAGAAATTTGGTGTGAAAGAGCGAATTGTGGAAAATTAAGTAGCAACTTTTCTAAGCTTTATAATTAAAGTTTTTCTGTAGCTTTAAATTTCTGAGTTGGTTTGAATGACCGATTGAAGTTGATTCATAGAAGAATAAGATTTCATTTGATATGTCGATTTTTGAAATCGACTCAATGGTTGAAAAGTTATTACGTTTTTGAAAAAAAATCTCTCTTACTTAATCAGCAAAAGGTCCCAGTGGCTTGTGCTGTACACAAAAGTCGTCTCCATTCACATGAATTTTATATTTTTTTCCGATTCTTAACTTTCAAACTTATTGCAAGGATCAACATATCATATCTTTCTTTTAATCCGCAAACATGCCTAGTAGTAATTTAGAAACTTAGAAACTCATAAACGACAAAAAGAGTCTTCGAGTACACATTCGCTTATTGGCGCTTTTTTAATTGGAATGTTTTTCAATTGGCGGTTCTCTAGTTGGAGCACGCGCCAATCAATACGCAGTCATCCGTCATAATTGTATGTCAGTTTTACTCTGTTGTTCCAATGCCATTTTAATTGAAGGGTCTTTGAATGTTTTTAGTTTTTCAGTTTGTTTGGCAAATGTTTTCGTTTAAAAATATATATATAAAAAAAATGAGTGGGTTATATCTATGATATAACCGCAAGGTTCACGTGGAACTACCTTAGCTTAGCAATCATTCGTTTGTATTGATTAAATTCTTGATTGAATGAAACAGTTTCCAAATTCAATTGAGTTCAATATATTTGCTCTGTGAGTGAAAAAAATGAACAAATGCCGTGTAAAGTCAATTCATTTATTGTGATTGATTGTTCTTCGTTACAAGTAAATTTAATGACGGACCTTTTACGTTTGGTATGATGACTAGAACAAAATATATGTACGGAAGAATTATCAAACGTTTGATGAACCAGCCTAAAGCTGAAAATCTTTCCAATAAAGACAAAAAAAATTATCAAACGATTATTTTATTTTACATTTCCCTCTGAAGTTTACATCCCAAAAGTGTACATACTTCTCGAATCTCGAATTTGCTTGAAACTGGGAAGTTCATTCGCTTCTAGTGGCTGCACGATTTTCCCAGGTTCCTAAGTTTAGAAGATCATGTTAGGACAGATATATTCCACTCTGCACAAAGGCAAGCGAGGACAAAAGTACTCGCAGTTTGCATTTATTTGCAGAGCCGATTTCCCCAGAAACCTCGGTTTTGAAGTCTGTGTTAGGGAAACACATTTCAATCGGAACAAAAATACCCCCGATTTGTATGAATTCGCAATGCCGATTTCCCCACGCTTCATGGATTTGAAGTCTGTGTTAGGGAAACACATTCCAGTCGGAACAAAAATACCCCCGACTTGCATGAATTTGAAATACCGATTTCTCCAGGCACCTTGGTTTAGAAATCTCTATTAGGGAACACATTTCGGTGGGAACAAAAGCTCCCCCTACTTTCGTGTGTTCTTCTTCTTCTTTTTGGCTTTAAGAGGGTTTAAACTATTCAGTTCACTCGCCTCTAGGCTCTTTCGTGTGTTTGCAATGCCGATTTCGCTGCTTGGTTTTAAAGTCTGTGTTAGGGAACATTTTTCGATGAGAACAAAAGTCCCCCTACTTTCATGTATTTGCAATGCCGATTTCCCCAAGGCTGCTTGGTTTTGATGGCTGTGTTAGGGAAACCGTAAATCGGGCCAATCAAAACGATGCAGTTAGGGCGTTTAGATAACGCCTAATATTTTACAGTTATTCAATTGTTTATCTAATGAAAAACAACATTTTGTTAGTTGCGATAGATGCGTAGAAATATTCCCTATCAAGTGATGCAAACATCTCTCCTATCCAGTACGAAATGTTCGAGCTATAAGCATTCGAAATCTTTCATTTTTTCCTGCATGTTCTGTGTTTAGGTTTTCATTTTACCCTCCATATATTCCGGTTAGACGTAGTCCCACGTCAATATATTTACAAATATAAAGTGAATTATATCACATCCACTATCCAATAAATTTAATGATACTTATACTTTCTAGCATCAATCCAAATGCAGTAATTCTAATTATTATTACGACCGCACTAAAAGACATGAAAAACAACCAGAAAAACGCGAACTTTGAAATTTGTGAACTATTGCAGTATTACTTCAGCCATTCCATGCCAAACTGATATAGTGGTTTTCAGATTTTCGTGAAAATTGGTAGCTTGTTTTCGTTATGGTAAAACATTGAACCTGTATTATTTTTTTTGAGTGATTCGATTTTATTCACTTTTCCTAGAAATGACTTTTATCAAAAACTCATAACCTTTGAACCATTAAGCCGATTCAGATGATCGACACATCAAATTGAAGTTAATTAGCTAGTCTTTTTTCGGAAAAAACATCAAACTTGCAAGAAATTTGAATTTTCTTTTTGTAATTATTGATTGTATCCATTGTTTATTGTTTACATGGTTTTGGGACCAACGGCGCTATAATTTTCTATATATTTTTTTGAAAACTGGGGACTTTTTACCCATCTACAGTTTTTACTCGAAATCAGATGTGTTCTTCTCGCCGCAGAAAACAGAACTGGTAGTGTTTAGTCGAAAGCGGTCCCCAGCCCAATTGCAACTTAAGCTTTTGGGCAGAAACATTACCCAATCATTGACCTTCAAGTACCTTGGTGTCTGGTTTGATTCAAAATGCACTTGGAATACCCACATTACGTATTTGAAGCAAAAATGTCAAAAAAGAGTCAACTTTCTCCGCTCGATTTGCGGCACGTGGTGGGGAGCTCATCCGGGAGATCTCATAACGCTTTATAAAACAACTATTCTATCTATTCTGGAGTATGGCTCTTTCTGCTTTCTCTCAGCAGCTAAAAGTCACCTTCTGAAATTGGAACAAATTCAATATCATTGTCTGCGTATAGCTCTCGGCTGTATGCACTCAACGCATAACATGAGTCTCGAGGTTCTGGCAGGAGTAACTCCTCTACAGAACCGATTCTGGGAACTTTCTCTCAGAATACTGGTGAAATGCGGTGTCACAAACACACTTGTGATTGAAAACTTTGAAAAAATTCTTCATCTAAATATACAATCTCGGTTTATGAGAATTTATCATCACTATATTTCATCAGATATTTGTCTTCCATCGTTTACTCCAGACCGTGCTCACTTCACCATCAGCAGTTCCTTAATTGAATACGATCTGTCGATGAAACAAGCAATACTTGGGATTTCAGATCAGCTTCGACCAACTTTCATTCCCCGTATTTTTAACCGAAAGTACCAAAAAGTCAATTGCATGAAAAGATACTTCACTGATGGGTCTCGCCTCAATGGATCCACTGGCTTCGGTGTTTTCAATGAAAATTCAAGCGCCTTCCGTAAACTGCAGGAACCTTGTTCCGTTTATGTTGCTGAGCTGGCAGCAATCGACTTCGCATTGGGGATGATCTCCAACAAGCCTGCAGACCATTACTTCATTTTCTCGGATAGTCTCAGTTCGCTTGAGGCTCTCCAGTCGATGAAAACTAGTAGGCACCCATCTTATTTCCTCACAAAAGTGAGACAGCAGATGAGTGCACTGATCGAAAGATCTTATAAGTTAACCTTTGTTTGGGTCCCCTCTCATTGCTCAATTCCTGGCAATGAGAAGGCGGACACTCTCGCAAAGGTGGGTGCCCAGGAAGGCGAATTGTTTGATAGACAGATTTCATACGATGAATTTTTCCAATTACTGCGTCAGAGTTCCCTCTTAAGTTGGCAAACCGATTGGGACACTGGAAGTCTTGGGCGGTGGTTATATTCAATTATTCCAAAGATTTCTTCGAGAGCGTGGTTCAAAGGTTTGGACGTAAGTCGTGACTTCATTCGTGTAATGAGTAGACTTATGTCCAACCACTACTCGCTAGATGTGCATCTACACAGAATAAATCTTGTTCAAAGCAACGTCTGTCGGTGTGGAAACGGTTACGATGACATCGATCACGCAGTTTGGCAATGTACGGATAATTACGCAGCCAGAGAGTACCTTTTGAATGCCCTTAGGGCCCAAGGAAGACAACCCTATGTTCCTGTTAGAGACGTGTTGGGAACTCGCGACATCTGCTATATGCAGTTGATCTATATGTTTGTGAAACGGTCTAGTATAAGTATTTAATGCTTTTGTGTTATTCTTTTTCGTTATTAGTTTGTTTGTCTTGTCCCCCCATCTCACCGTCGCCCACCCTCGACAGATAGTCGAACACCAGATGCTATCACTGGTCATTATGCACAATGCTACAGTGCGTGCGGCAACTCTCGGTTGAGACAACGATACCTCATATCCATATCCCCAACCTGACCCGTCCCACAAAAATGTTGCCCTTTTAACCTCGAGTAAACCGCGAGTATTCGGTCGAATCCTACTAAACATAGAAATTAGTTGAAACTTTGTATAAACAAACCTTGAATTAGCGGCTCCGCAAAGCTTATGCGAATGAGCCTTACAAATAAATGAACTGGATAAAAAAAATATAATTTTAACCGAGAAGATCGATATATCAAATTAAAGCCAATGAGCTAGAATTTTTTGGAAAATCATTGCACTTTCGAAAAAATGAATTTTGTTTTCGTGATTAATAATTGTATCTGTAATAATTGTATGTGTTTTTTACAGTTTACATGGTTTCGGAACCAAGCGCGCTATATTTTTTATATTTTTTCTTGAAATCTGAGGATTTTTTACTTAACACATTAAACATCAGAGATGTGTTCTTTTTTGTTCTTGAGTTGAGTTTCGTTATGATTTTTCAAAGTGAACATGTATTTAAGCTTCCTTCGATCATCCTATGCGACTTCCCCCTTTTTGCAAGTGTGAAATTATTGACTTCAATTAACTTCAATCAACAGATAATCGACATAATCTGAATCAGTTCAGTAGATCAAAAATTATGAATTTTTGAAAAACGTAATTTTTGGAAAAAAAGGAGAAAAATGATTTTTTGAACCATCGGTCAAATTTGAAAAATCATAATTTAATAACGAAGAAGAACACAGAAGCGCCCTTGGACAATGAAAACTATAAAAAACAAATACGATCAATAATTAAGAAAACAAAAATTTTTTTTTTGCAAGTGTAACATTTTTTCAAAAAAGACTAGCTAACTGGTCAATTTGATATGTCGATCATCTTAATCGGTTTAGTCGTTAAAAAGATATGAATTTTTGAAAAAAGTTATTTTTGGAAAAGAGGGGAAAAACTAGATTTTCCGAACCACCCTAAAATGGAATGGAATCTCATATTTTACGATAAGGAACAAAGCTACAAAGAACAAGGAATTTTCACGAAAATCTGAGAGCCACTATATCGGTTTGGCATGGAATATATATAACACTAAAAAATATAGTTTGGAGTTAAATTCCCCGGCAACTAAAAAGCTGATTACTAGAAACTAATTGATGTTAACGTTTCATTACGTTGTAAATTCTAGATACAATACCAACAGAGGGTATATAAAGAAAAAATGGCCTTTTACGAGGTGTGTTCGAAACTAAAAAAAAAATTATTTAGAAATCATATTTTTATATTGTTTTTAAGCGTACATACATTACCTAGTCGTATGATTATTGTATCATTCAATTTATTTCGATGAGAATGCTTTAAAATATTTCAACTGATACTCTTTTTTTTGTCCCATTTATTTATTTTAGGCTCATTGGCATTTTAGCTGTAACAGAGCCAAATTTTAATCGTGTACATGTCACATATTTATCATATCTATAATTAGCACATTACACAGTTGTTATTTTTCGACGTTAGAGTATTCCCTTCTATACCATTCCATATGGTACACACAGTAGCAGCCATTTAGGCGTAAGAGTTTTCTATCTGTTCTTCCATTATCCAGTTAGACCGGACAGCGGAGACAGTTGATTGATCATTGTTGAGTTATTTATAGAACAGCAGCCCGATGTGTCTTGCAGAGCAGAGCAGTTGTATGGATGAATTGATCTAATTTCGACCGTGGATCGATCTCCATCGCTGATGATTGTTGCGTGGACGTAGTTATTCTGTAACAACACAAAGATGGTCAATGAGGGCCCTGAGTTTCGAACTCATGATCGATCGCTTACTAAGCGAACGCGTAACCAATGTGGCTGCGGAGGCCCCCCAACTGATACAACTCACATTTTATTTTATTTTTTTTTTATTCAATGTCTAGTTTCTATGGCGTAAATTACACGTTTGTCATCATTGGTGGAATACGACCATAAATGTTGTTATGGCACAGCAAGTTATGATTACAATACATATGGGTTTATTTTGATAATGCAAATATTAACGACATTCTACATGGATCGCAAAAATGCATTATAATATTTGTCCACAGAACTCTCAGCGTCTATATATATATATATATATATATATATATGTGTTCGACTAGTCATGCCATTTCGTTTGATACCAATATTGATGGGGTTCTGAGAGAATATGTGATCCGCCATTTTCTAGTGGCCGCCATCTTGGATATGTTTGGACTTGAAATCACGACACGATGAAAGAAATTTCAATTTTCGAACAAATATAACTTGATTTGGTGGAATTCTGTGATTCATAACTTAGATGAAGGCCTTCTAATTCTTAAAATGCTAATTTTTCATTATAAAGGGTGTGTCACATCAAATTGCATCACGGAAAAAACGCTGTAGAAATTTAATTTTTAGGAATTATATCTTCAGCTTTCGCTTATAATCAGATAAGAGTGTATAAATCACGTTGGCCATGCTTCACTGTCAATTTTTCGTAAATTTGGAAAAATGTCGTCGAACGAAAAAGAGCGTCGTGAATTAATCCTGCGCACTCATTTCGAGAATCCGGAGTTGTCACATCGGGACATCGGTAAGATGCTGGGAATCGTCCAATCCACGGTCAGCAGAGTACTAAAACGATACTTCGAGAACCTAACCATCGACCGGAAGGTGAAGAACGGCAAAAATGGATGCTCCGTCAGTGTAAAAGATCACAAGCGCGTAGTTAAGCAGTTTAGACGTGATCCGAGAAGTTCGGTCCGGGATGTCGCCAATAAGCTGAATTTGTCAAGTTCATTCGTCCAGCGGACCAAGCAGCGGGAGGGCCTGCGTACATACAAGGTTCAGAAGGCTCCTAACCGCGATTCAGCGTTCCGGAGGAGATTCGCAAGCAGAAACTATCCAAGTTTGCCAAAAAGTACATGGTGTGACAAGCGATCTGCTCTTGTGGAAAGCGGAGCGCCCCCTTCGTTATGACCGGCACGGTAAACGGGCAGGTTTACCTTAAGGAGTGCCAACAGAAGCGCTTACTACCACTATTGAAGCAGCACGAGGGCCCGACCATCTTCTGGCCGGATCTCGCTTCGTGCCACTATTCAAAGGACGTGTTGGAGTGGTACGAAACCAACGGGGTCACCTTCGTGCCAAAGGAAATGAACCCGCCCAACGCGCTGGAGCTTCGCCCAATAGAGAAATATTGGGCGATTATGAAGCAGGCCCTCCGGAAGAACCCAAAAGTTGTTAAATCGGAGGCGGACTTCAAGAGAAAATGGATTTCTGTTCAAAAAAAAAACTACAACCTGACGTTGTACAGAACCTTATGGACGGGGTAAAGAGGAAGGTGCGAGCATACGGGCTTGGGCTCGAAGTATGAATAAAAAGAAAATGCCAAAAGTTGTTTAATAGTTTTTATTTTACTGTCTAAAATTTTCAAAAGGATCGGTCTACTGGGCGAATTTCTACAGCGTTTTTTCCCTGATGCAATTTAATGTGACACACCCTTTATAGTATGATATGTCAATATTTTTCAGTAGTTGAAGTCATATTGGAAGCGCTTAAGCGTCCGGATTCCGATGCATTACTAAATTCGTTTTTAGGAAGAATCGTGTCATAATGATTATTTTTTTTTTATAGTAAATAGTTTTGACGTAGGACTTTGTCTTTGATTTTTTTGACATATGACTATGTCTTTGATTGCTATATTGGGGGGTCACTCTACGAAAAATGTAACGATTCATTAAGAGTTTTCAAACGCATATTACTCAAAACCGTGACTACGACAAATGTTGTGTTATATACCATTAGACAGGAAATTTATCCAAGATTTTTTTTGATTAAAAATATGAACAGTGAATATAGTAAAAAAGTGAACAATTTGACGATTACAATGGGCGTGTTTTCTTTCGAATACACCCAGGTTTTTTTTACGCGGGGGATACGTACCTCGTAAAAAAAAACCGCGTTAATTGGAAAATCCGCGTAAAAAACCGCGCTAATTGGAAAATCCGCGTAAAAAACCTCGTAAAAAAACCTCGTAAAAAACCGCGTAAAAAAACCTTGGTGTATATTAACCACACGCTTTCCTCTCCGACGCAATGAGCAATCTTTATGCCTAAATTCGGGCGTTAGCTCACAATTTGAGTTGAAGCGTATTATGTGATCTCAATATTATGCTTCCCATATATGTTTTCCTGAGAAATCCGATTCATTTCCTCGAATGCACATCCCCTTGCCTATACATAAGACGAACTTAGAACCCAATGGCATCAATTCACTACAGCAGTTACACGAACTTCCCAAGAGAGCACTCATGGCCATAGAATACTCAATATACATCACCGGGCTATAAAGTAACGTGGCAACGAAGGAGAAAATGCTATTTCATCTGTAATATATTTCTGTAGTCATAAATTTGTTTGACTTAAGCTTATATTTATCTAACTAACTATATTTATGTAGATCTTAACTATTTAGACTTGTGTTAAAAATTGATAAATGATGACACCTTGTTTACTTCTGCATAATTGAATAAACAGAAGAAAGGGTAGTAATGGGTTTAATTGTATTTTTGTGTACATTTTTGAACAGAATGTGGTTCCGGATTCTACCACGTTATCTCATCTAACCCGTTTAAAGGATACAAGTTCATACAGGAAACGGTTTTTGTTCAGGGCTTCCATTTGAAGTATCACAAGAGAAAAAAATCAATTCAAATGCAATTACTACACACATTCACAGTCCTATGTCAAGATATCGTCCGTGCCACTAGGCCTAACCCCTTCAACTTTTATGATTTATGAAATTCAAAATAAGACATGCAACGAAAGTTTGGGAGATTTCAATTTCAAGTGAATGTGTTATTGTCATAGAGAATTCCAGACGTTAAATAACGAATCACGATAAATAAAATCCGAATCGTTTGTTTTTCTGGTTTTCACGAGTTCTATTTAGCTTAATTATTTGATATACTGGGGAATCATGAAATCATAAATATTACGTCGCAGATAGGATATCAAAATTTATTCATACAGTTGATCAGCTAACATTGTCATTTAATTGAATACACGGCTCGTCTTCTCGGAAGATCTAGATATTTTTCCGTTGTTTTCAAAGCGTAATATATCATGGAAGCTTCTTCGCACGATCGCCAGCGTTAGTTCAATATCGAGATTTGTACCGAATATACTTGATCAAGGAAGTTATATGGTGATCTACATTATCATTACAGGCGTTTTTATTATTATTTTTACGTGTTTTTGAGAAATCGTGAAGAATAGCAGTTCTTCCGGTTGTCTTGCTAGGTTGGTAAGTTGGGGAAGTTGTCTCGGTTACCTTCTCAGGTTTCCTAAAGATAACTCTCCGTTGTCGTGATTGAAGTTTTACGAAGCGTACACGTGATAAATAACGGAACATATCGCCGAGTCGATTGGTTTTATACGAGCTCTCGGTTACCTTCTCATGTTTCCTCTCCGTCGTTGTGTAGAGCCCAGCGTTGGGCAAAATCCCTAGGGCGGATTTTGATGCGCGCTGATTGGAGGGCGCAGCAGGAAAAGTCGGGGTTAACGTGTTAAAATCTAATTACTAAAAATTAAAAAAAAAACAAAAACAAAAATAATCAAAATTCTCCCGGGGAAGGCCTCCCGGGTCATGGAGGCCTTGCCAACCCGCTGTCTCCCGGGCAAAGGAGATACACCCAGAAAATGGAGCTACGTTCACGAAGAATACTCAGAATGCGATCGCCCGAGGAGGGTCCCCGAACTGGAGCTGGTCCTGGAACGGGCGTAAGAGCGAGCGGCCAGCGGCTGGAGGGCGATGTGCAAGAGCGGGCCACCAGCCGGGTTCAACCCGAAGAGCTACCGCCACACGGAAACAGCAGCCATCGACATCACCAACGAAACGCTGCGCCTACGAGGCGTGTTGCGACTGTCAGACGACAGTCGTCCACACTTGTGGGTACTACTAGGCGACGGATCATGTGGACACACGAAATGAACGAATTCGTGATCCGCGCCTATTACATCTGCACTGCTTTGGAGACGGACATGAGCGGTCGCCCTCGAATACTCGCAATGTTCGAGGAAGCGTATCCAGAGTTCGTCGGGAGGCTTGACCAAAACGCGATGAACGCGAGGCGTAGAGCGATTGTACGCAACAATATGCTCTCCCAAACGCAAGTCGACGAGATCAAGCAGCAGGTGCAGAGAGAACTAAGCTCCAGAACAAGCAGAGCAAGCGATGTGTCGAGACGAAGTTCAGTACGGCTGAGCAATTCATTCGCGAGTGGGGCACGCGAATCAGCACCAGTGGAGGCCACAGTACAACAACCCTCTGAGCCGGAAGATCCACAGCCAGATCAACAACTACTACGCGATCTGGTCTTCCATTATGACGAGGCGATCTCACAGTTCCGCGACACGGACCCTTTGTCGCGCCCCAGGATCCCGAAGTTGCAGCATTCCCGCAGGCTGACAAGTGCAGTAAAGCTCATGAACGAGCACGTTCTTCCGCTGCACTTGGTTGATGCTGAGAACATGGAGGAGCTGCAACTGAAAGTTTACTGTGCTGCTGTGGCGACCGCCAAAAGTTTAGGATACCGTATTAGGCCAAGAGGCGGACTGCTCCAACATCTCCGTGAAAGGCGTGAGCCTCCATGGCGAAGGAGATTGGAGCAACGGATCCTAAACAAGCGCGCCGCAATTGGAAGACTGATGGCGTACAAAAGAGGCAGCAGATCGGTGAAATTATGTCGCCAAGTTGCTGTGATCGTGCGGCCTACTGAACTTCGCCAGCTGGGAGCTCACCAGCTGACGGAAAAACTCGACACACTGGTACAGCAATTGAGCGTCCTTACAAAACGGCTGAAACGTTACTCTGACTCTGCAAAGCGCCAGGAACAAAATCGGATGTTCAGAGATAACGAGAAAGCGTTCTACGACCACATTAGCGACGAGAAGCCCGACTACCGCGAAGGTTTGCCAGATATTAGCGATGTGACGAACTTCTGGGCTGGTATTTGGGAGACCCCAGTAGAACATCGCGACGGGCAAATGTGGTTAAGACGGGAGGAGGAGAGTTGTGGTGAAATTGGAGAGATGCCAGCTATCATCGTCGGAGAGAACGATGTCCGCGAGGCCTCGCGGTACCTGAGGAACTGGGCAGCACCGGGCCCCGATGGTGTCCAGAACTTTTGGCACAAGAAGCTGACCGTCGCACATCCAAAGATAGCTGAGTGCTTCAACAAGGTGCTACGTGACCCACACAACCTTCCTCAATTCGCCACCCGTGGCGTCACCTTCCTCCTCCCGAAAGACAGCAACACATTGAACCCATCAAAGTACAGACCGATAACGTGCCTATCGAGTCTGTACAAAATACTGAGCAGCATAATTACCGCCAAAGTTTCTGCTCACTGCGAACAGCATCACATCATCGCAGAAGAGCAGAAAGGATGCAGGAAAAATACGCATGGCTGCAAAGACCAGGCCATCATCGACACAGCCATAGTCGGCCAGGCGGTATACAACCAGCGGAACCTAAGTATGGCCTACATCGATTACAGGAAGGCTTATGACTCCATACCTCACTCGTTTCTCGTCCGGGTATTGGAGCTCTACAAAATTGATCCCGTCGTCGTTAGGTTCCTGCAGCATGCGATGAGGCAGTGGAGTACGTCTCTGCACCTCAGTGATGGGGAAAATGTGTTGCAGTCTAGAACGCTGCAGATAAAGAGGGGGATATTCCAAGGCGACTCTTTCGGCCCGCTTTGGTTTTGTCTGGCACTGAACCCCCTCAGTAGGACGCTCAATAGAAACGGTCATGGCTATAAAATAAGGTATGGCGACGGCGCCCACGAAGAAGTGACCCATACCTTCTACATGGATGATCTCAAGGTCTACGCTGATTCACGTCAGCGTCTAGGTGTAGCTATCCGGGTTGTCGAAGACATAAGCAGGGACATCTGCATGGAGTTCGGCCTTGACAAGTGCCGCTGTGTCCATATGCTGAAAGGGCAGCTTACCGAATCCGGAGGTTACGAGGTCTATGACGGCGAGTTCATAAGAGACATGGTTCGTGGCGAATCCTATAAATATCTTGGATTCCGACAGCTCACCGGGATTCGCCACTCCGACATCAAGACGGAGCTGCGAGACAAGTTCTTGAGTCGAGTGAACTGTGTCCTGAGGACTTTCCTCAACGCGGGGAACAAGGTACGCGCGATCAACACATTCGCGGTTCCCCTGCTGACCTTCAGTTTTGGTGTAGTCAAATGGAGCAAAACTGACCTAGAGGACCTTGAGAGGAGGATGAGGAAAGCATTTAAAGAGGCCGGAATGCACCATCCTCAATCGGCACTGGAGAGAGTTTCACTGCCACGCAAAGAAGGGGGACTTGGAATAGTCGACATATCTGCACTGTGTGTTGCCCAGGTACGACAACTGCGCGAGTACTTCGCAGAACGCGCCAACCAAAACGCGCTATACCGGGCTGTCTACGCCGCCGACAGAGGATACAGCGCTCTGCACTTGGCGCAAGCGGAGTACCAACTCAACTGCAATCTGCAGACAGTGGAGGAGAAGATTGCAGCTTGGAAGCAGAAGGCAGTGCATGGTGCCCACCCCCATCAACTGGACCGGCCACACGTCGACAAGGCCGCATCTAATCTGTGGCTAACGCGTGGTGAACTCTCTTCAGTAGTAGAAGCCGACATGATAGCCATCCAGGACAGGATAATGCCGACGAGAAACTGCAGGCGGTACGTCTGGCATCAAGACGTTGATGACATTTGCCGGATGTGCCATCAACCAGGTGAAAACATAGAGCACATTATGGGAGGCTGTCCCGTTTTGGCCAACGCAGCCTACACCGAGCGCCACAACAATGTGGCCCGTATTGTTCATCGACAACTGGCGCTCCAATGTGCTCTACTGGAAGACAACGTACCAAACTAGCGGTACCTGCCTGCACCTGTCCTGGAAAATGACCGTTTCAAGCTGTACTGGGATCGCACTGTTCTGACCGACCTCTCGATCCACCACAACCGGCCAGATATAATGGTTTACGACAAGAGCGACCGCAAAGTCACCATCATCGATGTCGCTATTCCACTGAACCAGAATCTGGAGGAGACCCACGGTCGCAAAATCTGCAAGTACCGACCATTGGCCGTGGAGCTCAAGGAACTGTGGGGGCTAAGGGAGGTCCCAAGAATTGTTCCAGTCGTTCTCTCTGGAACTGGAATTGTCCCGAAGACACTTCTGGAAGCGCTAAAGGTGTTGAATATGGAGAAGGAATTGGCCGGCATCCAAAAGTCGGTCATCCTTAGCACCTGCGCGATTGTCCGACAATTTCTCGGTCAGGACTGAAACAGCACGAGCATGCAGATACGTGCATTCCGCAGAGCCTAGTCCCCCTTTGGCATTCAGAAGCCCGGGGGCAGGTGAAAATTCTGGCTAGGTTCGACTAGTTAAGAAGTGAGATAAGTCTGCCAAAAAAAATATAAGAATAAAAAATTTAAATCTGAAAATCTGAAACGTTAAAAATTTAAATATTTAAAAATTATGAAATTTAAAAATTCTAAAATTAAAAATTAAAAATTTTAAAATTTAAAAATTGAAATATTTAAAGATTTTTAAAATTTTAAAATTTGAGATTTTAGGATCACGTCACTTACCGCAGTGAATCCTGATTTATACCTATCGCTACTAACAACTATCCCGTCCTTGATATTCGCTAGGGAACCACGCTATAGAGGCGACCCTTCTGGCCTTCGGGCGGCGAATATCATACTATCATTCCTTCCCTTCCCCTGGTGACTGTAAGGACGTGGCCGGCGTCGTTATTGACCGTTTAAAGCTCGAATCACCGAAAATTGCACAACGAGAATGATTTGCTAGTCCCAAGCGTCATTCTGTGTGTTCTTTGTGCAATTTGGTTGGTTCAGGTCAATCACGGAGAGCAACTACGAATTGTACAGTCTACCCAAGCTCAAGCTCAAGCTCAAGTGAATGTGTTATTGTCATATTATTGTCATATAAGTTATACAATAATGTATTAGATGGAGAATTTGTCTAGAAAGATTGGCGTAAAAAATTTTGACTCCACAAGAAACTTCCTGTTTGAAACACGAAAACTAATAAATACATGCAGCGTCTGTTCAGTAGAGTATTTAGTTTAAGGTTATATATTGAATGGCGTTAATGTTCCCTATGGAATTTTTGCCGTCTCAACGTATGTATTAACTAGCGTCATAACACGTGACCACAGTGCAAGTCGAAGGAAATTTCTTTGACGAAAAATCCCCCAGCCAGAACGGGAATCGAACCCGAACACCCGGCATGATAATGTGAGACGCTAACCACTCGGCCACGGGTGCACAGTTTACGGTTATAAGCGAAGTAAAACGTATTGATTGCAATTTCAGTGACAATCGAATCGTAGAAGTGTTGCTTATTGGAGCCTAAAACCAAGTTAGGAAGTAAAAAGGTTAAAGAATGTCGTTCGAAGAAAGCTGTTCATTTAAAAACAAACTCGAGAAAAACACTGTTCTACGGTTTCTAATAAATTTCAATGATATTCTCATCTTCGCTTGCAACCGTTGCGACCACTTTCGAAAGATGCAGTTAATAAGATCCAGTCCCCAGTAACTGTGTCATGTCACCGACAAAGTGGCTTAGCATCGCCCGAAGCAACACCGAGAATAAAGCAAATCCTCTCAGCTGCTCAAAGCGATACATTTTTGCTTAGCGAACGACGACTTCAACGTCGAGCTCCAAAGGCGGGAATGTCGTACGGTGGAGCGCAGGAAGCTGTCTGGGAAATGTATGGATTGTCCCCTTCAAATCTCCAAGCGGGAGGAGGCTCCCCGGTGCAGTATCACTCTTCACCGAAAATATGGATGTTACCCAGCACGAAGCAATTCGCTGCGGAGCTAGAAAAAGATAGACGACAAGCAGCGTTGCCAATGTTCCAGTTTAAACTGGATTCTTCCAGTTTTTTTCTCCCGATTCAGTCAAGCAGTTAAATCTTCTTCTTCTTCCAGTTTTTTCAAATATCATCCAGTTTTACACAGTTTTTTTTTATATGTGTGCTTCAGTTTTACCCATTTTATGTAAAATGAATTCACGATGTATAAATAATATCCCTCAAAGGGATTCCAGGTGATTTTTTCAAAAGTCTTCACATGGTACGAAAAAATGTCTTCAAATGTATTCACAATCATATTGGAGGAAACTAAAATTCATAACTTAATTTTGAACAAAGTTTGATAGCTTATTCAATGTTTATTCTAAGGTATTGTTATATAGCGCATTTCATTAAACTTACCTTGAGTTTTTGTTGTTTATTTCAATAAATGTGAGCAAAGAATATATATTGCAACTGCATACTAAATTTTATAAGTTTAGAAGTGATAATTGGCTTGATAAACCATTGATTGATTGAATATAGCCCCAGTTCTTCCGCTGAAACGGAACTGTGATAACTCAATTTGTTTATTTCAGCCTTCAAGTTTTGGTTGTGACTAAAATCATATACATAAAACTAATTATTGAAACGGTATGTAACCGGAAAACCGTCGATTCAAGAAGTGGTCATTTGAAAGATCTCGGTTAATCTATTGTATAGTTCAGGCCCGAAAAAATAAAAATACAACGTCACAATCATCCGAATTCTCGGGCGCAAATAAGCTAATTTCTTCTAGAGATGTACTCAGACCGCTTGAAGTTCTCCAGAATTGGAAGTAAAAACCGCTTTGTTGTTGAACTCATTCTTTATGCTTGTGGATTTTCTGCTTGGAAAAGTTTGAGAAACGCAATTGAATAACCCCGAGACAAAAGTCTCCCTCAATTACTAGGAACAAAAATAAACAAGTGACACTGATAAAAAGGCGAGCGGATGACACTGTGATAAAAGTCTTTTGACTATATTTTCGGCCAAAAGTTTGTCGCCGCTAGCTGAAATCAGCTGTTAGCGTTCGTTCAATTTTCCTTCCACCAGCTGTAAAGCGACAATATGAGCGCGCTGCCGTGCCACTGACCGAGCGGGGGATCAGATTACAAAGAGCTGATTCATTACGCGCACGCGTTCGCGAGTATGGATATAGGTCAGTTGTGCTAGGATCAGCAATTAGATTTCGTCGCGGTTTAACCTAACCAGCGACTGGAAGAGAACATACTGTATAAAAAGTATAGCATGGTCACATATTCCCGATTCGAAAGGGATACCGAATTTGAACGCCCTTTGCTTCCCGGGCGGCAAAATATTATTGAATGAAATTGTTACTCCTTTCACACTGGGAAGCAAGGGGCATCAAAATTGCTGACAATCCATTATCTTAGTATTTAAGAACCCACAAAGCATGTAAATAATCAGTATCAATAAAGTATCCAAAGAATATTCAAGTAGTACGTTCGGGTCCTCTACATCCGAAAAAGGTTTTCCTCTGGCGTGAGGAAGTTTACTAAGTTGCATCTTTCACTTCGCTACAAATCCTGAGTTACTCTGTTTCACTTGTGCTGCAAGTGGAACATAGAAACTTACAAACAAACTTGGAATTAGAATTGGCCTGTACTGCAGGACGGTTCTAACCAAACCTCTCCCTTGCAAAGAAGTTATCATTGGAGTTCTCGTTACGCGGGATTTTCTGGTTAAGTCTTGGACAGTCTGTTCAGCAGAACGTCGAATACTGACCGGCAACCCAACTCGCGTCGTAAGGTCGGCGTGTATCGATCGCCGACAAGTTAGAATTTCATGGAAATAACATCTCTTAAACCACGTACGCTATCATACTGAAGTGTTTTCACTTATTTCATAATGTCTTCAAAATGTATTCACAAAATGAAATGTCTTCACAGTAAGTCAAATGTCTTCAAAATGAAGACATGTCTGGCATCTCTGATCCTTCACTCATCCTTCCTATCTCTTGATCAATTTTATTTTTTGAAATTTATCTTTCGCTCGATCCAACGTGTATTTACATTGGATCTATCATTCGTTTCTTACACACTCAACTTAGTGTTTTCCTCTTGTTTCCGCTTCCGGATTCAGTGCGTGCTACTCTGTCTTTGAATTTGTATTAATATCATACATTCTGGGTTCTGTTACGGTTCGCTAGCGAAACCGAAACAATAAAAAAAACAAAGTCAAGAATTTTTAAATGGAATGAGAATTGAATCTGTAAGTTTAAATAAAAATATACTAGAGAGAGAGGAGAAGAACTGTGAGAAGAGAGATGAAAGGAAAAGGAGCCTTGGGAAGAAAAAAAGGAAGTCATAAAGGAAAGTAGAAGCGGATCGACTGCTTCTTAGCTACCGGACCGTCATAGATAACGCAGTGTATATTAAAACGGAATAGATACTTTGGAAGTAGTTTGTCTTTCAAGAGTTCCGTGCGAGAGTAAATAAGGGTGGTAAACGACGCGTTCCTGGGAACCGCAACGATCGTGCGACGTTCAACCCTCCTCGCCTTGGTCCGACGGAGAACGCACAGCTCTAGGAAGTGCCAGTGGTCAACGAGCCCCATTGTCATCGTTGCTCCACACGTCAACGGGAGAGTCTACCGGACGTTTTTGAGGGGAAAGTACGGTGAGGACTGGATGAGCTTGACCCCCGCTCACCGTCTCTGGAACCGATGAGGTTGACTTCCGTTGGCGGGCATCGTGCGTGAGTAGCCACCAAAGAAAAACTTACCTCTCTTACCTTCCTCGATCCAAGGATTCCATCGATTCCTGCTCGGCCGCCTCGAATACTAACACCTGAAAAGAAATAAAAAAATATATAAAACATACTTACCTTACTTACCTTTCACTTCTCATACCTGTTGAATCCATGGTGCAATTGAGTCCTCTACTAACTACCGCTTAAGCCGTGAGACCGCTTCGTGTTTCTGGTGAAGTGCCGACCCTGAGGTAACAGTAACCTCTGAGCTAGCCGCAACTTACAGTTCCACAAAACATTCTGAAGATCAAACCAATTGAACTACCATTTCAACCACAACTGGCAATGTACATAGCAAGAAATCTTACCCACAAAGGTTCAAAGAGCCCGTGTGCTATGCTGGCGTTGAGTTTACATAATCATCAAATGTTATAAATCCTCCAAATAATTCTCAAGTTCAGATGATCATAGAGTCAATATAGTCGGTGTTAAGTCAGAGGAGATCAAGTCGCAAAATTGAAAATATCGAGTTATTGATTGCATTAGGTTAAGTATTTCGTAAGCTACATTCCACATTTATCAAATTTGTAAATCACTCGTGCAGCAGGAAATCTCATTTAGATCTTGATAAAATACCAAAGAATAATACCAAAATTGGAAAGAAATAGCTTTCAAATACCAGTATTTCATAATTTCAATACCAAAGTAACACTTTATCAGTGTTGCTTTGGTATTGGAATAATATTGTAGGACCTGATAAAAAATTATTCCAGCATTTCAATATATAGATCTGCTCGAATGATATGATTAATTAATTGTTTTTGCCATTTTATGAACTACATATAAATACTACACGAAGCTTCGAAGGAAATCCTATTGCTCAATCATTAGAATAAGTAAAAAAATCATTTTAGAGTCGATATTTTTTAAAATAAAACGGTTTTACAGGATCCAGTTTTCTTCCAATTTTTTTAAGAGCAATCTTCCAGTTTTTTGAAAAATATTATTGGCAACCCTGACGACAAGTTCACTTGGTGGATGCGAGCACAGGGTGATACCGCAAAAGTTAAGGGATGCACTGCCGAAATGGATGTTTTGTAGTCCTGTATATACTCCAAGTCAATTTCCGGTGTTTAAATGCAAATACGGGATGGAAGCCTGATAGAACAGCACTCGGTGACACTGAAAGGGACGCTATTGGCAGAACTGTGGCGATGCGGTTTTGGTCGATGGAGGAGGAACTCGTTTTTCCATTAGCTGTCGAAAGAGGGGTTTCATAGGATATCGGTCGAAGCCCTGCTCTCACAGAACAAAAGCCGCCGATGCAAATGAATAGAAAATTTGAAAAGGGGTGGCATAAAACCACATCGGTAACAAAAACACATAAAGAATACATACAGTAACGCATGATTCGCGCTCGTTGTTGCAAACTACAATTCACAACGGGATCAATGATTGGGTAATAAATCATCCTCGCGAAGTGCTCCAAAAATCTCATTACTTGACCCAGCTACTTCAAGCCCCAGAAAGACACAGTGAGAGCTTCATTTAAAGCGTTCTGCTTCAATCATCGGCATCTTCGCCACCATCGGAACAACCACCAGAACACATCAGTTCTCAAATCACACCCGTTACCGAAAACCTATCGATCCACTGCAATATCCCGTCCCGGAGAGAGCGGGACCCGAGTGTGGCCACAAGCAAATTGATTCCACACCGCAAATCGCTCGAAATATTTGCATTCCTTGGCCAGCAACCCATGGCCCCAAGTCTCCCACTGGGGGACGGAAAAAACCACACCACAGCTCAGCATCAGTCCGGTTTAGGGCACGGTAGGGTGAAACGGGGCAGACGGGGAGAGACTATACGCTTGCAGTGAAATGAAGTCACCGCCGGACGCTGCCGGAAATGAATATCGATGCGGCCCTCGGGATCGACTCGACTGGTCGATGGGATTCCTAAGCTCATCGGTGAACGAAGCCGGACCGATGAAAAGTTGAGGAAAAAAAGAGAGTATTCCCTAGCTTGTGAAAGCTTCACTGTGAAGAATTTAATAGGCCAAACAGTTAAGCAATTTTGAAAAATGTGTAAATCCCATCCCGAGCACAAGATTGTTTTTAAAACTTCAAAAATGCAGGGAACTTTTTTGTTTTAAATCCATAAGAAGATATCTAAACCCAAAGCTTGAGCTTGAACTTGTGTAAGTTTGGACTTGACTGTACATTTTAAAGTTTTGACGTAGGATTACGTCTCTCGGGAACATATTGGGGTACAAATTGAAAATCGAAAATCGAGCACATCGTGAAAATTGTCCAATTTCAAACGCTTATTGCTCAGTCATTTCATGATGGATAGATGAAATTTTTGCGTCAATCTATTTCGGCACTCCATAACAATTTTTTTTATATCTGAGAAAATAATATATGCCATGAAGCTAACTATCGAACATTTGAAAAATCCAACCCCTATCCTAACGGAAATACCCATTTCCGAGTGGTCGAAATTGACGACACATGCGGCGGGTCCCTAACAGAGACATCAAAACCAAGGCGCCTAGAAGTATATCCTAAGGTGAGGCCGTTTCGTCATTAAGTTGGTAAGGGGAGCGGTATATGAAAACAGTACGGAAGAAAGCAGAAGGGGAACTATTTGCTTGAAGCGTGAAAGAGACAGACTGATCACGAGCGACCTTGGGCACAAGCGTATTGCGTTTTGTTTACAAACAAAACACATTAGACTTCCAAGATGACTGAAGAGCGGTTTTAGCAAGTAGGCCCACCTTAGGATATACTTCTAGGCGCCTTGATCAAAACCAAGCTGCCTGGGGAAATTCGGCATTGAAAATACATGAAAGTTGGGGGAGCTTTTGTTCCTACCGAAATGCATTCCCTAACAGAGACATTCAAACCAAGCAAAAAAGAAACCGGCACTTCCAAAACCGATTTTTTCGTTTGGACATTTCCTACAAATAGCAGTCTTTCGGCGGGTTTTGACGTAGAACTACGCCTTTCAGGAAGGGTGCCAAATCAGAAAACAGGTCACGTTTTTATGAAATAAAGTTAACGTTAACAATTATTATCACTGTGAACGAATTCTCATGATTTGAATTCCAATTTAATCGGAAATTCTCTAAGAGTTTTTTGATATGCTATACATCACAATTCGCTAATCTATAAAGAGTTTAAATTAATGAAAACTGGAAGAACTTCCTTTTTCCCATACATTTGTTCTACTGATTTGTGTGCTAATCCCAACCGTGTTTCGAATACTTATAATTCGAACATTTCTTAACAGATCGGAAAGATGTATGGATCAATTGATAGGAAATATTTCTACGCGTCTATCACAATTGATGAAATGTTTTGACGTAGGACTACGTCTTTCATTTCTATACCGGGATGTAAAATCAAAGTTTCGAAAACGAAAGCGTTACGCCGGAGACCGAGATTTTGAGTGTTAATAGCTCCTAAACAACTGAACGAAATGGTATGACAAACACTTCATTCGAAAGATAAAATGTCTACGTGTTCTATACTTGTTACTTTCTGATCCAAAAACTTGTTTCAATGGTCTTAAATTTGCTTTCAAAATAGGCTATTGAAATCACCAATCGGTATATAAGCGAGCGCCACTCGGAAATCCACTCAGTTCTAATTGAACAGCGATTGGAGCATGTTGTCGCTGTTGTGGTGAAGCTCTTCATTTATCATGAAAGCGCGGATGAAAGGTGTCACCAAGAGCCTGTTTGTGCACCTTAGTCCAGAAGGGAATCCATCAGGAGGAGAGTGATGCTACAAACGGTTCCCCGGGAAGATCTTGAAGCAGCCGCTACACACACACACACACACATACACGCACGGAATTCTTTCCGTTTGGATCGAGAAAGATCCGGAAAATAATCTGCCAGTTCCTCTAGGAATTTAAAAATACATTCATGTGAAAGAGTTTATTTGAATGTTTTCTATCCATGTAACACTGTGACCAAATATGTTTCAATCAAGTGCTATTAACAGATGGTTATCGAGTTAGCATTAACCACTGGTGGGCTTCCAGTATCGAGGAAAATGTGGAAATATCTAATCGTTACTGAAAATAATCTGCCAGTTCCTCTGGGAATTTAAAATTACATTCATATGAAAGAGTTTATTTTAATGTTTTCTATCCATGTAACACTGTGACCAAATACATTAGGTTTTGTGATTTTTCAATCAATCGCAATCAACAGGAATTCAAAATCAATGTGCCTGGGGGAATCTGCTTTGTCAAAATATGCAAGTCGGGGGTATTTTTTCCCACTGAGCTGTGTTTCCCTAACACGAGCTTCAAAATTGATGTGCCTGGGGGAATCCGCTTTGCAAATACATGCTAGTCGGTGATATTTTTTTGGTGTTGAGTACTTTTGTACTCGCTTGCCGTTGTGTAGACCGGAATATGTTTCCCTAAAACGTACTTTTAATCTGAGAAGACTGGGAAAATCATCATTTCAGATACTAGAGGTGAATGAACTTTCGCGGTTCGAGAACTACGTAGACATGAGATGTACAATAATTTCAGAGAGAAATGTAAAATACAATGATCGCTTGACAATTCTTCCGTTCACATATTTTGGTAGTCTTAGGCATCATATCAAACGTAAAAGGACGTTCATCAAATTAATTTGTAATGAAGAACATAATCTATTACAATAATTTCTATGCATTCTAAAATAATATTCGAGGTGGTGAACAAGTGGATTGCATAATGTAATTGCGTAGTTCTACGTCGAAAATATGCGGTCGTGTCCTAGATACAACCCCTTACATTTTTTTCTTATTCTTGAACTTCCAGCTTCACAGTGAGTGGTCTGTTGATCAAGTAGGAGCTGAGCCATCCAGTGAAGTTCGGGCAAGAACCTAATCGTTTCATCTTAGCTAGTAGCAGTTGATGATCCACACGGTCGAATGCAGCCTTGAGGTCAGTGTAAACTGTGTCAATTTGCGCACCATTCTCGATAGCTCTGACGCAATATGATGAAAAATCAACAAAGGTTCGTGTTGATCGACCTCCCTTTGAAGAATCCATGTTGATCTGGCGAAATGTACGATTTGACAGCATTGAAAAGTTTATCACCTTTCTTATGAATAGGAAACATTACTGATTCTTTCCATTTCTCCGGAAACTTCATAAAAGCCCAAAAGCTTTCAGGATTGCGTTTGAGATCATTCTCTTTGCGCTAAACGTACCTTGAGTAGAGTAGTCGATTGAGGGTTCGATATCTTCGACTGGCAGCATTGAACTGATGTTTTGACGTAGGACTACGTCTTTCATTTCTATACCGGGGTGTAAAATCAAAGTTTCGAAAACGAAAGCGTTACGCCGGAGACCGAGATTTTGGGCGTTAATAGCTCCTAAACAACTGAACGAAATGGTATGATAAACACTTCATTCGAAAGATAAAATGTCTGCGCGTTCTATACTTGTTACATTTTGATCCAAAAACTTGTTTCAATAGTCTTAAAATTGTTTTCAAAACAGGCTATTGAAATCACCAATCGGTATATAAGCGAGCGCCGCTCGGAAATCCACTCAGTTCTAATTGAACAGCGATTGGAGCATGTTGTTGCTGTTGTGGTGAAGCTCTTCATTTATCATGAAAGCGCGGATGAACGGTGTCACCAAGAGCCTGTTTGTGCACCCTAGGCCAGAAGGGAATCCATCAGGAGGAGAGTGATGCCACAAACGGTTCCCCGGGAAGACATCGCTACACACACATACAAGCGCGGAATTCTTTCCGTTTGGATGCCATTCAGCATCGAGAAAGTTCCGGAAAGAGAGTTCCGGATTCCTCTGGGAATTTAAAAATACATTCATGTGAAAGAATTTATTTGAATGTTTTCTATCCATGTAACACTGTGACCAAATACATTTGGTTTTGTGATTTTTCAATCAATCGCAATTAACAGGATAGCTTCAGAAGATTATTCTTCCCCATCAGTAGGATATTTCCGTATCCAATATTGTATGCGCTCGCAATCGATTATTGCTCAGTCGCCGAAAGTTACGAGCTCAGAGAGTTCATTCCCCTCTAGTTTGCCTTCCAAATTGCCATCGTAAACCACGCCTTTTCTCTCGATTCAATCACGCACAAAAAGCATACTTAAGCGATATTCTGGTGGTGAGACACATTCATTTTTCGTGAGGACATCGACAAGACAACATCGTTGCCTAACGTGCTGGAGGAGGTGGACGGCGAAGGATCGACACATACACGCGCAGAATTCTTTCCGTTTGGATGCCATTCAGCATCGAGAAAGTTCCGGAAAGATCTAATCATTGCTGGAAAATAATCTGCCAGTTCCTCTGGGAATTTAAAAATACATTCATGTGAAAGAGTTTATTTGAATGTTTTTTATCCATGTAACACTGTGACCAAATACATACATTTGGTTTTGTGATTTTTCAATCAATCGCAATTAATAGGATAGCTTCTGAAGATTATTCTTCCCCATCAGTAGGATATTTCCGTATCCAATATTGTGTGCGCCTGCAATCGATTATTGCTCAGTCGCCGAAAGTTCCAAGCTCAGAGAGTTCATTCCCCTCTAGTTTGCCTTCCAAATTGCCATCGTAAACCACACCTTTTCTCTCGATTCAATCACGCACAAAAAGCATACTTAAGCGATATTCTGGTGGTGAGATGTATTCATTTTTCGTGAGGACATCGACATGACAACATCGTTGCTGAGGGTGCTGGACGGCAAAGGATCGAGATCTGCCCTGAAACGCAAGCAGTTTGTTTGAAACTGTGAGGGAGCACAGAGAAGCTGATCCTTCAGGAGAAGAGAAGGTGACCATCGAAGCAGCCGCCACACACACACACACATACACGCACGGAATTCTTTCCGTTTGGATGCCATTCAGCATCGAGAAAGATCCGGAAAATAATCTGCCAGTTCCTCTGGGAATTTATAAATACATTCATGTGAAAGAGTTTATTTTAATGTTTTCTATCCATGTAACACTGTGACCAAATATGTTTCAATCAAGTGCTATTAACAGGTGGTTATCGAATTAGCATTAACCACTGGTGGGCTTCCAGTATCGAGGAAAATGTGGAAATATCTAATCGTTACTGAAAATAATCTGCCAGTTCCCCTTGGATTTGAAAATTACATTCAAGCGAAAGAGTTTATTTTAATGTTTTCTATCCATAAAATATCCATATAATACATTTGGGTTTGTGATTTGTCAATCAAGTACAGTTAGCAGGTTAGCTTCTGAAGATTATTCTTCAGAACAAGGTTTTTCGTATCCTATATATGCATCCAAACCTTGTGCCTCCAACGTAACGCTCTCGTTTTCGAAGTCCCCAAAATATTCATTTTTTCATTCATTCAGAATGGATTTAGATTCAACTTCAAACAAATGATCTCTAAATCAACGATAGTCCTACGTCACCCTTGCGGTTATACCATAGATATAACCCACTTCCTGTTTTTCCATCGGATTTCGGTGAATGGTGTATCTTCTCAGAGCAGCCGCTCTCAGGCGTTTCAATTCGCGGAGCTGGTGACTCGACCAAGGAGGTTTACTTCTAGGGCGCGGTGGAGGGACAAAGCGATGAAACAAATGAATAAGTGTGCTAGTAAGCTGTGAGACAGCAACGTCGGAGTCGTCATCAAGAAGATGGACCCAATCGTAGTTATAAAAGCGCGTTTCGAGTGTTCTGGACAGATACTGTAGGCTGATGTAATCTATGGATGGTGAATGGATCAGGTAGCATATTGTTCGAAATGAAAGTATTCTTGCATGGAGAAGCAGGCTGGAAGACCTCTTCCGTAGCTACAGACACAGGACCGGGACAACTGTGACGATTGGAACTGAATCGATTTGATTGCAGGGATGAACTGGTAGCCTGATCGGTCACGACTGGTCTGCGCGTAGAAAAGGCTTCCATACTGCTCCTTGACGTGTGTCCCGGCAACTGCTTAACACCTCCAGTGGCCTCAATATGATGAAAAGCTTGATGGTAGCAAACGTTTTGTGAGGAATTGCTGAAAGCCGAAATTTTGTGATGACCCAAATCAGTCAATTCCAAGACCTTCTCAAGGATTGGGCATCTTCGAAACCTTATTTCGGTATATTTTACGAAAAGATATTGGGCTACATTCTTACAAGATCAAATTGACTCAAGAACTGAAGCTACTTGACCGCATGAAGCGCCGAAACTTCTCCGATTGGGCTCTAGCGAATCTTGAAGTAGTAGTGGAAATTGGGTCCAACGGATCAATCGTTGTAAACGGGCTCGTTGTGGTCATATGACCGAAATCGAATTTCATTCTTAAAATGTGAGAGTTAAACTATAACCAGAATAAATTTGAACTCAATACATAAAAATGGATTTCTGTCCGTCTGTCTGATTTTTATGGACTTGGAAACTACTGAACCGACAATTGAAAATTTTCGGAAAACTCTGAAGGAAAAAGGGAAAATTCGGAAAATTAAATTCCCATATGTTCTACAATTACATAGTGACAAGTGCTGTTAGTCCATTTGATGTTTGCGCTAGCGAAATTGATCTTTGTTCGAAACTGGAAATGGATTTTAATGTGATGAAACGCACTCCTATATCTTCTTCTATCTTTACCAAAAAAAAAAGTATCGCCGAATGGGTTTTTTTTTATCCCATCCGTTTTTATTAGGCTCATTTAGCAATTCAGCTGTCACAGAGCCGAATTTATTCGTATACATTTTTATGTTAAGATAACTATTGTTGTATATTATTTAGGCTTAAGATTCCTATCCATCGATAAACATTTGTTTTTTTTATGTATAACACAGTAGCTGTTTAGGCCTAAGAATATTCCATTTCTATCGATACAGAACACATGCCGCCTTTTTCGGCGTTAGAATATTCCTATTGTTCAAATGTTCACAGTTGGACTGTTCACAACGGGACTGCTGATATGAGGCTTCCATTGCTGTGCTAGAATTAGCACCAATTACTGATACAGCAGATCATAATGTGAGCGGTAAGGGACTGGGATTACCGACACATTGTTGCGTGGACGTAGTAGCTAGAATAACACACAAAGATGGTCAGTTGAGGGGCCCTGAGTTATTAGCTCATGATCGTTCGCTTAGTAGCGGACACGCAACCAATTAGGCTACGAAGACCCCCCTTCGCAGAATGGGTTGATAAGAGTAAAACTCGAGGAAAGAATTGTCCGATTTAGGGCTGTCTTTATTCTATCATATTTTCTGTATCAAACATTTATTCCATGTAACGGAGAAACATGTTATTCACAAGTGGTTGAAAAATTTTGAACGAGAATTGTGTCTGAAAATAATCTGATATTATAATGATGAGTTTTGTTAGAAATACTAGGAATTTTTTAGTAAAAAATAAATTCAAATGATACGAATAGAAGATCAATCAATGAACAGTTCTGCGATTGGACCCATGACATTACTCATAGTAAGAAAACGTGATTGTTCGAAGGTATTGATAACAAAAAACAAATTTTTGGCGAGACGAAGTTTGCCGGGTCAGCTAGTATCTTAAAAAAACCGTGTTTTATTGAAAAAAAAAAGTTGAAAAGTTCTTAATGAAAGAACCGTTACAATTATTCAAATGTTTGTTCCAAAAACAATATATTTTTTATCGTGATGGATGCGTAGAAATATTTCCAAACGATTGATTCAATCATCTTTGCGATCTATCACGGTTGAAATGGTCGTTTTATAGGCGTTTAAACCTTTAATTATTTCTTACACGTCTCAGTTTTAGGTTTTCATTTTACACCCCATACCTTTTTAGGTTTAGTTCTAAGCTGTAAATCTGCACAAAAATGTAACACATTAAAAGATTTTTTTTTTGATCTTTGGTACAACAATGGGTAACTTCTATTTCCTATGAATTTCGTAGGAAATCGTCTTGAGACAACATTCCTGTTAGAAGGGCCAAGACAGTTTTAAAATGTTAAAATTTGAATGAAAACGTTTACCTCAAGTCGTTAGATTACAAAATACTTACAAATACTTACTAAGCCAACGGTAGTCCTACGTAACCTCGCGACTATATCATAGGTAAAACCTACCCATTTTTTTATACATTCTCTGATATTTCTACTTAAATTCATCATTCTAATATCAAATCATTATAAGATACAATTATTGTTCTTTCACTATTTGCGAAAGAAAAAGTGAATCTCAATTTATATTTCTTTTAAAGTGGAATTATGTTTACTCCACCAGAAAATACAGGATCATTTGCACTTGACATGACAGCACACGAAGCTGAATATAGTTCACGCGAAAGGAACGCTGCATTGTATGTGCTTCAGTCGATAATTTATAGCAAAGAGCTCAAGCTGAAGGATAATTTTAGAGTTGCTTACATTTTAGTCACAAGGTCATCCAAATCATCCTTCCAGCAGCAAAATATGCGAAACGAAATGAGAAAAAAACAACACCACCATTCAAGACTAATCCCGTGATAATTTTGTTATTTCAGTCATGCTTTTAAGTAGACTTCTTGATGAGTTTGTGATTTGAATCTCAGCAGCCACAACATCGGTGGGGGAGCTTGTGTCGAAGCAACGCGGGTGGGAGGGAAAATAGTGGGCCACACGTGCTGTTTGTCGTCTTGTCACCCCCACATCCCGCAAAAGAAGGACGAGAGCACCAATTTATGGCACTTTCTGGAAGAGTTGAGCATCTTGTTAACAACGCTGATGATAACGATGAAGATGGGAATGATGATTAGCTGAGATTTGCGAAGCTTTCGTGACAACGTGACAGCGAGTGGTTGTTTGTCTGTTTTTCTGTCGGAATGCACAGAGGAATGCCAACAGCATCTCTTCCTGATAAATTGTAATCTTTTCTCTCGAATAATGTCGGCTATGCCTCGTGCCAACAAACTATCACCGTTCGACCATCTACATTCAACAGATTTCATCATCATTGTCACATTCCCGCATAAAAAGCTCCTGAACCGTTTCCAACTATTCCCACTCGACTCAATGGTGGGAAGTAATATGGAACGTGTTTTCCCACACCGATTGCGAGATTTTCTCGTAGAGACAGATGTCTGCTGGCTGAATTCCCTCTTTACCTGAGTGGCTCAGCCCACAAGCTGCCAATGACGACGATACGGAAGTACAGGAATGAAAAGATTTTCATTTAACTTTATTACCCCACTGTTGTTCGCCTGTTGCGCCGTTCTTGGATTCCAATTCGGGGAGCGGCAAGGACACGAGTTCTCCGCTCAAATCAAATCAATTATTCAATAAAGGGAATTTTTCCAGCCTTTTTGACTCCCTTCGAATCCCTTCGATCAGAACACGCCAGGAAATGGGATCTTGTCCGGATCGGAAGGGATAACACGGTTCCGTAGGATGTGAGGAATTTTTATTGAACTGGAATCATTCCTCGTCATCGTCGTCGTCGTCGTCTTGAACGGGGGTGAGCAGAAGAGCTTTGCATGATAAAATTCCATCAGCTCGATTGAATTCGATTTCCTTCCTTTCTGCCCCCAAACCGCACACACAAACACACAAATCATACTCGAACGTGATCCGCTGGAAGGGTTGCGATCGGATTCGACCGCAATAAACAGGGCGAAAGTTTGAATGATGGGTCAATTTCCTTGTGAGAGTGGGAGAAGAGAAAAAAAAAATAACCACGCATCAACATCAACAGACAAAATGTTAATTACTTCTCGGGCGCACTGATTGAGTGCTTAGTCTGGAATTGATTCAGTTGAATTCAATTATCACCCTTCACCCGTTTCGAGTCCATCTAAACTCCCACGCTTTCACCCCGTGTCCTCGGAACGCAATTTCCAATAATGGGTTTGTGCACAGTCCATTCGCAGTTTCCGAGTGAATGAGCGGTCCACGCTTGGGACTCATGAATCATGTTTAATTTCCATTCGATTTGTTTTCGAATATGTTTTTTGATCTGATACAACAGTGTCCCTGACGCTGGACGCGGTTCCAACCAGTGCCGACCGACGCTCGTCTAGACCAAACAAATCGGACGAGGATGCTGAGGTACGACAGGCCGCCAGGGTTCCCATATCTACAGAATAATCTGTATCTATACAGATTTTTCAGACTTTTTAGGGTCAAGAATCTGTAAATACATATTACAGTTTTTTTGAGTTTCATGCAGATTATACAGATTTTAAAAAATAATATTTTTTTCATCTATATAAGGACCGTATCGTTAATTATGGGTACGCTCAAAACACAGCTTTATTTCAAATATTGCATTTATTTTTCAGTTCTGATATCAAAATATTGTATCTTATGAATGAAAGAAAGGAGTAACAGTAAAAAATAATCAAGATTCTGATTTTCGCGCCAATGATCGCACCTGCTTCTTGATGTCCCTCATTAGGTTCTGGACAACCGTCTCATCGACTTGTTTGCTCACATTTATCCAATCCTTTTTGAACTGCTCAAGGTCATCGGCTGCCTTGTCCTTCTTCCGCAGTCGTCCCTTCATCAAAGCCCAAAATTTTTCAATAGGTCTTATTTGCGGACAATTTGGAGGATTCATCTCCTTTTCCACAAAATCGACATTATTCTCGCGATACCAATCCAAGGTCAAACGTGCATAGTGGCATGATGCCAAATCAGGCCAAAATAGTGTCGGACCAGTGTGCTTTCGGATGAGCGGTAACACACGCTTTTGGAGACATTCTTTCCGGTAAATTTCACCATTCATATTCCCGAGAGTGAAGAAAGGAGATGATTTCATGCCACATTGACAAACAGCTTGCCAAACCAGCACTTTCTTACCGAATTTTTCGCAAAAAATTGACTTCTCCGCGTTCGGGACATCTGTTCCTTGCTTTACAGTGTAAAACTGTGCCCCAGGAAGAGTTTTGTAGTCCAGTTTGACGTAGGTTTCATCATCCATGACGATGCACAGTTCGCGTTTGCTTAAAATCCCATCGTAAAGCTTACGGGCACGGGTTTTCACGGAACTTGCCTGAATTTGGCTGCGTTTGGGACATTTTTGCTTTCTATATGCCTTCAGTGAGTTACGTTCTTTGGCACGTTGAACCATACCGATTGATGTTCCACACTTTTTTGCGCAATCCCGTATCGATAATTCCTTTTTTCTTTCAAATTGCCTGCAAATCTTTTTATCCAAGTTTGGCTTGGATGGCCCAGGTTTTCTGCCGCGACCGGGTAGATCCTTCAATGTATTATACATACCAAATCGCTTGATAGCGTTTTGGACCGCATGGACGCTTACTCCTTCCGCCTTCGCCAATTTTCTCATTGATATTCCTGTTTCGGAGCAGTATCTGGTCACAATGGATTTTCGTTTTTCTTCTGTTAGCCCTCTCATGATTGCACTTTTAGGAAAAAACGATCTTTTAACAATGCTAACTGAACGCTAACTGTGTCAACAACAGGAGAAAAATAAACAGCTGTCAAAACAAGCTATAGTCTTTTTCAGACGGAGACTCTAAGGCGTACCCATAAATAACGATACGGTCCTTAAGTGGATTAAATATCTATTAAATATATTTGATCCGATATTTATGGTTAATTCTGTTGATGTTAGTGAATAAAAATGAAAATATGAATATGAAAACATTATCATTTTTTTTTGACATAAGACTACGTCAAAAAACAGGTGACGTTTTTTTCTAAATAGTTTTAACGTTAATAATTATTTTAGCTCCGAACGGATTTTGGTGGTTTGCATTCCAATGGAGTCGGAAATTCTTTAAAATTTTTCAATACGTTCTGATAACGCATTGGTAACGGTTTCTTAACTCATAAATGGTTTATCTAAACGAAAAATTGAAAGAATATACATTTTTCTATTGTGTTCCCGTGGCTGAGAATATATCAGCGAGGTACAGTATTTAAATATCACTGCTAATTAGACGAGTATGAATCGGTCCCTAGAAATGCAAATGCAATGCACGATGTGAATAGAGAAAATATTGCAATCTAAGCTCCGTCGTATTCTATTCATATTTGAATCTGTCCAGTACAGATGTAAGTTCAAAATTTCTGAAACGAGAGCGTTACGTGTGAGGTGCAATGTTTTGAGCGTAAATTCCTCTCAAGCGGTTGAATAAAGTGGTAAAGGGTGTGTCACATCAAATTGCATCACGGAAAAAACGCTGTAGAAATTCGCCCAGTAGACCGATCCTTTTGAAAATTGTAGACAGTAAAATAAAAACTATTAAACAACTTTTGGCATTTTCTTTTTATTCATAATTCGAGCCCAAGCCCGTATGCTCGCACCTTCCTCTTTACCCCGTCCATAAGGTTCTGTACAACGTCAGGTTGTAGTTTTTTTTTGAACAGAAATCCATTTTCTCTTGAAGTCCGCCTCCGATTTGACAACTTTTGGGTTCTTCCGGAGGGCCTGCTTCATAATCGCCCAATATTTCTCTTTTGGGCGAAGCTCCGGTGCGTTGGGCGGGTTCATTTCCTTTGGCACGAAGGTGACCCCGTTGGCTTCGTACCACTCCAACACCTCCTTTGAATAGTGGCACGAAGCGAGATCCGGCCAGAAGATGGTCGGGCCCTCGTGCTGCTTCAATAGTGGTAGTAAGCGCTTCTGTGGGCACTCCTTAAGGTAAACCTGCCCGTTTACCGTGCCGGTCATCACGAAGGGGGCGCTCCGCTTTCCGCAAGAGCAGATCGCTTGCCACACCATGTACCTTTTGGCAAACTTGGATAGTTTCTGCTTTCGAATCTCCTCCGGAACGCTGAATTTGTCCTCTGCGGAGAAGAACAACAGGCCCGGCAGCTGACTAAAGTCCGCTTTGACGTAGGTTTCGTCGTCCATTACCAGGCAATGCGGCTTCGTCAGCATTTCGGTGTACAGCTTCCGGCCTCCCGTCTTCCCCACCATGTTTTGCCTTTCGTCGCGGTTAGGAGCCTTCTGAATCTTGTATGTACGCAGGCCCTCCCGTTGCTTGGTTCGCTAGACGAATGAACTTGACAAATTCAGCTTATTGGCGACATCCCGGACCGAACTTCTCGGATCACGTCTAAACTGCTTAACTACGCGCTTGTGATCTTTTTCACTGACGGAGCATCCATTTTTGCCGTTCTTCACCTTCCGGTCGATGGTTAGGTTCTCGAAGTATCATTTTAGTACTCTGCTGACCGTGGATTGGACGATTACCAGCATCTTACCGATGTCCCGATGTGACAACTCCGGATTCTCGAAATGAGTGCACAGGATTAATTCACGACGCTCTTTTTCGTTCGACGACATTTTTCCAAATTTAGGAAAAATTGACAGTGAAGCATGGCCAACGTGATCTATACACTCTTATCTGATTAAAAGCGAAAGCTGAAGATATAATTCCTAAAAATTAAATTTCTACAGCGTTTTTTCCCTGATGCAATTTGATGTGACACACCCTTTATGTCAATCACTTCATTCGAAAAATGAAAGTTGTGTGAGTAATGCTGGTTATTTATTGCCCCAAAAACTTATTTCAATAGCTTCAAACTGCTTCGAAAGCGAACTATCGAAAACACAAAAATCTATAAATATGAATACCTGCTTGAAAGCCCGTCTTAGTCAATATTTGTCGATCCATGTCGTTGGCTATCAGTGACAGTTCTCTAAATATTGTGTTCGCCTTGGTCTCATATACTGCTACTGTATTGAAATTTGTTTCCGTCTCTTCAGAATATGCAAAAAGCAAACATAGTGTAGAGCAGGATCAATGCCGGTGGGAATTATTAACCCATTAACGACCAAGCTGTAAAAAAATATTTTTTTCACAAAAGACTTTGGTGTTATTATGATTATCAACGTTACAGAAACCCCAATCTTCAAGAAATATTTTTTTCCCTTCTTCCGTTTCCCGGAAAAATTACAAAAAAAACCAAAAATCATCCAACAAAAATATTGGTCAAAACCTACATTTTTGTACTTGTAGGAGGTAATCCAATGGCTTTTTTTTCCTACATCACAATGTGTGATTGACTTCTATCAAAGTAATACTGTAGAATTGTTTACATATTTTTGAATTTTATAAGGTGTTGTTTTTTGTTATGTTAGGTTATGTGAGGTTATCTACTTTCCGCACATAATTGCTCTAAACCGAATTTATTACTTAGTAAAGTTATACAAAATTGGATGAAATTGATAGTAAGTAGTAGCTAATAGACTAAGAGGCCTTGAGCTTTCTCAGTTCATTCGCTACAACAACTCGGCCTTGAGCATTTGGCCATTTGGAAAACCTTGTTGCCGTCTGATCGTCAGTTGGATGACTAATGAATCGTGAATGACTTTTTGTGATTTTTTTTTAATCGATCATTCGATTTTCGTAATTTTAATTATTGTTTCTGGGTCAAAAGAGACGTTAGGCATTTTTCAGTGTCAAGAGTTATGTTCTTCGGTGGAAAACTGAAGGTGAAAATTTGTTTAGATGCTATTGTTTTCGCCTACGTCACCACAAAATATATTCGGTTCGGATTTTCTGTTGCCGTTCTGCGTCTTCTGAGATGTTTCGTTCTGCGTTGGATGTATAATTTTGCTGAGAGATACAGATAAACTACTTAGATATTCAAGAAGTTCAGTATTTCAGTTTTAGTGCTCAAGACAGCGAGCAATCAGCAGTACATGTTAATGCAAAGAATTAATTTGATAATCTACAAAAATTGCTTGGTGAAACGTTCGCGTTGCTCGCCCTGTGAAAGCATTCATTTATTGGTCCTTGTCATTGCTGTCAAATATTTGTATCAAAGAGTTTTATTATTAAATTTCTTTGATATTTGTACTCGACGGCAATAATTTCTTAGTTCTAAGTTAACAATGCGGTCTTGTCTTGAAAATAATCCTTATATATTTATTTTTTTTGCGGCCGACACCATGACTAACACGGGTTTAAAGTGATCCAGAGCAAGTGAAAAAATAATTTTTTGTGGCATTTTACAATTTGCACGTTTTTTACAAAAATTCTGACTCAAAAACTATAATACCTACAAAATTCTCGTCAAAGGATGAAATGTAGGAAATTGTTGATTTTCATAAAAAAAACCCCGAAAAAATTACTATGAAAAAAATGGGTGGGTTATATCTATGATATAACCGCAAGGTTGACGTGGGACTACCTTAGCTAAGTAATCATATGTTTGTATTGATTAAATTTTGATTGAATGAAACAATTTCCGAATTCAATTGAATTTAATATATTTGCGTTGTGAGACCATGTTAGGGAAACGAACTCTAGTCTGCACAAAGGCAAGCAAGTACAAAAGTACTCGAAGTTTGCATGTATTTCCAATGCCGATTTCCCCAGACATCTTGGTTTAGAGGTCTTTATAGGTAAACAGATTCAGTCGGAACAAGAATACTCCCGAGCTGCACGAATTTGCAATCCCAAATTCCCCTAGACACCTTGGTTCTGAAGCCTATGTTGAGGAAACACATTTTAGTCGGAACAAAAATGCCCCCGACTTGCATGAATTTGCAATGCCAATTTTCCCAAGCTCCTTGGATTTGAAGTCTGTGTTAGGGAAACACATTTCGGTGGGAACAAAAGCTCCCCCTACTTTCATGTATTTGCAATGTCGATTTCTCCAACGCTGCTTGATTTTGCAGTCTGTGTTAGGGAACACATTTCGGAGAGAACAAAAGTCCCCCTACTTTCATGTATTTGCAATTCCGATTTCCCCAAGGCTGCTTGGTCTGTGTTGGGGAAATCGTAAAGCGGGCCAATCAAAACGAGGCAGTTAGGGCGTTTAGATAACGCTAAACATTTTACAGTTATTCAATTATTTATCTAATGAAAAATAACATTTTATTAATTGTGATAGATGCGTAGAAATATTCCCTATCAATTGATGCAAACATCTTTCCGATCCAGTAGAAAATGTTCGAGTTATAAGCATTCGAAATCTTGCATTTTTTCCTGCATGTTCAGTGTTTATGTTTTCATTTTACCCCCCATATCTTCCGGTTAGACGTAGTCCCACGTCAAAAAAATTAATTGAAATTCACTATTCCCAAAAACTATATATTTTTGAATTCTTAAAAAAATTATATGAATGGTCCTTACAATTTCCAACAAGTCATCCATACATCGGAAGATGGGAAATAAATCTTACAGGGATAAAGTTTTTCTAACAACAACTTTTTCTTGTTTTCTTTGGAAAATTTACAAATTACTTTATTAAATAGAAATTTACTGCTTTCCATCTAGTAGAGTTTTTCGAATATATGGCATTTTATGTTGTACTCGTAATTTTTTTTTTGTGTGTAAATTCTCGTGTTCTTGACGTGTTCTTGACGCGTTTCTAAATGTTGTTGTTAGGCAATTTTTTTTCCTTTTTTCGATGTATGGATAACTTGTTGGTAATTGTATGGGAAATGGAATTTGTAAAACATATTCTTGAGGAAAATGTTTTTCAATTTTCAAAACCATTTTTTAAAATTTTGTTGGTCTTATAGTTTTTGAGTTGAGATTTTTCGAAAAAAAAGTTGAAAAAAACTCAAAATTTCAAAAAATATTTTCGAAGGAAAATCATTGAAAAGTAGTTGTTAGCAAAGCTTTTTCGCTGAAAAAGTGCTCATCTTTTAAACTGTTGAAAATTGTAAGGACCTTTCATATAATTTTTTTGAGAATTTTAAAAACATAAGTTTTAGAGAAAAAATAATTTATGATTTTTAAAATAATTTTTTTCCAGTGCAATTAAAAGTTATTTGTTTTATATTTTTTTTGTTAAAATTTAAACAACGTCCTACATTTTATATTTGGGCGAGAATTTAGTAGGTAATATAGTTTTTGGTTAGGATTTTTTACGAAACAACGTGCGAATTTTAAAATGCCATGAAATTTATTTTTCATTTTCCCAGGATTAAATGAGAAACCAGTCGTTGGAAACAATATGGTTTTTCAGATATTCCATTATCAAACATTATTTTGAATTTTTTTCGGTAAAAAAGGTTTTTTTTTTCAATGTGTACTTTTTCCACAACCACAAAATTATAATCTACTAGCTGACCCGGACTTGCAATCTGAAGATTGCAGGTTCGTGTCCTGTCATGGTCGCCATGTGATAAGCGTTCTATTGGAATTTCGGTTTCAATGAATACGCGCGAGTGTTCGCTGTTTCACGTGTATTCTCAAGCCCCCTTTTCGGCTTAAGTACTAGTTTACATTGTTTTCCTTAACTCTACACAAAATATCTTATGTTTATTACAGAGAGGAACATCACACCAAAAGACAAACGAAGGGAGATAGTTTGCGGATGGGGAAGTATAATCATTATTGTTTTGCGTTCGCCAGAACCCACGCAAATGAAGTGGGTTATAAATAAAAACATCGGGCGCTTGCATAACAACACATAATGGTACGGCACTTGAGTACCAGTGGCTAATACTTTATGACTTACGGTTTGACGAGGGTTAAGGAAATCGGATAATTGAATTTCACTAAGTGTGAAATGGTGAAAAAGGAATGATAACGTCACACTTCGTCCTGCCTAAAATGGATTCCTTGGTGTCAATATTTTCAAACATTCACGTTTGCTTACTAAGCGAACGTTTATGGGTCCAATCGTAGAACTATTCATTGATTGATCTTCTAATCGACCTTTTTGAAAATTGGCAATTTCTTTCAACTATAAATTTCCTAGTACTTCTACCAAAACTCGTCATAATAATATGAAATTATTTTCAGTCACAGATTCATGATTTTTGAATTACTTGTAAATAACATGTTTCACCGTTACATGGAATACATGTTTGATACATAAAATATAATCAAAAGAAGAAAGCTCAAATCATACTATTCCTTTCTCGAGTTCATTTTTACTGAAAATCCATTCCACTTTCAAACATAGATCAATTTCATTAGCGTAAACATAAAATGGATTCAAAACGTTTATCACGATGTAATGCTAGAACATGTGGGAATTCTATTTTCTGAATTCCGAGTTTTCCGAAATTTTCCGAAAATTTTAATTTGGAATATGGTTGGTTGAAATATGTGTTACATATTATGGGACCTTCCTCCACCTTCCAGAGGAGGGAGGGTTGTTATACCATCATAGAAAAATTTCTTGTACTCTGAAATCCCCACATTACAATTTTGATTACATTTACTCTATAATTTCTCGAGTAATGCAGAAATTTTGTTTGTTTGAGAGCCCTCCTCCTTTCAGGGGAGGGGTCTCTAACCATCATAAGAACCCCCTCCTGCTCGAAAAAACCCTATATACAAATTTCCATGCCGATTTATTTAGTAGTTTCCAAGTCCATAAGAATCAGACAGAAATAGACAGAAAGACAGAAAGACAGAAAGACAGAATGACAAAAAGACAGAAAGACAGAAAGATATAAAGGCAGAAAGACAGAAAGACAAAAAGACTAAAAAGACAGAAAGACAGAAAGACATAAAGAAAATTAGACAGAAAGACAGAAAGACAGAAAGACAGGAAGACAGAAAGACAGAAAGACAGAAAGACAGAAAGACAGAAAGACAGAAAGACAGAAAGACAGAAAGACAGAAAGACAGAAAGACAGAAAGACAGAAAGACAGAAAGACAGAAAGACAGAAAGACAGAAAGACAGAAAGACAGAAAGACAGAAAGACAGAAAGACAGAAAGACAGAAAGACAGAAAGACAGAAAGACAGAAAGACAGAAAGACAGAAAGACAGAAAGACAGAAAGACAGAAAGACAGAAAGACAGAAAGACAGAAAGACAGAAAGACAGAAATACAGAAAGACAGAAAGACAGAAAGACAGAAAGACAGAAAGACAGAAATACAGAAAGACAGAAATACAGAAAGACAGAAAGACAGAAAGACAGAAATACAGAAAGACAGAAAGACAGAAAGACAGAAAGACAGAAAGACAGAAAGACAGAAAGACAGAAAGACAGAAAGACAGAAAGACAGAAAGACAGAAAGACAGAAAGACAGAAAGACAGAAAGACAGAAAGGCAGAAAGACAGAAAGACAGAAAGACAGAAAGACAGAAAGACAGAAAGACAGAAAGACAGAAAGACAGAAAGACAGAAAGACAGAAAGACAGAAAGACAGAAAGACAGAAAGACAGAAAGACAGAAAGACAGAAAGACAGAAAGACAGAAAGACAGAAAGACAGAAAGACAGAAAGACAGAAAGACAGAAAGACAGAAAGACAGAAAGACAGAAAGACAGAAAGACAGAAAGACAGAAAGACAGAAAGACAGAAAGACAGAAAGACAGAAAGACAGAAAGACAGAAAGACAGAAAGACAGAAAGACAGAAAGACAGAAAGACAGAAAGACAGAAAGACAGAAAGACAGAAAAACAGAAAGACAGAAAGACAGAAAGACAGAAAGACAGAAAGACAGAAAGACAGAAAGACAGAAAGACAGAAAGACAGAAAGACAGAAAGACAGAAAGACAGAAAGACAGAAAGACAGAAAGACAGAAAGACAGAAAGACAGAAAGACAGAAAGACAGAAAGACAGAAAGACAGAAAGACAGAAAGACAGAAAGACAGAAAGACAGAAAGACAGAAAGACAGAAAGACAGAAAGACAGAAAGACAGAAAGACAGAAAGACAGAAAGACAGAAAGACAGAAAGACAGAAAGACAGAAAGACAGAAAGACAGAAAGACAGAAAGACAGAAAGACAGAAAGACAGAAAGACAGAAAGACAGAAAGACAGAAAGACAGAAAGACAGAAAGACAGAAAGACAGAAAGACAGAAAGACAGAAAGACAGAAAGACAGAAAGACAGAAAGACAGAAAGACAGAAAGACAGAAAGACAGAAAGACAGAAAGACAGAAAGACAGAAAGACAGAAAGACAGAAAGACAGAAAGACAGAAAGACAGAAAAACAGAAAGACAGAAAGACAGAAAAACAGAAAGACAGAAAGACAGAAAGACAGAAAGACAGAAAGACAGAAAGACAGAAAAACAGAAAGACAGAAAGACAGAAAGACAGAAAGACAGAAAGACAGAAAGACAGAAAGACAGACAGACAGAATGACAGAAAGACAGAAAGAAAGACAGACAGAAAGACAGAAAGACAGACAGACAGAAGACCAGAAATCCTTTTGTCCTTTTGGGCGTTATAGTTTATTTTCTGAAATGATGCCATTTTTGCATAAGCCTTTTCCCAACATAAGTCGAGATCGTATTAAAAAACTAATACCGTCAAATTTTATCTTACCTAGTGCCGGATAAGTTGGCAAAGTTCCACTTAAATCATAAATATGATACTAAAATGTTTTCGTGTTGATTGGTGAAATGCCTCTATAGCATTTGAATTAGTCCGAGTGAGAGTCATTTCATTTTGACATTCATTTGTAGCGTGATGTCCTGCTTTCTCATATTCGATCTAAGGCGAAAAGATGCAAAAATCTGCGTCATCGATCAGTGCGATACAATAAATAAATAACACGGTTTATATTTTTCTAACTAAACCACATTGAAAGTTGGAATCTACGCGATTGGAATCTTACGCGGATTTCGGAATTCACGCGTTTTTTACGCGGCATGTATCAACCGCGTGAAAAGTGACTACATTGTGAACAGATTATATGTGCAAATTGATGTGACTTTTCACGAAATAAGTTTGCATTGTGTAACTGATTGGAAGCTGCGAAATAACAGGAGAAACATATATCATGATTGTAGCATGCAAAAAAAAAACCGTCAATCAACTGTTAGAATATGGGTTGCATTTTAAACTTTTTGGGAAACGAAACGATGAACTACGTTTTGAATCATCGAATCAATTATAGTTTTTCCAATTGATGATAATAAAGTAAAAAATATGTATCAAAATTGTACTTATAAATGTAATATAGATATCAATACAGATTTTCTGAGAAAAAACTAAGACAAAAAGATTTTATTTAGACGAAAAAAAAGATTTTATTATGGCAACCCTGTAGGCCACGGGAAACGATCAGTGCTGACACGAGAAGTTGCTCGAGTGTGGTCACAGATGGACGAAAGAGTCCACCCAAATCTAGACGGAAATCAACTCGTTCCCTTTCATGGAACGAATGGTCTCGATAGTGATAAAAGTGTTTGATCCGCAGGCGTGACGAATCGCCTTCCACTCTCCGAAAAGCATTGTGTAATCCAGCATGTGATAGTATTTAAATTTTAAATTGCATTCCTAACTACACAAACTGGCTGAAGTACACCCGACAAGCAGTGAAAAAAATGACAGTCAGAATTGCTCATTCATTTGACAGATCTACCGGCCATCGAAAGTGTCACCCCGCAGTCAGTCGTGACATACCGAATGCGAACGCGAACAACAACACAAAAACTGAACTGTGATGACATATTGCAATTTCATTACTTTTGATTGAATTAAGAACGGCATTGTGAACGCTCTGTCGCCCACTTCCACTTCCACAGCGGCGCGGAGGCTGGCAGTGGCGCCATTTCGATGGGCAAATATTTGACTTTCAGTGTCACCCGCACCCCACTCTCTCTCTCTCTGGTTTGGAGCCACGAGCCCCGGTTGTCTGTTCCGCGCGCATCCGGATGAGATATTCACCAGACGGAGTCGCTTCCAGGCGCTGCACAATGGTGATGGCATGCTATGAAATGAATTGAAAGTTTTCGAAACCCGTCTTCCACCCCCACCCGGGTTTCGGCGTGAAGTTGCAGTTGCAGTTTCCGACATCCGATAGTCATCGCGCCAGTTTACGATGACATCGCCGGCCTTGCCGCCGTAAAACCAGCTCCGTGCACAATTCACAAAAGTGCACCAAAACGCAAATAACACATCACATAATGCATGTTTGCTGGTGTCGATGATGCTGCCGGGGTTTGGCGGACCGGTTGTGGTTAGATTTGAAGATACTGTCGTTGTAGCTGGTAATTCGGTAACGGGTCACCTGACAGTGAGAAGTTGATGGCACAAAGCACCAAAAGTTCAATTGATTCCACTTCTTTTGAGTTTCTATGAACATTAAAAAAAATTAAAAGAAAATCGTAAGTAAGAATTTCCAGCCACCATGACATGAAAATGTGCGATATTTGAATCATATTTTCAAGTAAAATTTTGCTCACGCATTTGACTTGAGAAACTAAATTTTTCCCACGAGTTTTGTGATCCTTCTTGAATCATAAGCAGTTTTTGGAAAGGATGCATGCATTTTGACATATGTTTCGAACTAAATCAAAATGTGTGTGTTAAACTTAAAGCCATTGCTTGAATTTTTATCAAACTTCCAGGATAGAGAAATTTCAGATTTTTGTTCCTCAAATGTCAACCTTTAGTAAATTTCTCAATTTCTTACTTCTTCTAGCAAAACATATTCAATATATTTTCATACACATTCAAACTTCAATTATTTTACATAATTTTACATAATTAGGTTGGGGAAAAAGTTATTCATCATTTTCTTGATAGTTGGCTTTAGTGATCAATATCTCAAGTAAAGCAATAGAAAGTTTACTGTGCTTCGTTTGCAAACAAAACAATACGCTTGTTCATGGTTTGCGAACTCTAATCGATACGAAACTTAACGATGCAAATGCTTTGCCTCTCCTATACGCAAAGTAAAAAAAAATAGTGGGTTATATCTATGATATAACCGCAAGGTTCACGTGGAACTACCTTAGCTTAGCAATCATTCGTTTGTATTGATTAAATTCTTGATTGAATGAAACAGTTTCCAAATTCAATTGAGTTCAATATATTTGCTCTGTGAGTGAAAAAAATGAACAAATGCCGTGTAAAGTCAATTCATTTATTGTGATTGATTGTTCTTCGTTACAAGTAAATTTAATGACGGACCTTTTACGTTTGGTATGATGACTAGAACAAAATATATGTACGGAAGAATTATCAAACGTTTGATGAACCAGCCTAAAGCTGAAAATCTTTCCAATAAAGACAAAAAAAATATCAAACGATTATTTTATTTTACATTTCCCTCTGAAGTTTACATCCCAAAAGTGTACATACTTCTCGAATCTCGAATTTGCTTGAAACTGGGAAGTTCATTCGCTTCTAGTGGCTGCACGATTTTACCAGGTTCCTAAGTTTAGAAGATCATGTTAGGACAGACATATTCCACTCTGCACAAAGGCAAGCGAGGACAAAAGTACTCGCAGTTTGCATTTATTTGCAGAGCCGATTTCCCCAGAAACCTCGGTTTTGAAGTCTGTGTTAGGGAAACACATTTCAATCGGAACAAAAATACCCCCGATTTGTATGAATTCGCAATGCCGATTTCCCCACGCTTCATGGATTTGAAGTCTGTGTTAGGGAAACACATTCCAGTCGGAACAAAAATACCCCCGACTTGCATGAATTTGAAATACCGATTTCTCCAGGCACCTTGGTTTAGAAATCTCTATTAGGGAACACATTTCGGTGGGAACAAAAGCTCCCCCTACTTTCGTGTGTTCTTTTTCTTCTTTTTGGCTTTAAGAGGGTTTAAACTTTTCAGTTCACTCGCCTCTAGGCTCTTTCGTGTGCTTGCAATGCCGATTTCGCTGCTTGGTTTTAAAGTCTGTGTTAGGGAACATTTTTCGATGAGAACAAAAGTCCCCCTACTTTCATGTATTTGCAATGCCGATTTCCCCAAGGCTGCTTGGTTTTGATGGCTGTGTTAGGGAAACCGTAAATCTGGCCAATCAAAACGATGCAGTTAGGGCGTTCAGATAACGCCTAATATTTTACAGTTATTCAATTGTTTATCTAATGAAAAACAACATTTTGTTAGTTGCGATAGATGCGTAGAAATATTCCCTATCAAGTGATGCAAACATCTCTCCTATCCAGTACGAAATGTTCGAGCTATAAGCATTTGAAATCTTTCATTTTTTCCTGCATGTTCTGTGTTTAGGTTTTCATTTTACCCTCCATATATTCCGGTTAGACGTAGTCCCACGTCAAAAAAACATTAGTTGCATCGGAATACTACTGTAAATGTTGAGATAATGGAAAATTTCAGACGCTCAGGATGACCTCCATCTCCATCTCCGTCACTTCAGGTGAACAACCTTCTAACCTTCCAATCTAACTTTGTGATAAAGAAACATTTTCGGGTTCACGAATGTGAAGATTTGTAGGTGTGCGTTATACAGTCTGATTTGTTCATATTCGCCATGACAAATGAACAGTGTCGACGTCTGGTGGCGACATTCGTGCTTGCTGCGTGCGATCCTGCTGCAGTATTTTAATTGTAAATCTCAAAATAATGCTTCCGGATGGATATCCAAACACCTAAGAACTATCCAACGTAATCATTGCCTACAGGTTATTGCAACTGCTGGACATATTTCCATCAATATTGATTCCAAACAATGCCTGAGCCCCACGTGAGCCCTAGCTTTATGCTGCCAACGCTCAATTTGTGTTGGTTGGAATAGGGTTGTCATGAGTACATTATGTAGGAGTGTATTCTCAAATATTATTGGCAATCTTCTAGAGTTGACCAATCAGCAGCTGGTCCGATAACTGATTCGTAAGTGACCCCCTATTGTCTGATCTTATCTTGTACTGTGGACTCGTGGATAACAGCGAGACTGACAGCTTCGCTCATATCAGTGTAATAATGACAGCTAGGGAAACCGTTGAAAGACCGCTGTATCATCATCAGTAACCATTCAAAGCTTTAAGCTTTCTTTTTATTACATGGATTGTTGCATTTTCAGGGCTTCTTCCTCTCCGAAATTATCCCATTTGACGTGGGACTACGTCTAACTGGAATATATGGGGGGTAAAATGAAAACCGAAATACAGAACGTCCAGGAAAAAAATGATAATAACTCATAACTCGAACATTTGTTAATAGATCGGAAAGATATTTGCATGAATTGATAGGAAATATTTCTACGCATCAACTAACAAAATGTTATTTTACCTGAGATAATCAATTGAATAACTGTAAAATTTCAAGCGCTATATAAACGCCCTAACTGCCCCGTTTTGATTGGCCCGATTTACGGTTTCCCCAACACAGCCATCCAAACCAAGGCACCTGGGGAAGTTGCCATTGCGAATACATGCAAGTTGAAGGAACTTTTTCTCTAACCGATATCTGTTCCCAAACACAGCCGTCTAAACCGATATCGAATAATAGTGGGGCCATTTTTAAATATTCGATTCATTCAAATAATTTCTAATATAATTTTCTTTCAGTATTCGATTAATCGAGCGAATATTTATTTCTTGTAATAACAAGTCAACTTGTAACTTGTAATGTCTATGATAATAAAAAAAGATTATAATGTCATGGTTTTAAAAGTTATCTGTATAAATAAAAATGATTTGGTGTCCGTTCCTCAAGATTTAACTCGAGAACGGAGCAATGGATTTAACAGTCAGTATCAGGATTGATGTGTCTCAGTCAGCGTCAGATTTTTATGTCAAAAAAGAAATTATATACTGCGAATATTGATCGCGTACAGAAAAATAATTTCCAGGGATCGTGAGTGTTAGAAGTTATTTAAATCAAAACAGCAGTTATGGGCGGGACGAAGTTTCCCAGATCGCCCGAAAGTATTAAATATAATAATTCCTTCAAGAAGGGTGCCAAACCAGAAAACAGGTCACGTTTTTTTGAAAAAAACTTAACGTTAATAATGATGTTAATGATAATGTGGGGATGGAACTAAATAAACGAATAGCTTACGACGATTCTGAGTCGCGAGTCTACTGAGGTAATTAAAAACTAAATAGCTAAAAAGTTATTTAAAAATTTCGATGGATTGAATAATGTAATTTCATGGTTCTTCGTCGAAAACTGCGCTTATGTCCTAGATACAACCCATTACAATTTTTTCTGTTCAAAACTACCTGTTCTTCGAGTGTTGTTGAAATAGCAGATTTGTTTGAAAATTTCTGCTGGGTCTCTAAAACTACTAGTTCAAAAGAAGTATATTTGTAGAATCATTGATCACTAGTATGGTCGATTTTGCTAATATTTGCACTAAAAGTACATATATTTGAAGTCTGCACAATGTATCACGTTATCATTCTGGTTGCGTGTTCTATCGGGTTGTCGATGTTAGATGGGGTAAAGAACCTAAAACTCTCAATCTAAAAATGTATTGACCTTGAAAATGGTTCCTCTTTCGTTAATCGCGATTACTGTGATAATTATTCGATGTATTCATATTTTGATTTTCCATTATTCGTAACAAAATTAATCGATCATAATTGCAGATATTTGATTATTTGGATTGATCGAAAGATTAACCGACGTCTTTACTTACAAAGCAAATTTAGAGGTGTACCGGTAAGTTTCTTCGTGTTTTTCAAAAATTAATGCTTTATTCTGCAAAAATGGTTACAAATTTAATATTCAAAGTATTGCCCATCGCTAGTCACAGCTTTCTCCCTTCTTCCTAGCAATCCAGATCCCTTTGCGGAAATAATGTCAATGTCTCTCGTTTCAGCGTTTCCAAGTATGTTTTGACCGGTTTTGCGACATGCGGCCGAGCATTGCCGTGCTGCAAAATAATTTTATCGTGTCTTTGCTCGTATTGTGGCCGTTTTTCCTTCAGTGCACGGCTCGAACGCATCAATTATCATCGATAGAGGTCCCCTGTAATGGTTTCATTCGGTTTTAGCAGCTCACAGAACACCACACCCAGCTGGTCCCACCAAATAAACAGCGTATCCTTCTGGCCGTGAATATTCTGCGCGGCCGTCGATGTTGATGCATGACCGGGGTATCCATATGTAGCCCGACGTTTAGGATTGGCGCAATGGACCCACTTTTCATTGTCAGTAACGATTCGATGGAAAAAACCTTTTCCTTTATACCGTTGGAGCAGTTGTTCGCACGTGAAAAAACGGCATTCGACGTCTCGTGGCTTAAATTGATACGGCACTCAATATCCTATCTTTCGGATCATCCCCATTGCTTTTAAACGATCGGATATGGTTTGCTGAGCTACTCCAAGTGTATCAGCAAGTTCTTGTTGCGTTTGTTACGGATCTTGATCGAGTAAAGCCTCCACTTCTTCATCTTCAGTCTTTTTTTTTGCGCTCCGGAACGTTATTCGTCATTCTAGTCAAAATGACCAAATTTAAACCGTGCAAACCACGTTTGACACGTTCGCTCAGTTGGAGCATGGTCACCATAAACTTGAAGTAATGAAGTAACACACCCCGCAAAAAAAAACTCTCGTTGGTACGAAATTCGACATATTTCAAGTGGCAAAAAACTATGTTGTTTACGCTTCAACTTTTTGACATATACAGAAAAAGACGCGCAATGACAGTAGCTTTCCAACGAATGTCTGGAAATTTGATTCACTGGAATAATAATCAAGTTACGCCATCTGTCGTCAAACCGCAGAAACTTACCCGTACACCTAATATGTTAAATTCAATTGAATTCGAAAATTGCTTCATTCAATCAATAATTTGATAAATACTAACAAATGATTACTAAGCCAACGGTGATCCTACGTCAACCTTGCGGTTATATCATAGATATAAACCAAATATCCTATCTTTCGGATCATCCCCATTGCTTTTAAACGATCGGATATGGTTTGCTGAGCTACTCCAAGTGTATCTGCAAGTTCTTGTTGCGTTTGTTACGGATCTTGATCGAGTAAAGCCTCCACTTCTTCATCTTCAGTCTTTTTTTTGCGCTCCGGAACGTTATTCGTCATTCTAGTCAAAATGACCAAATTTAAACCGTGCAAACCACGTCTGACACGTTCGCTCAGTTGGAGCATGGTCATCATAAACTTCCACCAGAATGCAATGACTTTCCGCAGGTTTTTACTTTATCTCAAAATCAAACTCCTTATAAAAAAAAATGGGTGGTTCTGGAAAGAACCTCTAGTGTTGTCATTGGCGTTGGTGCTATCGATTTCGTTTAGATTCTGATGAGTTTTTATTTTATCACTGCACAATTACTCACTTTCTCAGATGAACTGCGAAGCTTAGAGACTTTAAAAACCAAAGAAGAAGAAGGAGAATTTCTTCGTACTTCCTTTAGGTTGCTCAATCTTTTTCTTGGCTTGCTTCATTGAGACTTAATATTAAAACGTTCATTCTACAATGGTGGTTTGAACTATGGAAAAATGACAATTTGGAAAACTAAGTGAATGAGTGTTTGATTAATGAAACTTTAAACTGAAACACTGATGTAGTTTTCCAGAATATTTTGGCAAATTATATTCAAGCTTCACTATGTGTGTTAGATCGATAGCACGAGAATAGTTTAGTACTTCTGTTTAGTAAACAGAGGGATGAAACAAGTTGTCTTCATGCAGAGAAATGGAAACTCACCACTTATCCCATTTGTTTATTTATTTACGCTCATTAGCATTTAACCTGTAACAGAGTCGAATTTAATCGTACACATGTTACATGTTTATCGTATCTCTAAATTGTAAATTACACAGTAGCCATTTAGGCGTAACAGTATTCCGTCTGTTCCATTGCTCAGTAAGACCAAAGAGCGGAGACAGTTGATAAGATCATTGTTATGTTATTGATAGCACAACAGACCGATGTTTCTTGTTGCAAGTAGAGCTTGTTGAACGGAGAGAGGCCAGGACTCCGACCGTCAACCGATCTCCATCGCTGATTATTGTTGCGTTGTTATTCTATAACAACACAAAAATGATCAATTGAAGGCCCTGAGTTTTGAAATCATGATCGATCGCTTAGTAAGCGAACGCGTAACCAATGTGGCTATGATGACCTCACAACTGTGTTATTGTAACTTTCAGCCACTAGGTCAGATCGTCTGCTATCTATTCAATACGTTTCCAGCCATTAGCGCCATTTTATACGTCGTGTTCAAAATCGACCTTTTCTATTCCTTTGTTTACATTTGTTTCATACAAAGAAGGTGTCAAACTCAGCTTGATAGTTGCGAATTGTAGGCTAACGACAGTTTTCGCATTTTGAATTGAAGTGAAGATTAAAGTGTGATTGATTGTGTTCAGCTTTTGTCTATCCCATCTGTTTATTTTACTAGGCTCATTTAGTAATTCAGCTGTAACAGGGGCGAATTTATTCGTGTTCATTTTTATTTCACGAGATATTTGTTGTATATTATACAGTAGCCATTTATGCGTAAGTGTTTTCCTATCCTATCGATACACATGTCGCCTTTTTCGACGTAAGAATATTCATATTGTTCGAATGTTCACCAGTTGGACCATACACAGCGGGATTTTTGATATTAGGCTTCCATTATTGTGTTATTAATAGTACCAATTACCGATGCAACAGATCGTATGTGAAGTGAGAGGCTGGGATCACCATCGCATGATGATTGTTGCGTGTACATAGTAGCTTAGTAGCGGACACGCAACCAATTAGGCTACGAAGACCCCTCAATTGTGTTCAGCTGTTTGAATCTTTTTTTTGTATCGTTTTTCAAGGCTGAAAGGTCATTGAAAGTTCCGACATGACATATTCTTTCCGGAAATTTCATAAGAAACGTACCACATCGATGGAAGAAAGCCATTTGCCACAAGTTTGTAATTTTCAAGACACTCACTTATTGTTGTTGCCGTGGAGAGAGAAACGACAAGAATGCACACTTCGCCTGTCACAACCGACAGATGTCATTGCAGCAGGTTTGCTTTTTTCTTTCTCCCATTTCGACATGTTATGGTTGCGAATTGGTTTCACGACACTCACTTCCTTTCTTTCGCCAAGAAGAAGTCGTACGAGAAATCAGGATGCTGGAAAAATAGAAACCGCGAGAGATGCACTGAAGGAGGGCGACTTCCGTTCGCCAATGTCTCGGCGAAAGCGGAAAAGCGAGACCCAACGCGCGGCACCAAAGTGCAAACTAAATGATAGTAATGATTCGCTTGACTGATGACCGGTTTTCCCAGAGCACTTGCTTTGGCACTAAAATGGTATTCCCTCTATCGCCCACAATCCCTCCCCCTCCCCATTGGCGCCTGATACTTCCCGTCACGTGCGCTCAATTCAGTGGATACAGTTTTCAACCACTCTTCTCGCCCAATGGAAAGCGTTAAGAGATTGGATTCCATGGTGCAGGAGGGATGCATGGGGAAGCGGAAATGTAACGTACAAATCTGAAGCACCAAAATCTTCCGCATGAAGCTGGCGCATTTTAATGGAAATATAATTTCCCATCTAATCCTGAGCATTCTGAGCCGCCTCGTATATGGCACTCCCAATTTCTCGCTAACTAATTCGAAAGATGGGTTCTCTATCCTGTGATCCTCCTCCCATCCCGTGGAGGAAAACTTTAAAAGTTTGCTTTGAAATCATGCTTCATGAAATATTTATGCAATTAATTTTTACATTTCGTGGGCGCAGCGGATCGTGTAACGGAATGAGCGTATGTTTTGTCGGTCGGTGCTGGCCCGGGGAAGATGATGGGATCTCCTTGTGAACTCTCCAAGCCGTGAAGTCAGTCAGTCAGTCTGTGAGGCGAAAAACAGGTACGAGTATGTTTGCGTGTTTGCTTTTTATCTCATGTTTGTGTAGTGGCGAAATCTGTACGGTTCAGTGTACTTTGAAGTGTCGCTGAGTTGCATTTATATCCGCTTTCGTTGATTTATACTCGTTTTCGAATGCTCAAGGATTTCGATCCGCTTTGGTGATCTTCCCGTGTTCCGAAGAACGTTTCTCAGTCAGACTAATGATGATTCGCCCGTCATTATCGTTGCGGCAAAGGTGGCTTCCTCATAACAATCATCTCACCAGAGAGAGACTTTTAAATGTTTTCCTTTTTCCCCAGCTCTGCCATTTCACCGGGAACGGAGAAACACACACAATTTTCCGTCTGCACACTCAATTGTGTTCGATAATGAGGGGTGGCAGTGGATCTACTTGAGGATTTTTGTCCATTCGCAGTGTATCTTCCGTTCTTCCTGCCAAGGGGGCAAACAAGGACATGAGTTGGGACAACCGCAAATGGAGGGAACTGTGACCGTGTGAGGGTAATGTGCTAGGATGAGGAAAAAAAACTAAGTGTTCCTTACCGGGGCGCGTGGGACGAAATGACAGCCATTAGTGGGACCTCGTGAGCATAATCGTTACCTTCTTCTGCACAGCTAAATTTGCAGAATCAATTTCTTTTGAACCGCTCCCCGAGCTTGGCTCTGCCCGGCCCAACGGTCCTTATTTCAATAAAGCTTAATATTTCTTGTCCCACGTCATGTAAACAGATTTCCCGGGGCAACAACAAAAGGCACAAAATTTATTAAATAATTTCCTCCGATGGAGTGCAATGTGCCTGCGGCCTGTTGTTACTGTTTAATTTATTGCAGATTAAACAGGGCGGACCGCATTCATACGGCGTTTGCCTTTTGCCTTGTAGCCGAATGCAATTTTGCCACCACCGACCATTCGCTGTTCCTTGAAGAGAGGGGAAGAGTCAATGCCACCCACACCACCACCGAAGTCGCGAAACTTTGGATGTTCAGTTTTCTGGTTTTTGCTTGAATATGAGGTTATTGATTTGGTTATACTTTATTTTGTTAGCTTAACGACAATTGAATCCAGTTGTGGAAGGGGAAATGATGTTCGTTTGTCCGATTTTGGGTGTTTTCACGCAACTTGTAAATACAAATCGATTTTCCTTCATGAAAATTACATGTAATTAATACGAGTTTAGACGAGTTTGTTGAAAATCCCCAAGTCTCTAGTTGCTTAAAATACCATAAGACGTTCAAATTATACAAAATTTATGTTTTTCTTACGATTTTCTTCAGAGAGAAATTATGATCATGGTTTGTCCGAAAAATGATCAGGGTTCACCGGTTTTAGATATCTTTATTTTTGAATGAAAAATAATCGAATTTTTCAAGTAGATGTTGCATTTTTGATTGCTCGAGTTTACTGCCATCATATTGATTCATTCATAATTTAGGCTTTCTTCAGAATATTGCCTTTTCTTTTGAAAGACGAAGGACAAAATTTATGCAAATAAAGCATAAATTTCTGCACAACTCAAGAAGTAATCAGAAATTCAAAATAACGTATCATGAGACAGTTTTAGTTTGTATTGAGATTGAACCGAACGAACGCGAAGAAAATAGAGTTAAAATCAAGTGCTGGAGCAAATATCTGTCACTGAGCACTGTCTCATCTAGTCGCGAGAAACCTGGATTTCACTGCAATAATAGACGATTTGGATTTGAAAGCAGCGGTTCTCACTAATGTATTGAAAGTGTGTATCAATACCAGTGTTTGGATATCGATTCAAATCGAATGATACACAATGTGTCATGTAAGTAACCTTTTACGAATATATTACCAAACATGAGTGGAACAATAACCGGAACATGGTGGGGTGCCCATCCAGGAGACCTCATTCAGTTATACAAAACAACGATATTATCAGTGTTAGAATATGGCAGTTTTTGCTTCCGATCAGCTGCCAGGATTCATATTCTCAAGCTGGAGAGAATACAATATCGTTGCCTGCGTATAGCAATGGGGTGTTTGCATTCGACACATACGATGAGTCTCGAAGTTTTGGCAGGAGTACCCCCGCTTACTCTTCGGTTCACAGAATTATCCTACAGATTTCTCATCTGTTGCAAGATCATGAATCCATTGGTAATTGATAACTTCGAAAATCTACTCCAACTGACTCCTCAGTCAAGTTTTATGTCTTTGTACCGTGAGTACCTTACCCACGACGTGCACCCTTCACCAGGCATCTCCAACCAAGTTTGCTTCCCATACTTTTGCAATTCCTCTGTCATTTTTTATCTGTCCATGCGACAAAAAATCCATGGAATACCAGATCACCTACGCTCCAATGTTATTCCGTCGATATTTTCGGAAAAATATGGGAAAGTTGGATCTGATAAAATGTTCTTTACTGACGGTTCATACATAAACGGGTCCACTGGCTTCGGCATCTTCAATGAAAATTCCAGTGCCTCTTTCAAACTCAAAGATCCTTGTTCCGTGTATGTCGCTGAACTGGGTGCGATATACTACGCACTGGGGATCATTGAAACATTGCCCATCGACCACTATTTTATTTTTTCAGACAGTCTCAGCTCAATAGAGGCAATCCGCTCAATGAAAGTTGATAAACGCTCATCTTATTTCCTAACAAGGATAAGACAACTATTGACTGTTTTGGTCGAAAAATTATTCAAGATAACCTTAGCATGGGTTCCCTCTCATTGTTCGATTCCGGGGAATGAGAAAGCGGACTCGCTAGCTAAGGTGGGCGCTTTAGAAGGCACTCTTTTTGAAAGTCAAATTGCTTATAATGAATTTTTCCACATTCCTCGTCAGTTCACGCTCGTAAGTTGGCAGCGCATGTGGAGTGGAGATGAGTTCGGTCGTTGGTTACACACGATTATCTCTAAGGTCTCGACGAGTGCATGGTTCAAGGGATTGAATGTAGGTCGTGATTTCATCCGCGTGATATCTCGGCTTTGTGCTCCCGTGGCCGAGTGGTTAGCGTCATAACTAACATGCCGTGTGTTCGGGTTCGATTCCCCTTCTGGTCGGGGGAATTTTTCGTCAAAGAAATTTCCTCCGACTTGCACTGTGATCACGCGTATTCTAGAGCTTGCCACTCAGAATGCATTCAAGGCGTGTTATTTGGCATAGAAATCTCAACTAAGTACTAATAAAATGACGCAAGTAATACTACGTTGAGACGGCGAAGTTCCTCTAGGAACGTTAGTGCCATTGAAGAAGAAGAAGAAGAAGATATCTCGGCTTATGTCCAATCACTACAACCTAAACGCGCATCTCTATCGCATTGGGCTCGCAGCAAACAATCTTTGTGATTGTGGCGATGGCTACCACGACATCGAGCATGTTGTCTGGTCGTGTATCCGGTTCCATGCTGCTCGCTCTCAGCTCTCTAGAGCACTGAGAGCACAAGGCATACAATCGGATATCCCCGTCCGGGATATCTTAGGTAGCCGTGATCCTGATCTTCTGCTTCATCTATACCTGTTCCTCAGAAACGCCGATGTCAACGTTTAATGATGCTTCCTTCGTTATGTCCCCGTTTCATATCCCTCCTATCCGATCTATAAACTTTTACTTAGTCGCGGCAATACATACACACACTCTTTACAGACACACGGACCAAAGATTGTGCAGTCCACTGATCATTCAACAAGAGCCAAAGGTTGTACCGCTCATGACAACTCTACATGAACTGATGATTGCGCCGGTTAGTGACCATCCTATCCTGGATTCCTCGAGTCGAGAAAGACGCACCACGCTAGATATGAGGTACAGACTAGGGGGGCGTTGCTGATTAAGGGTCAGCTGCATCCCAATAGGAAGTATCCCGTGTCGGGCACACGTACAGAGCATTGGAGACAGCAACATCCGAATTACGAAAACACTTGTAATACTAACCTCGAGCCAACCGCGAGTAATCAGTTACATATTACTAACATAGATAATAAGAAAAATTGTCAAAGTATTGAACTCCCGGCCCCGTGAGGCTAACGCCATATGAGCCTTGATAAAAATATATATTTTGGAAAAAAAAATGAGTGGATTCAGATACTATGAATGACAGTAATCACTAAATGATTAAACAAAGAGAGTAACGAAGACTGTTGATTCAAACATCGCACATCATTTTCGAAGCCTGCATACAAGTTTGAACCGCATATATCGTCCCGTTCTACTAGAGCTAAAACCGCTACACAGACAAGTGCAAAGCAATAAATTATACAAGAAAAAATATGCCATCATTCGGTCACCATTTGCGGAGAGCAGCGAATGGGAAAAGAGAGTTTTTATTTCTCACTGGAGCGGTGTTGTTATTAAAACTTTGCGGCCTATATCTGTATAAATAAAAATGTAAGGCCAGATGTGTTGCTAAGCGCAAAACCCGAAGAAGGAATCGTCCGATTTGAGCAATATGTATAAAAATTACATCATGGTAAGCGTTGCCGGTCCCTTCAATGTTTGCGCTATCGAAATTGTTTCAGCAGAATCATACGGACTACGCAAAGCGAATGGTTCATGTTCAACTATAGGAGCAGATCTCGATATATATATATATATATATATATATATATATATATATATATATATATATATATATATATATATATATATATATATATATATATATATATATATATATATATATATATATATACAGTCAACTCTCCCTAACTCGATGCCTCTCTTACTCGATGTGTTTTGATTCATTTTTCCATGGATTTTCACCTCCCTAACTCGATTGATTTTCGCATACATGTTTTTGTGCGTTATTACCTCAGATTTCAATTGCCCTTGAAAGTGAAGACGGAGTGTTCGTGTCATCAAACAATTTCTTTTCAAGTATGGAAAACCACGAGAAACCTTTCAAGCGAACAATCAAAACGCTAACCATTGCGCAAGGTTTGAGCATCATCGAGCAGGTCGAAAAATATGGACGGAAGGGGTCTGAAGCTGCAAATAATTTCAGCATTGCACAAAGTGCGGTATCAACACTACTCAAACTAAAGTAAAAATGGAATCGGAATGGAAAATTGTATCTAGACCAAAAGCATATAAGGTTGGTCAGAATCGAGAAGCTGGAGCGGTCAATGAATTTTTGTCTTGTCAAGCTAGACAAAATAATTTACCCCTCTTCTATTCTTCGGGATATGGCTTGAGAATTTGTCCAGAAACTGGGAAATCCTAACTTTAACCCATTAACGACCAAGCTGTAAAAATTATTTTTTTGACGAAAGCCATTGTTGTATTTTCGATTATTAACGCTAAAGGAACTCCAATGTTCAAGAATTATGTTTTTCCCTTCTTCCATTTTCCGGGAAATGACTGTTCGAAAAATCGAACATTGGCCGAAACCCGCATTTTTTTTTGCAAGTACAAACATACTGCAAACTAAAAGTCACTTCAATTAGCAAATATACGTTATTCATAAATGCATCAATTTTGGATTCCCGGAAGAACAAGAACAGGAGAATGGAGGTCTCTAAGTATAAATCCAAATTAATCCACCTAAGGTGAGATGTGGCATTTCTTATTTCATGTAATTTTAACTTATTACTGACAGGCTTTTTCTTTCAAACGAAAGCATATGCTGTGTTATTTTTATTGTTAACTGTGGAGAAATGTCAATGCTTAAAAACTAGTCTCTCCAATTATCCATTTCCCGAAAAAATCGAACATTTTCCAAAACCTGCAAAGTACCAGAGTACTGCTAAAAAACAATGGCATAGAGGGTTGGGAGGTTATTATTCGGTCCGGCGGAAGAATATTCACCCAAACAATCTCATAAGGATCCTCGTTGCACGTATTGATCATTTACTCCAGCTCCTCCACAAAAGAAATTCTACGGGCCGCCATCACCTAATGTTGTTACGGACAAAAAATCATACAGATTTTCGATAATATTTGCTAAATTAATCGATATTTGCAAACATTCACAACTGAAAATGCAAAAAGAAATGAAAAACCTTCCGTCTTCTAAAGTAAACAAATCAAAATGCGCAGCGGATGTTAGATGTGTTGGTGTTGATTCAGCAGAAAAAAAAATGTTCGTTATGGCCAACGTTCGATTTTTCGAACACTAAATTTCCCCGGCTGTTATTTTCCTGTATGCGGCTCAATCAAATGATTTTCGCTCTATATCACAATGTATGTTCTTTTATCAGAGCAGTACTGTAGAAAACTTCACATATTTTTGTATTTTATTGGGGTTTTTAATGGAAATTGAAAACACCTTCCAAACATACTTGCTTTAAATCGAATTTATTATCCAAAAAAGTTACTCAAAATTGTATGAAATCGATATAAGTGATAGCTAATAAATTAAGCTATCTTTTGGTGCAAAAACATTACCATAAGGTTCCTGTCCAAAGACATGAAAAATTATCAAAGTTGCTGTTCGATTTTTCGAACGCTTGGCCTAAAATGGGTTAAAGCACAACCAACATGGACGGGAGTGATATTCCGCTGGCATAATTAATGTGTCGTGAGCGATGTCGACGGTACAATACCGTTCGATTGCTCAATGTCTTTTAATACTTAGCGCAAAAAGGGCCAAAACGTGATTTGCTGTGATCTGATGCCAGATACCGATATACTAGAAAGTGTTGAAAAACCTGAGAAAAACGCTGAAGATAGTAGTTCTATTGAGATGTTAATTCGAACGTTAAATCAAACCTGAAGAATATGTCCGGAATATTGAAATCAACTGAAAATGTTCCTGTGAAACTATTCGAACATTTCTTTGTGATTGAACAGTTCCTGCGTGATCGTTACAATTCTGTTTGAGTAACATACTTAATCAATATTTTCTTTGTTAACCTAGTGCCTCGTGCAAGTCGGACTCGATTATATACAAACTCGATTATATATGATTCGATTATGTAAAATTTAGGACTCGCTTGTATACAGTTTGAAAAAAAAAAGTTTTTTTTTAATAATTCAAATATGAATAATTTCAAGAAAAAAAATTAACCTTTCAGCATTAAGGTGAAATTTAAGTGGCTTTTATAAGTACAGTGGGTTAAAAATCGCGATTTTTTAAGATTTCGATTGAATCTTCATCAGGAATTGTTTATATCGATATTGCAGCGAAGTTAAGAGAGATAGAAGTTGGGCGTCAAAGAACAAATTGTAGAGAGGTTAGAGAGCTTTAATTTAATTGATAGAAACAATCAAGTTTAGTATGAATTTTTAGGATAGAATTAATAATTACAAATAAAATAAACTTTTAAATTTTCCACTTCAAAAATGTTTAATCCACTAATTTAGATGTTCCACTACTATATCCTGTACAAAATTTTCTCATCTTTCAAATGAAAGCAACAAAATCGGATTACGTAGCATACTTTTCAATGTAGAGTCAGTTTGAGCCAACAGAATCCGAAACAAAGAAAAAGTTCTATAAGTCTGTCATCGTTGAAATTCTAACATATGCGTAGAAGGATTTTTTTCGTGAAATATAACCGTCTATCACCTCCTGAAAGATTCTGGAAAAAAAACTTTTTTATATGAGAAAGGTGTTTTTTCACTTTAAGGGAATGAATCAAAAATTCAAATTCATACCATAATTGGGACACTTACCCTAATATATGACAATTTGAGACATAAAAAAAATAGGAAAAAATGTTCTGTATCTCGATACCTCCCTAACTCGATGGTCCCGTGGATATCGAGTTAGGGAGAGTTGACTATATATATATATATATATATATATATATATATATATATATATATATATATATATATATATATATATATATATATATATATATATATATATATATATATATATATATATATATATATATATATATATATATCAAGGGATACTAGCGTTAGAAATGAAAAATATAATCTGACTACATTTCCCTGAGCCTCTATCTAGCAAAATAATCATATAGTTATTATGATTATGATATATATATATATATATATATATATATATATATATATATATATATATATATATATATATATATATATATATATATATATGCGTTGCGTTGCGTATGCTTTGCGTTGTCCGTATGATCCTGCTAGTTCATGACGCATAGAGAGGTTCGATGTGTATATGTTAGAGCCAAAGAAGAAAATAAACTTTCTGCACCGAAACCGTACATGACGGTTTCAGTTTGTTGGATCGTATGTCAGGAAGTGCGAACCGAAGCAGAGTTGTCTCGTTCACTTTTGTGTCGTGATTTGTAGCACGTAAAAGCAAAAGAATGCCACTGGGGGAAATGAATTCTGTAAGACCATATTTGGACGAACGAAAGCTAACTATTCAGTGGAAGAATCAATCGGCAGACACTGACCAATACCTTAGTTTTTGAAAAACAAATCGATTTGGATAGTTCGAACAGCTGGTACTCTTTGTCACTTTTGCGTCTCAAGTGTAAAAGAGATAAACAGTACGTAAAGTTGCGTAGAAGTAATTCAGAGAACGATTGGATAGGCTTATTTTATTTCACAATTATTTGAACTTACTGCAAATTTTTTAGAATTACAGGAGATTTTCTCAAGACTACTAAACACCTTGACACTTTTTTGAAATCGATGCTAAAAATTTGACTTTCTTCATTGAAGCAACAATTTACTTACAGTATTTATAATACAGATTTGAAGTTTCTGAAACTGTCTTTCGATTTTCAGGGTGCAACCATCATTTATTAAATTATTAATCATCGAACAAGAAGGGAAATTTTTTCGTTCAAACAAAAATATCTCTGCAATGAAAAAGAACCTACAGGAACGTTATCGAAAACAAATGAAAGCTGGTTGATAAGGTTAATTGGATTTTCTATCGAATTAGTTTGCAGAAAATTAGCCCATGAGTTAACGCAACACCAGCCAGCTCAACATACGACACTCGAGATAAACAAAATACGAGTCATCACAATATCGACCAGCGGTCGATAAACATAAACATTCCCAGACGGCCCGGATAAACATAAACACATCAGACCACCCGGATCGTTCCCGCTAAATATGCTGAATTAAGATAAGATAAAATTATTGTAAACCATCTCAAGTGAATATAAAAGACAGGGATAACAATTGTAAAGTCAGTCTGAAGTTATATTTCAAACAGTAAAATAAAAGACGGAGCTTCACTCCGAAAGAAAAATATTTTTTTAAATTAAGTGAGTCCGAAATTTCTTAACTGGCGCCCGAATAGGGACCAGCGCGAGTGTAGTGAAGTGATAGTAAGATTCGCCACGGAAGAGTGACGCGAACAAAAACTATCCGAAAAAATCCGAAACTCCGACCGCCATTGAGCAGCCGTGTGGAAAGGCTCCACAAGTAGCAATTAGCAAAAGGGAACCAGCCGCCACACCGGAAAGATTTTGGACACCGCCTGGTCTCGACCCGAGGAGGATACCGACCGTCAGAGGTTCCGGTTACGAAAATCAAAGACGAGGACTTTCACCGAAAGAGGTTTCGAAAACTCGCACTTCCACTGGAAAAAGTCGGAAATTAGAATGCTAGGAATATTCATGTAAGTACACCAAAGGAAAATAAGAATATCACAAAGTGAGAAATAAAATAAAAAAGTGATTTTTACATAATCAAGTGAATTAAAACAAATAATTTTCTATAATTTTAATCAAAGTGAATAATAATTACAACAAAATATATGACAAATAAATAATAACAAATAATTGATTTCAGAGGAAGGAAAGGTAATTTTTGAAAATTATATACATCTGAAATAATAAATTTATATAATAAATATTATATAATACAATATAATACTAAATAATTTTTTTCAGGTAAGGTTAAATTTTTAACATCATATAAATCTTTTTGAACAATATTCAACAAATTTTTCTGTGAAACAATTATTCCTGATACTAAATACAATATTAAACCATTTCTTTCAGGATAAAATAAACATTTATTACATTTTTTCTATTTTATAAAATTCTTTGAAAACTGGATAATTTATTAAAAGCATTTAGTCAATTAACAATAAACAACATGGAACAAAACGCTGTCGACCAAATTCTCAACAGGCTTGCCGCTTTAGAAGCCGCTGCCTCCCCAAAAATTCATCCTGATTATAGTGATCCCCCATTGTATTTCACAAAACCAGATGGCTCAGAAGTTAATCCTGAATCATTTGAAAAAATTCCGGATCTCGTAAAAGATTTACCAATTTTCACCGGAGAGCCTAGCGAATTAAACAGCTGGCTCAACGATGTTGATAGTTTGGTTAAACTATACCAAACAAACGAAAGAAATTCCGTTGAACAGCAGAACAAATTTCACATGGTCTGCAAAACTATCAGACGCAAAATTAGAGGTGAAGCCAATGATGCTTTGGTAGCTTCAAATATTGGTATAAATTGGACTTCAATTAAAAAAACTCTTATTACCTACTATGGTGAAAAGAGAGATTTAGAGACACTAGATTATCAATTAATGAGTGTCCAACAACGTGGAAAATCGCTCGAAATTTATTATGACGAAGTAAATAGACTTCTTTCACTAATTGCTAATCAAATCAATACTGATGAAAGATTTGTACACCCCGAAGCTTCACGAGCATTGATTGAAACATATAATAAAAAAGCCATAGATGCTTTCATAAGAGGATTGGACGGAGACATTTATAAATTTATCAGAAACTACGAACCAACATCATTAGCCGCAGCTTACGGCTACTGCATTTCTTTTCAAAACATTGAATGTAGGAAAATGTTAACAAGACCAAAACTTCCAGAACTCCCATCAGCACCAAGAAATTTAATTCCAATACCACCTAGAATTCCGCCAAGAATTATCCCACAACCAATCCAAAGAAAACCTTTTCCATACAGGCTACCACCACAATTTGCATATAATAACCAAAGACCACCACCATTTGGATATAACAATCAGAGATTTAATCAAGCATTCCCACAAAATTCCTTCCAAAAACCACCATTACCTCCCAGGAATCCTTTCCAACAACCACCACCAGAACCAATGGAAGTAGATCAATCTATTAGAAGCAGAATGATAAATTATGGAAACAGGCCACAGAATTCAAATCAGAACAGACCCCCCAAACGCCAACGAATGTTTAATATTTCCACAAATAACCCACAAGAATCTCAAATTAAAGAAGAACAAGAGGAACCCATAGAAGAACACATTGAAGAATCAGAAGAGAACTATTATAAACAAATACAACAAGATTCATACTTTGAAAGATACATGAAGCAATTAACTACTCAAGACGACAATGAAGAAAACGAAGAATTTGAAAACGCAGAATTTAATTTTTTAGGATGAAATCCTCGTTACTGTACTTTCTATATTATGGTAGCGAAAAAAAAGCATTAAAAGTTTTAGTAGATACAGGTTCCAATAAAAATTTCATACATCCCAGATTCACAAAAATATCACACAATGTAGCAAAACCCTTTTCAGTTTCTTCAATAGGAGGGAACATAACCATCAGCAAATACTCTCAAGGAAAATTCTTTAAACCATACTCCGACAAAATAATAAAATTTTACCACATGCATGAATTAAAAACATTTGACGCAATTGTAGGTCATGATACTCTGAAAGAACTTAAAGTAATCATCGATGTCTCTGGAGAAAAAATTATTATGCCGAACAATAATATTATTCCACTTTTACAACATAATTTTCAGCAAATCAATAAAATTCACATCAGGAACGAACATCTAAACACCGAAGAAAAACATAAACTTACAGCAATATTAACCTCATTTCAGGATCTTTTTCAGCCACCAGACCAAAAATTACCATTTACCACCAGAGTAGAAGCAAAAATAAGAACGACTGATGACAATCCTGTATATTGTAAATCATATCCTTATCCCCAAACTTTGAAAGCTGAAGTCTCAAAACAAATTAATAAACTTCTTCATGATGGTATAATAAAGCCTTCGCGTTCTCCGTACAACGCACCTGTTTGGATAGTACCAAAAAAACTCGATGCGAGCAATGAAAAAAAATACAGATTAGTAATTGATTATCGTAAACTAAATGCAAAAACTATAAGTGATAGATATCCTATCCCGGATACATCTGCAGTTTTAGCAAACCTTGGAAATAACAAATATTTCACCACACTTGACCTTGCGTCAGGATTTCATCAAGTACCTATGTCAAAATCTGACATAGAAAAAACAGCTTTTTCTATAAACAACGGTAAATACGAATTCGTTCGAATGCCGTTTGGTTTAAAAAACGCACCATCCATCTTTCAAAGAGTAATGGATGATATTCTTCAAGAACACATTGGCAAAATATGTCATGTTTACATCGATGACATTATTATATTTGGAAAAACACTAAATGAACACTTGAATAATTTGAAAACTGTACTGGAAACACTAAGAAAATCAAACTTCAAAATTCAACCAGACAAATCAGAATTCTTGAAAAATGAAGTAGAATTTTTAGGATTTATTGTCTCAGAACACGGCTTAAAACCAAATCCAAAAAAGGTTGAAAGCATTGAAAAATACCCAGAACCAACAAATTTGAAAGAATTAAGAGCATTTCTTGGACTATCTGGTTATTACAGACGTTTTATCAAAGATTATGCAGCAACTGCAAAACCTTTGACAAAATTTCTAAGAGGGGAAGATGGCCATCGCCAAATTCCAAAAAATCAATCAAAAGCATTTTCAATCAAATTAGACACAGAAGCACGAGCTGCTTTCCAAACTCTAAAGATTATTTTATCTTCAAACGACGTCTTAGCGTATCCCGATTTCGAAAAACCCTTTATATTCACCACAGATGCATCAGATAAAGCCTTAGGAGCTGTTCTTTCTCAGCAATTTTCCAACGGAGAAAGACCTATCACCTTCATTTCCAGAACTCTTTCGAGAACAGAAGAAAGCTATGCGACAAACGAGAAGGAGATGCTAGCAGTTGTATGGGCTTTACAAACTCTTAGAAACTTCATATACGGAGCAAAACTAAAAATCTACACTGACCATTTACCACTAACATTTACACTATCACCAAAAAACAACAACGCCAAACTAAAACGTTGGAAATCATTTTTAGAAGAGCATGATTACGAAATGCATTACAAACCTGGAAAATCCAACGTAGTAGCAGACGCGTTATCACGCATTCAAATTAACTCACTAACCCCAACCATTCATTCAGGAGAAAACGATGATACTTCATACATTCCATCTACAGAAGCACCAATCAATGTTTTTCGGAATCAATTAATTTTTCAAATGAAGAACAACAATTAGAAGAAATTAAAAATATACACAATTTTGCTCATAGAAATGCTAAAGAAAATTCTCAACAAATCATAAAAAAATACTTCTTTCCAGGAATGCACAAATTAATACAAAGAGTTGTAAGAAATTGCGAAATATGTAAAACAGAAAAATATGAAAGAAACCCACAACAATTCATACCTGTAAAAACACCAATACCAAACTATCCTGGAGAAATTATTCACATTGACATATTTAAATACAACTCCAATTTTCTCTTTATATCATCAATAGACAAATTTTCTAAATATCTGAGATTCGACCCATCAAATCAAAATCCATTACAGATATAAAAGATGTATTATTACAGTTATTATTCGATTGGGATTTACCAGCTCAAATAGTCATTGATAACGAAAGCTCATTCGTTTCCAATGTTATAGAACAACAAATATTAAATCTAGGCGTTCAAATCTTTAAAACACCAGTAAACAGGTCAGAAACCAATGGTCAAATCGAAAGATGCCATTCAACCATTAGAGAAATTGCCAGATGCATAAAAGCTTTAAACCCCGATATGACAATACATTGTTTAATCCAACAAGCAGCCCATAGATACAATAACACAATACATTCCTTTATAAAAAACACACCCAAAAATATTTACATAGGTGAAAGTAGAGAAAATTTATCATTTAACGAAATAGCCAGAATAAGAGATAAAAACAATGACAAAATAATTAAACTTTTCAAAAACAAAGAAGAAAAAATAATCCCAAAAACTTATCAACATTATGAACCAAATTCTTATGCATATGAAAAAACTAATTCTCACAATAAACGCAAAAGCAGATACAATATTGTAAAAATCAAAGAAAACCACGATACATATATCATAGATTCGAATAACAGAAAAATTCACAAATGTAACTTACGAAAAAATATAAACAAATAAAAACATTTCTTACAGACTCGCCCTCTGCGTATCTCAGACACTGGCAGGAATCCAAATACACGATCTAACAAAAAACCCACTTGCAATTATACCTCTTGGAAAAGCTAGAACAAAAATAGGATATATACGCATTGTACATCCAATTGATTTATTCCAAATAGGCGACACAATATCTCATGTAAATAAAGAAATACAACTAGAACCATCAAACAATCCGTTGTACGAACTTATACAAATCAAAAATAATAAATTGTATGAAACATTCCTCAAACTTAAACCATTTGTAAAAAGACAAAAGAGATGGGACACATTAGGCACCATTTGGAAATGGGTAGCAGGCAATCCGGATGCAGAGGACCTACGCATCATCAACACAACGATTAACTCCCTCATTACACAAAACAACAAACAAGTTATGATCAACGAAGCCATAAGTAACAGGATCCAAGAAGTAACCAATCTAGCTAACCAAATCCTTACAATTGAAAATCAAAGAATCAAGAATCACTCTATTGAAATCAACCACCTTATGATGTTATCAAATTTAGATTCACTTCAAGACCAAATAGAAACACTTGAAGAAGCAATCTTGATGGCAAAACATGGCATACCAAGCAGCAAACTTTTATCCATGCGCGACTTTAACACAATCGCAACCTTTTTGGGAAATCACGATGTATATGTTACATCATTCGAAGAACTCCTATCACAATCAACAGCACAGGTGATGTTAAACACAACACATATTGCATACATTCTGAAAATTCCTCAATTTTCCAAAAACATTTATGAATATGAGTACATTGATTCTATCATAAGCAATAATAAACGAATCGCATTACAACACAATTATCTTATGCGAAATACCACATATGTATATGAATCAAGCCAACCATGTGAAGACCAAGGAAACTACTTCTTATGTGAAACTCAAACATTAACCCCAGGCAATGATTGCATAAACCGCCTCATACGCGGACAACATTCTAATTGCACCTTTGAAAAAGTATATTCAAAAGGATTAATCAAACGAATAAACGACGCCTCCATTCTCATCAATAATGCAATCGTGACAATTTCATCAAATTGCAGCAATACAAACCAACAACTTAACGGTTCATTCTTAATCCAGTTTGAAGAATGCAGCCTACAAATCAATGGAGAAGTCTTCTCAAATTTTGAAACCGTCATACCTGGACGACCATATCATACTACAACAGGCTTATTAGCCACTGAAATTGACACTCTTGATGCACCACCTGCCGAATATCTCCAACATCTAACATTAAAAAACAGAGAACAATTAGAAACAATAAGTCTTCAAAATAATTCACTCACCTGGAAGCTTAACTTATTTGGATCTTTAGGAGGAGTAACATTCATATCTATTATCGCCATTATCGGAATATTCCTATATAATTCAAGAAAACCAATCATCAAAGCCGAATTCAAGGTTCCAGATATCAACAGAGAAAATATCACCCTTGAGGAAATCCAAATTCCAGTCAACAGAAAAGATGAAACCATCATCACAAATCCAGAGTTAACAACAACAGAATTATCAGAACAACGCAAAACAGAAATACAATCATTTATCAATATGCCATCACCATTTCGAACAATCCAACTTTGAGGACAAAGTTACTTAAGAGGGGAAGAGTTAACGCAACACCAGCCAGCTCAACATACGACACTCGAGATAAACAAAATACGAGTCATCACAATATCGACCAGCGGTCGATAAACATAAACATTCCCAGACGGCCCGAATAAACATAAACACATCAGACCACCCGGATCGTTCCCGCTAAATATGCTGAATTAAGATAAGATAAAATTATTGTAAACCATCTCAAGTGAATATAAAAGACAGGGATAACAATTGTAAAGTCAGTCTGAAGTTATATTTCAAACAGTAAAATAAAAGACGGAGCTTCACTCCGAAAGAAAAATATTTTTTTAAATTAAGTGAGTCCGAAATTTCTTAACTCATGATCTTTTTGAAAGGACAAAAAAACAATTCCTCATATATTCTCGATATTTTCGTCCACACTCACTAAGATAAAATTGTATTCGTAAAATATCTCAAAACTTGGAGGTACTTTAAAATGATGTACATACTATCTTCTTGTGTTGATTTTCCACAAAGTTACATTATTTCAAACATTTCGGCTTCGCACTTTGTTCCTCTATTTTTTCCCCCACAATGGTTAAGAGCGATTCAATCATACACAAACACTCTCCGTTAACGCTTTTTGATATTTATCCTTTGCTTTGCTTTTGCCACAAGGGCATATTCTGAAAATGCATTTTGTGGTGAATAACCGAACGTGTAGAATGTTTTGTTTCAGGATTTGCACAAAGCAAGCATAGTGCAGAGTTTGCTCTGACTCGGAGAAGATATATCAACCAGCAAAGCGGAAGAGAAATATTAACTAGGATCCGCGAATATAAAATAAATTTCACTTGCGATTTCATCCTAGTCTTACTTATTCATGATAGATCTACACAAAAATATACAGAAATTCATAGCTATTCGAACCGATACCACAGTAGGTCGTGGACATCCTCCGTTAAAATGTGAACATTTATCGTCTCTTGGAAATGCAGTTTGTTCCATAGGTTACTCAATAAGAAGTGTTGAAGCTCCGTAAACAAATAATCCTCTACACTCAGCCAAACAAAAATAGCACCACTTAGTTTTTGACGTAGGATTACGTCATTCGGGAACATATTGGGGTACAAATTGAAAATCGAAAACCTAGCACATCGTGAAAATTGTCCAATTTCAAACGCTTATTGCTCGGTCATTTCATGATGGATTGATGAAATTTTTACGTCAATCGATTTTGGCACTCCACAACAATTTTTTATATTGAATAAAATAATATATATCGTGAAACTAACTTATCGAACAATTGAAAAATATCAACCCCTATCCTAACAGAAATACCTACTTCTGATTGGTCGAAATTGACGACACATGCGGCGGGTCCCTAACAGAGACATCAAAACCAAGCTTTTGCTCCCACCGAAATGTGTTCCCTAAAGAGACATCAAAACCAAGCTTCCTGGGAGAAATCGACATTACAAATACACGAAAGTAGGGGAAACTTTTGTTCCTACCGAAATGCGTTCCTTAACAGAAACATTGAAACCAAACCATTATCAAAGAGTTTATCGATGTAATTCTTCAAACATATCCAAAATCAACAGATAGCGTAACGGAATCCTACGTCAACTATGCGGTCGTGTCTCGGACACAACCCTCCTGTGACTTTTTTCGTTTTAAAATCATGTTTACGTCGTCAAATTGCGAGCCATTCTCGTAAAACCGACGCGCGGGTTTAGACCAAAGGTTTTCGATGGGGTTCGAATTCGGAGAACAGGCTGGCCAATCAAGAACTTCGATATTTCTATCACAAAAACTATCAAACTTATCTCCAGCATTTCTACGTAATCCTCAGACTTCATTTTTGTCGTTATCCACGCCAATGGAAGTTTTCCTCTGAAGGAAAATGCACCCCAAACCATTAGTGATCCTCCACCAAAGTTCCTGCTCATCTTAACATCCGGAGCATTGCGCAAATCGTGTCAGTAGTACTGCCAGATATCTGGCCCGTCAAGGTTGAACTTTTTTCATCCGAAAAGAGCACGTTGTTCCATTCCTTGGTCCAGGAAATCTACTTTGTAGCGAATTCGAAGCGATTCAATTTATGGCGTTCCGTCAAGTTGGGTTTTCCGAACCTTTTACGCCACTCCAAGTTCTCACTGCTGAACAAAACTTGTTGAACGCGACATGTTGTAACCGGAAGCTCCAATTCCACACGGATTTGGGATGTTGTTTTTTTCTGGTTCACTGCAATTCTACGAATTCTCCGTATATCTATCACCAAGAGCTTACTTTTCTTTCCCCGTTTCTTAACGCGGTCACTTTTGTCGCCGTTTTTCAAGAACTTTCCAACAGCCGTGTGTGCCCGATGAATCTTTTTGTCTCCGATTTGTCTATTAGAGAGACCTGCATCGTTGTAGGCTTTAATTTTCATCTTTTCCTCGAACGTTAGATGCTTTCATCGACCCATGATCTCTAAATGCCATAGGAAAACTTTGATTGGTAGTGAGATCAAACGAGCCTACTTCGAGCACAACTTCGACTATTTGGAAAACCATAACAAACACCTGTCAAAAGAGGACCGGGGTGAATTTATTACAGGGTGGTGCTATTTATATTTCGCACTGATTTTTTGGAAATGTTGGAATTAACAGTAAACAGTCCACAGAATAACCATCACAATGTTGGCAAAAGATGATACACAGGACAAAAGTGTGATGCAAAATCAGATATTTATACAGGGAATTTTGAATATGAAATCGTCAAAAAACGCAGTGGTGCTATTTTTATTTCGCGCAGTGTACTCAAAATGCAGTGCAGGTTGAGGCGATCAAATGAAGTGAAATGTTGATAGATGAATAAAGGGTGTGTCACATCAAATTGCATCACGGAAAAAACGCTGTAGAAATTTAATTTTTAGGAATTATATCTTCAGCTTTCGCTTATAATCAGATAAGAGTGTATAGATCACGTTGGCCATGCTTCACTGTCAATTTTTCGTAAATTTGGAAAAATGTCGTCGAACGAAAAAGAGCGTCGTGAATTAATCCTGTGCACTCATTTCGAGAATCCGGAGTTGTCACATCGGGACATCGGTAAGATGCTGGGAATCGTCCAGTCCACGGTCAGCAGAGTACTAAAACGATACTTCGAGAACCTAACCATCGACCGGAAGGTGAAGAACGACAAAAATGGATGCTCCGTCAGTGAAAAAGATCACAAGCGCGTAGTTAAGCAGTTTAGACGTGATCCGAGAAGTTCGGTTCGGGATGTCGCCAATAAGCTGAATTTGTCAAGTTCATTCGTCCAGCGAACCAAGCAGCGGGAGGGCCTGCGTACATACAAGGTTCAGAAGGCTCCTAACCGCGACGAAAGGCAAAACATGGTGGGGAAGACGGGAGGCCGGAAGCTGTACACCGAAATGCTGACGAAGCCGCATTGCCTGGTAATGGACGACGAAACCTACGTCAAAGCGGACTTTCGTCAGCTGCCGGGCCTGTTGTTCTTCTCCGCAGAGGACAAATTCAGCGTTCCGGAGGAGATTCGCAAGCAGAAACTATCCAAGTTTGCCAAAAAGTACATGGTGTGGCAAGCGATCTGCTCTTGCGGAAAGCGGAGCGTCCCCTTCGTGATGACCGGCAAGGTAAACGGGCAGGTTTACCTTAAGGAGTGCCTACAGAAGCGCTTACTACTACTATTGAAGCAGCACGAGGGCCCGACCATCTTCTGGCCGGATCTCGCTTCGTGCCACTATTCAAAGGACGTGTTGGAGTGGTACGAAGCCAACGGGGTCACCTTCGTGCCAAAGGAAATGAACCCGCCCAACGCGCCGGAGCTTCGCCCAATAGAGAAATATTGGGCGATTATGAAGCAGGCCCTCCGGAAGAACCCAAAAGTTGTCAAATCGGAGGCGGACTTCAAGAGAAGATGGATTTCTGTTAAAAAAAAACTACAACCTGACGTTGTACAGAACCTTATGGACGGGGTAAAGAGGAAGGTGCGAGCATACGGGCTTGGGCTCGAAGTATGAATAAAAAGAAAATGCCAAAAGTTGTTTAATAGTTTTTATTTTACTGTCTAAAATTTTCAAAAGGATCGGTCTACTGGGAGAATTTCTACAGCGTTTTTTCCGTGATGCAATTTGATGTGACACACCCTTTATGAGCACTATATTTACGCAGTTAATAGCGCACCACCTGTCCATTCCAGTAACTTGGTTAATAATGAGTAACTTGGTGAGTAACTCTCATAGATCATGCCAATTCTTCGAGATTTTGACGCAAATCTTGAATCAATTTATATGTCTCCATATTACATTTTCTGAAAGCCTTTCCTGTTTCACTTCCATGATTGTTTCGATTTCAGAATCATCGATAGCGGCCTTAACAAGTTGAACCCCGCGTCGGTCCATGGGGGATGACAATGAATTTTCCGTCTGGTAGACTTCTCGCTTGGAGTGCGTCGACACTGTGAACGATAGTAAAAAAGGTAGGAAATGATTTTTTGGAAAAGTCCACAACTCATATTTAGTCGATATTAAGTCAGACCGGATCATGTGACATTTTTATGATTTCGAGAAAAACGAGTTTGAAGTTGGGTGCTATAAGGGGTTTTCGTTGAGCATTCAAAATAGTTTCGAAACGTTATTTCTGCTCCACGCGACATTTTTAATTTTGCGACTTGGTCCGCTCTGACTGAACACCGACTATTTGACCTTCCCGCAATTATTTTCTTCAGGTTTCAATTGATAGAGGGATGATTAGCTTGGCAATGATGACCGGATAATTTTAGACGAGTAACTGAGATGAAACATGAAAAGAAAAGAAAACTAAAATTAGTGGGTTATATCTATTATATAACCGCAAGGTTGACGTAGAACTACCTTAGCTTAGCAATCATTCGTTTGTATTGATTAAATTCTTGATTGAATGAAACAGTTTCCAAATTCAATTGAGTTCAATATATTTGCTCTGTGAGTGAAAAAAATGAACAAATGCCGTGTAAAGTCAATTCATTTATTGTGATTGATTGTTCTTCGTTACAAGTAAATTTAATGACGGACCTTTTACGTTTGGTATGATGACTAGAACAAAATATATGTACGGAAGAATTATCAAACGTTTGATGAACGAGCCTAAGGCTGAAAATCTTTCCAATAAAGACAAAAAAAAAATTATCAAACGATTATTTTATTTTACATTTCCCTCTGAAGTTTACATCCCAAAAGTGTACATACTTCTCGAATTTGCTTGAAACTGGGAAGTTCATTCGCTTCTAGTGTCTGCACGATTTTCCCAGGTTCCTAATTTTAGAAGATCATGTTAGGACAGACATATTCCACTCTGCACAAAGGCAAGCAAGGACAAAAGTACTCGCAGTTTGCATTTATTTGCAGAGCCGATTTCCCCAGAAACCTCGGTTTTGAAGTCTGTGTTAGGGAAACACATTTCAATCGGAAGGAAGAAAGGAAGGTCTTGAATTATAGAGACTTTAAACTTTTGCAGTTCATTCGTCTCTAGCCTTGAGAAAGGCCCTTTGAAAACTCTACTCTACTCTATTACTCTACTCCAGCGCTACCACCTCCGCCCTCTTGCCTTGAGAAAGGCACTCGATCCCTCGCCGTCCAGCTCGTCCAGCAACGATGTTGTCCAGTCGGTGTCCACACAAAGAATGTTCAATCGGAACAAAAATACCCCCGATTTGTATGAATTCGCAATGCCGATTTCCCCATGCTTCATGGATTTGAAGTCTGTGTTAGGGAAACACATTCCAGTCGGAACAAAAATACCCCCGACTTGCATGAATTTGAAATACCGATTTCTCCAGGCACCTTGGTTTAGAAATCTCTATTAGGGAACACATTTCGGTGGGAACAAAAGCTCCCCCTACTTTCGTATGTTCTTCTTCTTCTTTTTGGCTTCAAGAGGGTTTAAACTTTTCAGTTCACTCGCCTCTAGGCTCTTTCGTGTGTTCTTCTTCTTCTTCTTTTTGGCTTTAAGAGGGTTTAAACTTTTCAGTTCATTCGCCTCTATTTGTATTTGCAATGCCGATTTCCCCAAGGCTGCTTGGTTTTGATGGCTGTGTTAGGGAAACCGTAAATCTGGCCAATCATAACGATGCAGTTAGGGCGTTCAGATAACGCCTAATATTTTACAGTTATTCAATTGTTTATCTAATGAAAAACAACATTTTGTTAGTTGCGATAGATGCGTAGAAATATTCCCTATCAAGTGATGCAAACATCTCTCCTATCCAGTACGAAATGTTCGAGCTATAAGCATTCGAAATCTTTCATTTTTTCCTGCATGTTCTGTGTTTAGGTTTTCCTTTTACCCTCCATATATTCCGGTTAGACGTAGTCCCACGTCAAAATCTATTCTTGTTCGGTCCACCATTTTGATGGTCATTTTGCAAGTTTAGTCCTGCATAGTTTTCGTAGTTGTTGTTCGCATGTTCCAGTGATAGCAATTCGACCAAGCCGAAACTGCAGCAATTTTCAAACCTTCGCATCCCAATAACATCCCTATGAATATATATTTTCGGGAATGTTCCTCCTGGCCATGACACTATGGCTCCGACACGCGTTCCTTTCATCGCTTCGCTTCATAGAAAACAAATGCCACGAGCGGAGTGGTTCTACGATGCAGAAGATGCAGAGTGCTGGGGTATTCCCACTTCCCTATGCTGGGCTGGGCTCGTAGTAAATAATAAATTTTCCTTCATCGTGGCATCCGAGCTGACAAAAACGGAACCCATTGCTTCGTAGTAAACATTGTTCGGAACTGGGCGGAATAACAACCAGAAAAAAACACGATTATTAATTGCTCCCCGTGAACGAGCAGCCTCTTAACAGCATCGAATCGAACTTTCTCATATTTTCCTATCGTTAATATCGGCAATAGCGTTTGGATTCGCGATTCTGAATATGAATACAGATTTTTTTAGACGAATATTAACTAGAGGCAAATTAATTTTCAAGTTTGAAGCTTTTGTTTTACAAAAACGCAACTTTAGGTACTTACGTACAGTGTCTTAGAATATCAACAAATATTCACGAGTAACGAATATGATTTTATTCCGGTGTAATGACGTTTTTCAGCTTGAAACACACTGCCCTCAATATATTGATGACAATAACAAACGAGTTCATTTCGTTCATATCGTTATAATGTTCAAATTTGCTATAATGAATGAATGATTGAATTGAGTGAGGTTCATAACTTTGCTGTTATTTATGCTTTGAATATCGAAAGCAACAAATCGATACTCATCACATTCGAAACGATATTCGTTCTGGCATTGATTTTGAGTCAAAATTCAAGAATAAAAAAATAGTCAGGCTGGATCATTTAGAGAACAAAAACGCCAGAGTTCGATGAAACGAACTTTGCATGAAATCGCGCTGAATTTCGTTTGGCGAGACGGTAACAACGGCATAAATAAAAACCAACCGCACACAGCTGCCTCAGGTTAAAAGTGAACAACAGCTGATATTCATTTGGCTGAAATGAAATTCAATTCTGGCATCTTGAATAATCAAGATGAAAATGACACTGAGTGGAAAAATAAACTTCAAAACATATTGAAGAACGAAAGTTCATTTGCCTATATTCACTGGTTTTCTAGATCTGTCATTTTTATTTTCGTTTGAAATATATAGGTTTTCGATGCAACCTAGCCCGGAAATCTATGCATTTGTGCCTAGCGAAGATGATTTTTTTCAACACTGCTCACGTACTTTCAACGTAAAGAAAATATGATGCAACTAAACGAATGTTTGCCACGGTATGGAATTTTCGCACATCAATTACCACTTGATTTTTCGAAAATAGGTATAGAATTAGGTGTACTTAGTGTACATAATGTAAAAAAAAAACAAATTGACCCCAGGTACCCCAAATGTCACCACCAAGATAATCGTATACGATCCCACCCAGGAAAGAATATAATGATAATGGCACTGCGTATGGGAATTTCCCAAACAGCCGAAAAACAAACCTCCCACGATTGACAAAATTGTCTCCCTTCGGACACCATAATCGTAAAAATAGACCAGAAGTCGATTCATTTGTCGTTTATCCGATGACAGCACTACCGTCCTGTCCATCTTCCAGCTTCAAAACAATCCGACAGCGGGTGGGAAAAAAAATCACCGACGCGGAAGCGTGTTGACAAATGGGAAGCTGATTGTCGCTGGCGGAAAAATTAAACCGTCCGGTAATTAATCATGATCAGTATCTCATTTTCGGCATTTTCCGGTCCTCGCGGTTGGATGAGAAAGCTGTCACCAGTGCGTCACATCGCGTCGCGCTGACGAAACGGTACCTGTTTCCTGATCCACAGAGAAGTGTAACGAAGAGCGATAATCCGGTCGGATCGGCACGCGAGTGCGGTGATCCTTGCCGGAAGCTGTATGCGTACCGCAATAATAAATTCGTAATGTGGGAACGTGCCAACATCTGGATTCTCACCGATAAGCTGATAAGCTTGACGGGAAAAGAAACGGGACGGATGCGAGAGAGGGAGAGAGTGTGGAAAAGAAGTATGACTCCAAGTCACTTCAGTTGACTTTTATTTGATTTATGATTAGTGGAGGATAATTTGGTTATAAATGATGGTGGCGTAATGGTGGCGGATGATGTCGTCGAAGGATTAGGGAATCAATTTTTTAAAGTGTCTTATCTCTCGTTTACCGAATTGAGAAGACATTTTTCGATTATTCAATACAGAGTTATACAATACAGAGTTTTGCAGTGATAGGTGCCCAGAAATTTCCAATCGATTGATTCAAACATCTCTGCGATCTTTCAAGAGATGAAATCTATAATCAATTGAATGCAAGTATTTCTATTTCCAATACTTTATAGCTTTCAATTTCTACAGCAATGATTTTTAAATCTTAGTTTTCATAGATTTCGCAGAAAAAAATCTAAAAGAACAGATTCATTCATTTTTTTTATGTTTGTTTCAATTTTCCCAAATTAAATTAATTTCTACTGCTATTTTTTCTGTAATTTTCAATTTATTGTATTTCCTTTCTTTCAACTTTGAACTCACCCAATTTTAAATATTTAAAACTTATTTATTTTTTTAAATTTTCTAATTTTTAGGTTTAGTTTTACATTTGAAATTTTTCGAATCCCAATTTTTTTTATTGAACAAAATTTCAGTTTTGAATTTTCAATCGTAAATTAGGCTATATGAAGCTTCGATTTTATAAAATTCAATATCGATTAACAATTTATAATTTTTTTTATTCTTCATTTTAATTTTATTTTATTTTGTTTATTATTTTTACTATCCTGATTTTTCATATTTTTGGTCATTCATTCTTTTTTTTCAATTTTTTAATTTCTTTCAGTTTTTATTTTTCACAAGAATAAATTATGAACCATGGGTTTCACAGCTAAAATCATTAAACTTTTCTTTTTTAATTTTAGTTTCTATTTTCCCAATTTTTTTTTAATTTTCAATCTCGAAAATATATATCAGAAAAATGAAATTAAAAAAATTATCCAAAACATTTGAAATTTTAAATTGGGATTTCGAAATGAAAATTCAATTTAAAAAAATCGCTTTAAATTATTTATCCGTTTGAATTTTTTTTAATATTTAGTTTCTCCAATTTTCGTTTTCACATTATTAAATTTTTCCCACTTTCTTCCATTCTTATTTACAAGACTGAATTTTGAATCTTGGATTTCGCTGCTTAAATTATCTTAATGTTTTATGGTTTTGTTTCAGTTCTCCCGAGTTTCCAATTCGCGAGAAAAGTTTGAAATTGGAAGATTATTCTGATTAATTTTTTTTAGATATTTAATTCCTTCCTTCATAATAATTTTGCTTTAATGAAAATAGAAGAAACCGAGTATCTAAAAAAAAAATTAATCAGGATAATTAAAAAAAAATTAAACAATTTTAGCTGCGAAATCCAAGATATAAAATTCATTGTTGTAAACATTAAAAATTTGAGTAAATTGAAAATTGGAAAAAAATAATACATATTAAAGAAATATAAAAAAATATAATTTTCTTTTTCTTTTTTTTTAAATTTTTTTTTCGACTTTTTCAATGAATAATCTAAATTTCTCCACATAGATTTCTAACAATTTGATATATTTCCACATAATATTTTCCCAATTGTCTTGACTTATTCAGTTTTCAGTTTTTAATTATCATTTTTTTTTATTTTCGATTTTTAAAGCGGCTTTAAATTTATCTAATGCAAAGGATTTTTGTGTTTCAAAGGATTAATTTTTATTCAATTTTCCCAATTTTATATATTCAAATTTTTTTTTTAATTTGAAATTTCTATGATTTTTTTTAATTCCATTGTTTTGATTTCCAGTTTCCAGTTTCAAATTTTCATCTTTTTTTGTTTTCAATTCATCCAAGTTTTCCATTTTTCCAAATTTCAAAATCCACTTCAAGATTTGATTATGCCTGGAAAATGTTTTTTTTTCATTGGTATGCTTTTCAATTTCATTTCCTCAATTTTTTATCTTTATTTTATCTTTATTTTTTAATAGAAAAAATGGAAAAAATTGAATTGGAAATTAGAAAACAAAATTGAGGAAAATGTCAATTTTGTTTTCTAATTTCCAATTCTATTTTTTCCATTTTTTCCATTTCTTTTTTATATTTTTGTAGCTTTAAACTTCCTCAACATTATTCTCTATTTTGACTCTCTTTTTTCTTTAAATTATTTATAAATTTATTTAAACTTTTTTCCATATAGATTACTAGCAATTTAAACTTTTTAAAGGTGAAATTTTCTTAAATGACTTTACTAATTTAGTTTTTAATTTTAAATTATTCCACTGTAATTTCCAATTTTTCTAAATCAGCTTAATATTTTGCTAATAAAGATATTTCCGTTTTTCATATTTTACAGGTTTTGATTTAATGTTTTGAATGTTTATATCTTTAATGTTTTTTTTTTAAATTTCATGTTCCTGAATTCAGTTTTTCTTAATATCCTACTTCTTCAAATTTTTTTTTTGGTTTTAATTCATCCAAGTTTTTAATTTTTCCAACATCTAAGATATCAAAATTTTATTTGGTCTGGGATCGGGATATTCTTAATTTTTTTGAAATTGGGAAATTCCCATTTTTTTTGTTTTTTGCAGCTTTAAACTTTTTTATCTTGATAATAATTTTTCACTGTTTATTTATTCAGTTTAGAATATTTTTCTGTTTTTTATATTTACAACAACGAATTTTGAATCTTGCATTTTGCAGTTAGAAGTTTGAGAAAAATAAATAGGAACACATTCGATTTATCAATTTCTGCAATTCTTTGACTATTTATTAAAATTGGATTTTTTTTTATTTAATTATTCCATTATCTTTTCATTTCCCCTTTTTTGTTATTTTTTTATATTTAATTTTTACAATTTTTCCTTCAACTTTGAATTTACTGAGCTTTAAATAACTAAAATTTTCATATTTTCCAGGTTTTTTTTTATTTTCAAATTTTGTATTTTTTAAGGTAAGGTTTAAGATTTAATTTTTTTTTGAATTCCGGATTTTTGGAAATTTTCTTATTTATTATTTTTAAATTAATTCAAAATATTTTTTTCTTTTTCCTTATTATGTTTTTTTTTAATTTTTACAATTATTGAATTTCGAAAGGGTATTAATTTTTTTAAATCTATTTTTTTTAAATTTTCACATCAATGAATTTTGATTTTCATGATTTTTTACTATTTCTTTCAATTATCAGTTTTTACCACAATTACATTTCAATCTGTTGTTCCGCAGTATTGAGCTTGAGCTTGAGCTTGGGTAGACTGTACAATTCGTAGTTGCTCTTCGTAATTGACCTGAACCAACCAAATTGCACAAAGAACACACAGAATAACGCTTGGGACTAGCAAATCATTCTCGTTGTGCAATTTTCGGGTATTTGAGCTTTAAATGGTCAATAACGACGCTGGCCACGTCCTTACAGTCACCAGGGGAAGGGAAGGAATGTTAGTATGATATTCGCCGCCCGAAGACCAGAAGGGTCGCCTCTATAGCGTGGTTCCCTAGCGATTACCATGGAAGGGATAGTTGTTAGTAGGGAAAGGTAATAATCAGGATTCACTGAGGTAAGTGATGTGATTATGTGAACGCGAACTATTGACTACACTACAAAACGAAAATCCTAAAATCTCGTGTTACGACTCAAGGCAGAAATTATTTTTAGGTATCCTATGACCTATGAAACCTGTAAAATTAATTGGACTGACTGTATATTCCATTATTTAAAGCATATACTTTTATTTCAATCTCGACGGCGGAGTGTTATCTTTGGCAAATCCAAGGAATTTCTATATTATATTATTTATCACACATACTTTTCATCGAAATACCTCTCCGCGTTATCTTTAGGAAACCTGAGAAGGTAACCGAGAGAAATCTACATATTCTATTATTTATCGTGCTCCCGTGGCCAAGTGGTTAGCGTCACACCTAACATGCTGGGGATTCGAGTTCGATTCCCGTTCTGGTCGGGGGAATTTTTCGTCAGAGAAATTTCCTCCGACTTGCACTGTGGTCTCGCGTATTCTATAGCTTGCCACTCAGAATGCATTCAAGGCGTGTTATTCGGCATAGAAATCTCAACTAAGTACTAATAAAAATGACGGAAGTAACACTACGTTGAGACGGCAAAGTTCCTCTAGGAACGTTATTCAAGAAAAAGATTTATTTATCGCACGCGCTTTCTACCTAAATCCAATCGCTATGACGGTGTGTTATATTTGGGAAACCTTGCCGGGATAAATCTAGATATTCTATTATTTATAATGAAAAGTATCATCGAAATAATTCTCCTGGTTATTTTTGAGAAACCTGAGAAGGTAATAGAGAGAAATTCATATATTCTATCAATTATCGCTCCTACTTTCTATCGCGAATGGCTAGAGTTATCTTTGGGATCCCTAAAATCAATCGAGGCCATTTATTATGTTATTCATTGCACGTACGCTGCAATCAAGTTATTTTTGAGAAATTTGAGAAAAACCGAGAAAAGCCTCTAAAATTGCACGTACATTTTCTCAAACTCCATAAAAAAAAAATACATCGAATAAGCGCCACCCGCTGAAAAAAATTTAGTTGAATCGGCCGCACAGATCCCGAAACAAATATGTCGTCAGGTGAAAAAAAACAAGTTCCAAGGAAAACATGTCTCACCCCACTTATACTGATATGTGTTGTAATGAATGGATCAAATTATTCACAAATGAATTACTTTACGTGTTTATAGTCGTTAAAATTTTTATGTTATAAGTTACACAATACCTTTCAACATGAGCATCTCTAGATGTCTTTGTTTGAGCCATGAGATTCATTTTAGAGAGAGCAGCGCTGTGATTTATACAAAGCGTAAATATCTAAGCTGAGAAAACAATCACCTCCCTCTGCTCAACCACAAATACATGTGAAAAAAAGAGAGAGGGATAGAAAAAAGTCTCTGGTGAACGAATGCGATGATGACGTATCGTAGGAGACTATATTTCCTTCTACCGCTTCCACTCACTCTCCCTTAAATGGCTAACGAAAAACTCTCCACACCGATACCCCACTCTTACTACCACAATTTCTCTCGCTGTCGTACCAAAATAAAAACGCTCTACCACTACTATCACATTATTAGAATCTTTTTCAATTTTGGGCCGCGGACTGCTCCTCTTCTTGGTGATAATATCACTGCTGTTTATTATATGCGTTCGTGTTGACCAAGTGTTGTCTACACTTCAGAGAGCACTTTTATGACACACGCACAGGACGACGAACAAGACGAACGAATATGACGCTAAACTTTTCTGCCGTTAGCACAACATGCATTCAAAGGAATTCGTCATAAAAATTAAAATTATAAATTGACTTCTGTCGAAACATTCTTCCTCTCATCACCATCATATTCTCCTACAAAATCTAAGCCGCATCACAAAAACACAGACGGAAACTAGAATGAACCGACAAGTAGACGCGCACATTTTTCTTTTTATGAAAATGAAACATTATTTCAGAGAAAAACAACGTATTTTCAGCCTTTCCGATTTCCACGATTTGTTACCGATTTTCAAATTTCTGAATAACCTACAATTTACGATCACAAATTAACACTATAACAAGTTCAGCTGAAACACGATTAACCATGACGAACCAAAAAAAAAAAACGCGGAGCAAAAAAATCACGTCTATACTCGACGACGGTACGATCGCCCTCCAATCTGTTGTTCCGCAGTATTGAGTTTATATAGTTAATTTCAATTACCATTTTCATCTTCAATTTTTTTTTTTAATTTCAATTTATTCAATATTTTTGATTTGTTGTGATGTTTTAGAATAACATTCAAATTTTGAAAAATAATTGTTTTTTTAATTCTGAATTTTATATTTGATTTTTTTCAATTTTCACAACAATAAATTTTTTACATTGAATGTTGCAACTTGAATAATGAAGTAAAAAATTGAAAAAAATAAAATGTATTTGATGTAATTAGATAGTTATGGTTTGGCTACAAAAATTGAAAAATATGCATAGCCGCCATTTTGATTTTTTTATTTGAATATTGAAAAGCCGCTGAGTAGTTGGATTTCGAGATGAATTTTCCATCAGCTTTTAGAGGGCGTACTTAAGCGTACAGTTATTATCGAATTAATAAAGCCCCTAAACATTTACCTGAATATCAAACGGCATAAAACCTATGCTTTTTGACCGCCCCAGGTCGAGGTTAAAGAAAATATGTGCACTCTAGCCCAATACGATGAAGCCACCAAGCGTCTCCATTGGCCCTAATCTGGGTACAAACACGTGAGATATGATATGATTCCCTTCTCCATCGGTGATCCGACTCGAAACGCCCCGGATACAATGTAGGCTACTAATGCGAACAAGTATCCAGCCGGGCCGAACGGTGGATCCAATTCACCCCCAGCTGTTACCACGTGCTGATTCGGGCATAATTTGTACTTGAATTTATTAATTCGGTTCTCGTCCGCACTTTGGTTAGCGACAACGACGCCAGGCCAAGGGGTGGAAGGCGCGGATGGTGCAATGCTAAGCACGAGTAATTTCGAGCACTTGCACTTGTCGCCCCAGCAGGAGCAAAAGCAGATAACAAAATCCTCATGACCGTGTGAATGGAAGATAAAAGAGTGCTTGTAAGAACACATTTTGTGAACCATCATCATCACCATCCATCTATTGCCGAATGGGGACAGAAGCTGAAGAGATGAAGAGAGAGAGGAGTAAAATCCTTCCCAACCCACCACAACCCAGAACGAATTGAATCGTATTACCCATCTGTCGTTTTTGGCCACCGCTTTCGCGCGCGCTCCCAAAACGTTGCCATTTCCGTCGAGACGTCGAAACGGGAAGTAAGAGAGAGCCCTCTGCAGGATTCAAGCTGGCGTTGCTACGCTGGAGCTGTTGCTACCAGCCTCGCAAACACACGACGACATGGTTTGGCTGCTTTTACTGGTTTCTAGTCTCTTTTTCTCGTGTGCCTCATTTCAAAGCTACGCGAAATGACAACAACGAGACTTTAGGGAAGGGGCGTTGAGGTAGTGGTAGTTCAGTGATTCCAACCTATCTTTTGATTATTAAAAATCATTTATTAGTGTCACAGACGTAAAAATTTGAGTTTTGACGTAGGACTACGTCTAAGTGGAAGATATAGGGGGTGAAATGGAAATCTAGGCACTGAACAAGTAGGAAAAAATGCAAGATTTGAAACGCTTATAACTCGAGCATTTCTCAATAGATCGCAAAGGTTTTTGCATCAATTGATAGGAAATATATCTACGCATCTATCATAACGAATAACATTTCATTTTTCTTGAGATAAATAATTGAATAATTATGAAATATCAAGCATTGTCAAAATGCACTATGTGCCCATTTTTGATTGGTCCATTTTGTGCTCCTCAAATCGTACCAACCAAAACGGGCAACCAGAGCAGCAGCGAAATAGAATGAAGCACGATTGGAAAGGAAAAAGAAAAAAATGAACGAAACATTGGTCGCAGTCTCACACATGCGTAATTCTCGAGCCAGCCAGTCAGCTTAAAAATCCCCGCTCCGCTGCCGTAACGATCATTCTCATTCAAACCGTACACCACATCGGTTCGCATCACAACACATCAACAAACCAACCCAAGCAGCCATGTCTGGACATGGTAAAAGAGGAAAAGTGAAGGGAAAGGCAAAATCCCGCTCGAACCGTGTTGATCTGGAGTTCCCCGCAAGGGTAGCTAGGCCGAGCGCATTAGTACCAGTGTACCAGTCCACCTAGCCGGCGTTATATAGCTTCGGCTGCCGAAGTGATCGAGTTAGCTGGCAAAGCTGCTCGCGACGATAAGAAAACCCGCATTCGGAACAGAACACATTCGGTTCGGTGGACATCAAGACAACAGGCAGTTGCAGCGAGTGGCGAGTGGCAAATGCAATCGCAATACGGCATCAGGTAGCAGAAGAAAAAAGTTTGTTCTTTATACAAACTGCTTTGGAGGCAAATCCAGAACAAGACGGCATCGAGGGGGTTCGAAATGGTTTTTTTTCAAAACCACGAGTAGTAAGTTTTCTAAATTTTAACCATTCCATAAAACAAGGCGCTTTTCAGGGCCATTAAACCTTCCAAAAAAGAGTTTAGGAAATACAGTTCAATGCTTTCTTAAACAATATCCAAAATAATAATAAAACACAAATTGATTTTTTCATAATTTGTTTGCCAGGATCTGATGAGTATGTGAATTTGGCAGTTGTTCTGAGCTTATTGATAGCTGGGGACTTTCCTGATTATTCAATTTTCACCAATTCTTAAATTGTTTCCAGATTGAAAGTACAGTAATTTACAATTAGTTCGACATTTAGCTAATTGGACGGACATGTAATGCGACTTATTTAGTTGGACATTTTTGTAAACATAGAGATCCAAATTATGACCCCACATTGAAAGTCGACACTGTACCACTGTCATCGCAAATGTTCAATTACAGGTTAAAATCGCCTCCAATGCGACACTGAGTGGCGCTGAAAAGGACCCTTTTTAGCCTGCATGTGAATCCAACGAGCGAACAAATCGTAATGAATGTATTTTTTTGCCATCGCTCCCTTTTAACGCTCATTCGTTCGTCTCGTTGGACTCGCCCCTCTGGCTGAGTCTGCCGATTTGTCTCTATCCTGTGAGTGTGTACCGCTAGAGTATAAAACACGCGGACCCCAAAAAAATATCTTATTTTCTTTCAAACCGTAAACCCGTGTGGTTGTACGGCATCGGCATCGTGGACGTAACAAAGGAGGACAAGTTAAGGGAAAGGCAAAGTCTCACTCGAACCGTGCAGGTCTCCAGTTCCCTGTTGGTCGTATTCACTGATTGCTCCGCAAGGGTAACTAGGCCGAACGGATTGGTGCCGGAGCACCAGTATACCTAACAGCGATTATAGAGTTCCGGCCGTCGGAGTGCTCGAGTTGGCTTGCAAAGCTGCTCACGACAATCAGAAAACCCTCATCAAGAACAGAGCAACTTCGGTTCGGCGCTCATCAAGGCAACAATTAGTTTCAGTGAGTGGCAAAGTGTTTCTCCGGCACGTCGTATTAAATGTAATTTACTGAACAACATGTCACAAGCTGGATGGGAACAAATTTTCCCACTGTGAAAGCTGTGGCGAGTGGCAAACGCAATAGCTAAACAGGAAGGTTTAACCGAACAAGATGGGAATATCGAGTGATAACAAAAACACAACACCAAAGGTTCATTTCAGAACCATGAACATATTCATAAAGAGTAAACAGTAAACTAATCCATTTTTCAGGTAGATAGGTAGGTATTCACGTAGGAGAAGAAAATAAAACAATATATTTAAAATATATATTTAACAAAAGCTGTCCCCTTTGTATAGTCCTACGTCACTCCGGTTATGTCCCCGACATTACCCACCCGTCTTTTTTGTGTTTCATTTGTATGGCAGCCCCCCCTTAGAAAGGGGGGGGGTGGAGAGTCTAACCATCATAGAAACATTTATTGCACCCTGAAACCTCCACATGCCTAATTTGGTTTCATTTGCTTGATTAATTCTCGAGTAATGCAGAAATTTGTGTTTCATTTGTATGGCAGTTCCCCTTTAGAGTGGAAGGGGGGGGGGGGGGGGGTGTGGTGGAGTATGGCAGCCCAGATTTTTGGTCGTTCGAGGTTTATTTTGTTGCCAGATAGAATTTGGAGAACTCTCTTCGGCGCAGCGCAATGTGCCGGTGAGAGATGTGTTGGCTCGGTTAGACCTTGATTAAATGTTCCAAATATATGTTTTCCTAAAAGTTATCGATCTTCGTGTCTTCTTCTTCTTCAATGGCACTAACGTTCCTAGAGGAACTTCGCCGTCTCAACGTAGTATTACTTGTGTCATTTTTATTAGTACCTAGTTGAGATTTCTATGCCAAATAACACGCCTTGAATGCATTCTGAGTGGCAAGCTCTAGAATACGCGTGATCACAGTGCAAGTCGGAGGAAATTTCTTTGACGAAAAATTCCCCCGACCAGAACGGGAATCGAACCCGAACACCCGGCATGTAAGTTATGACGCTAACCACTCGGCCAAGGGAGCACGATCTTCGTGCCTGATTGAACTTATTTCCTTATATTTTCCTTTTCCTTTTCCTTCGCGAGAAATGAAAACCCTTCTTACTACACCCAAACTAGCGTTGGAAGAAAACATGTCATCTTTGGCAGAAATGATGCCATTTCCTGTGCATGAGAGTCAAATGCGCAAATAATGAGCTATTTTGAAAGTTTAAAAATGGTTTGTATGTATGCGTGCAGACATTTCTTTCTGTTTTCTTTTCTCTTTTTATTTGGGATTGTGCAAAAAAAGTCCATACGACGTCAATGGGGATCGAACCAAGGCCGGCTGGAATGCAAAGTTACTTTACACGACCACGCTATCCACATCACTAATGATGCTTAAGAAGTTGTTCAGCAAATACGTGATAATATTGCACCTGATTATAAAATGAAGTTGGGAAGTGTTTTCTGAGAGTATAAAAGGAGCGCATGAAGGAGAACAATATCTATCTCGCTCGCTCGTATTAATCTTATATTGCTGTACCATGTATATTATACAAATGCTTATCAGTATTTGTGAGTCATGACATTTTCTGTTATGTTATGTATCATTTAATGTCATAAATTGGTATGACAAAACATAAGCTAAAATTCAATTTTGGGTGTAGGTACTTATCGGACCGCCCTCGTATTTTGAAAATTATACCAACCTAGTCAGTTAATAAAGTGCATCCTAAAGTTCTGATCTCCTCGACTGGCAACACGCCGCGCTCTGGCTCAAGCAGCTCTCTACCGGCAAATGGCAATCCTTTTTTGAAGAGATCCCTTTGTGCGATTGCACACACAAAGCAGATAGTAGCGGACCGCCGTAAATCGGCAGTAAGTGGTGCCGGGGTGGTGGTGGGAAGGGGTAAGGGGGTGGAAGCACGCGAGCACAAGAGCGTATTAGAATGCTTACACATTCACAAAACGTTTTATTACAATTTTAATAATGTTGTTAGATGCGAGGTGAGTTGCCGCTATCTAGCAAACGCAAGATCTCTGAAGCGATAGAGGAGCCTGGGGGCTGTGGGAGGATGAGGATGAGCGAGAAAAAGAGATTGCGGCAATTTTGCTCCAGATGTCGCGGCTTTCCGCCCGCTTGTCGTCTGCGGAACAAGGTAGACGTAGTCGGGGGAGCCTCGAGACCCACACCGTTGGTCTAGATGTTTGGCCACAGAGAGAAAGGGGACTTTCTTTTTCACTGTGTTTTTCTTCCGCCCGCCGGAACAACTTGTAGTCACGCCTCGCAGCCCTACATATGTAGTTCACTATACAGTTGCACAACCTGGCTTCTTTATAATATTCTGTAAACAGCTTTCCCAGGGCGATGAAGTAAGCAGATTTTCTATTAAGATGAATTCAAGATGCTGTGGGGATCTGAAGTGGAGAGATGGGACAGCAACAGAAAGATGGAGAAGAAGTGTAAGGAACGAACGAACGAACGGAAAGTCCTTCCGGATTAAACTAGTTCTACTAGCAGATGGTACACTCCAATTGCTGCCCGCGTGGGATGAATCCTACGTTTCTCCGGGCTTGATGAGGGTCCTCTGACAGACGGAGATGGGAGGTGGTAGGGCGTGACTCGGTAAGGTGAGAAGATCAAATTGTTCAACCCGGAAGCAGCGCCGGGACAGACAACTTGTCATAATATTTTTTCTCCCGCATTTCGGAGCCATTATTTAACAAGCTCATCACGTATTTATTTGCATCCCGTGGAAATGAGATTTTGATTCACTTCGCTGTTGGTTTTGGATTTTGGAGCAATGAAGGGGGATAGTGTGCGGTCGTGCCATAATGAAAGAATGATGACCGTGAAATATAAATTATTCAAAGCCACAATAACAATAAAATTATCCGACGGATTGCGTGAACCCTCCGATGAGCTTTACCTGGGGTCTGTCTGGTGAGTGGGTAAATTTGATTTTTTTTAATTAAAGTATTATGACGCGCTTCGAGTCCGCCGGTGAGATCATTGTGGATATGATGTGAACAAATAGTGATTTCCGGACCGGATGTTAGGCTGCATTCTGGTACTATTTCGGTGGAAGCGCTGGCGCGAGTGCTAAAAATTTAATTTCTGATTGTGAAGCACTTTAATTTTCTCATCATGATGGCGATAATTAGAGCAAATGTGATTACCAACAGATTATCGTCTCGCAGGGTAATGACACCGCGTTCGCTGAATGATTAAACAAGCTTTCACAGAACTGTGCGCAAATTTCGAAAATATTGACTTGGGGTGGATTGATTGCATAATTCATCGAGTTTCATCTTCAAATTTCTTCCGAATCATTGTCCTCGGTCCGTCATTAATGGTTGATTACGATGCAAATTTGAGAACGATATGCTGATTCCGGCGAAGCCTGATTTAGCCAAGTATTCGATTAATTCGTATCCTTTCTCCACGGCAAACTTTCTCGTTAATTCAATCTTCTATTCTCTTTTGCTTGCGCCTAAGCTTCCTTCAAACAGCAACCCATAACCATTCCCCAAGAGCCACGAGTTGGTTCTTCCCGGGAAGTACCACACTCCAACTCAACCACCACATCGAGAGAGATTGTGGGGGAGGCAGCGAGTTCGCTTCTTCAAGGGCTTCGCAGTTCGGAGGAAATTTGTCAAAAGTCAGCAACTTTTTAATATGCATAACTCATGACTAACAGTGTCTAATGAATTATTCATCAAAGTGAGATGAGCTGGAAAGTCAAACGAAGCGAGTGGGGGAGAAAATAGAGTCTTTCCCGTTGAGTCAAGTCCTTCACCACCGGCGGCCAAGAAAAAGGTGGTCTCTGTGATGGTCTATGGTGTGACGCGGAAGTAAACTGAGCCGGAGTTACTCCGGGAAAGTTTTCAATCAGCGCTGGAATTTGTGTGTGTGCATCGGAAATGTTGCCGCATCCGGCGGAAAACTGTAATTGCAGGATGGAAAGGGAACAGGGGAATCGTTTGACGTCATGATTATACTATTGTTGATGATTTGAGGGAAGAACTTCTCAAGTGTTACACGCGTTGTTTGAGGTGAAAATCGTCTGGAAACTGTTGCATTAGTTTAGCTGATTTGGGAAATTGCTACGTCATCATACTCATCGTTTGTTGTAAAACTTTTGATTTCTTATTCTGTTTAGTTATTATTGGAGTTTTAAAGGCTTTTAAAAGAAGGTTCAATAGTTTCACGTGTAGAGTGGAAAAGCTGCGTTTTGCTTACATACGTATTCCTGTTCTTTTGGTTCTGTCGCTTCAAAACCCAAGTCAGCTGTCTAGTGAAGGCTGTCGCGAGGAGGCTGTCACGAGCAAGCAGAGCACTCGTGAAACGCATGCACTATGCAGCTTATGTATTCGTGCTCTTCTACCAATGCGTTCCGGGAAGTTTATCGAACGTATGGTTGTGAGTACTAGTTGCGTGTAACCAGAGGCAGTCGATTCAATTTCAAATCAACTGAACAAGAAGTTGTACTATGCATGTATGAATGACTGCTTCCACACACTACTTCCTCTCGCAACACTTCTATTCAGATCATTCACTCCAGCGTTGCTTCACTATCACACTACACCACCAGCACGAGGGAAAACAGTTCCAACGACAACGTATTTCGAATCTACGAAAGAATTCCCAATTTATGGTTTCGGGATAAAAATATTCAAACAAATCAAATAATTGAGAAAATTCGCAGATCAATTCAGAGAAACAGTTAAATACAGAAAAGTCCGAAAATGAAAATATCATAAAATAATAGAAACTATCCGAAACTATCATAATGCAAAAAAAATTGAAAGAAAATACAGAATAAAAATTAGAAGAGTAAAAGAAAATTCAGAAAGTAACATAGGAAATGATTCCGAAAAGCAAAAAATTCAGAGTTTTAACGAATAACAAAAAAAAATAATCAGGAGATAATTCAGAATAATCAGTGCAATAAACAAAAAAACTAGAACATAATAAAAAAGTAATCCAGAATATTCAGAGAGAGCAGAAATTCATTTAGGAAAAAAATCTGAATACTTGAGAAAAAATAAATATAAATTTTAAGAAAATTTTGAAAATAATTCATAAACATCAGAAAACAATTGGGAAATTTTTTGAAACAGCTAAGAATAATCTATGAATATTTGATAATGTTCAGGAAATTATCCAGAGAATACAGAAAATATTTCGGAAAATAATTCGAGGAAAAAACGGAAAAAATATTTTGAAGAAGTCAATAAAATAATTGAAAACATCCAAAAAATAATTCATAATGCTACTAAAAACCTAAAGTTCCTGGTATTATTGAGAACATAAATCAAAAATGAAAAATGAAAATAGAGAAGTGATCAGAAAAAAATTAAAAATTTATAAAAAAATGTCTAAACAATATTTAAGAAAATTTAGTATTAATGAAAAAAAAAATTTCATAAAAAGAAGAAAATTTTAAAAATAATTGTGAGTACAGCGCGGACTCGATTATATACAGTTTTTTATATCTTTTCACTGTATATAATCGGATCAAAAATTTTTTTTTCTTTATTTGTTTTTTTTTGCATGTATTTTTCGTTTTTTGAAAATAAAAGAGGAATTTTATTTTTGATTCATCCCCTTAAGGCCAGAAAATACCTTTCTCAAATGAAAAAAAAAATATATCCAGATTCTCTCAGGAGGTGATAGACGATCATATTTGATGAAAAAAAAAATCCTCCTACGCATATGTTCGAATTTCCACAATGACCGAGTTAAAGAACTTTTTTCTGTTTCGGACTCTGTTGCCTCAAACTGGCTCTACATTAAAAAGTACGCTACGGAAGACGATTCTGATGCTTTTATTTGAAAGATGAGAAAATTTAGTATAGGTTTTAGTATAGGAGTAGTGGAACAACTAAATTAGTGGATTTTAATAACATTTTGGAAGTGAAACACTTAAAAGTTAATAATTTTTAATGTGTTATTATGATTTTATCCTAAAAATTTATACTAAACTAGATTGTTTCTATCGATTAAATTGAAGTTCTTTAACCGCTCTACAATTTGTTCTTTGACGCACAACTTCTATCTTTCTTAATTTTGCTGCAATATCGATATAAAGAATTCGTGGTGAAAATTCAAACAAAATCTTCAAAAATCACGATTTTTACCCCACCGTACATGTAATAGCCACTTAAACTCCTTAACGTTGAAAGGTTACATTTCTTCATTAAATAAGCCATATTTGAAATATAAAAAAATATTTTTTTTCCAAACTGTATATAATCGAGTCCAAATCTGTATATAATCGAATCACATATAATCGAGTCCGACCTGTAATTGGAAAATATGAACTACTATTTCTATTTCTTGATTTTTTTTTGTATTCCTATAATGTTTTGAATTATTTTCTAAATTTCCTCAATTGTTTCCTAAGTTATTTTCAGAAATTCCTGAAAAGAAAAGGAATGTTTATTCTGAGTTTTTTTCATTAATTTTTTAATTTATGTTCAAAATTTTCTTAAATAGTTTCTTAGCATTTTTTCTAATTTTTCTGTTCCAGAACAGAAAAATTCTAGACAATACTATTTTCTGTTTTATCATTTTGGATTTATCTTCTTTATCATTTGCAGTACTTTCGATGTTTTTTTAACATTATGAATCATTCTTTGGACTTCTTCAATTACTATATGAACAATGTTTATAATGATTTTTCTGATCATCATAACTATTTTGTTTTAATTATGTCTATTTGAACTATTTTGTTTTAATTATTTTCTGAATGGATCGCAAATTTTGAATTACCTGTTTTTTTTTGTTTTTTTTGTAATACTGAGATTTTTGATTATTTTTTCGGGTTTTCCCTTGAGTTACTATCTGAAATATTTTCTGTATTATCCTAATTGTTTCTTGAACATTTTAGAATATTTATAAAATATTCTGAATTATTCTTGAATTTCTGATTTTTGCGATTTTTTTGTGGAAATTTTTCTAAAATATTTATTTATTTCATTTCTCAGATATTCAGAATTATTTCCAAAATTTTTGGTTTCTGTAAACAATCATGGTTATTATTTTTCAGTTTTGTTTATTATATTTTTGTTTTTGTTTATCTCACTGATTTATCTGAATTCTTCTTCTTATTTTTTTTTGTTTTTCATAAAAAGTATACATTACACTGTTTTCATAAAAATTTAGGATTATTTTCTAAATTTTCTGAAGTTATTTTTTTTCTGCATTATTTTTTCTGTTATTTCCTGATTTTTTTTACTTTTCTGATTTTTGTTCTGAACATTCTTACTTATTTTCAATTATATTCAACCTCTTCTTTTTTTTAATTTCTTTAATTTTTTGGGTTTTTTTCATTTTTGACTTATTTTCTGAATTATTTCCAGAACTTTTGATTTTTCTCAACATTATGAATTATTTTCTGGACATCTTCAATTATTTTATGAACTATACGTAGTTTATGATTTTTCTGAATAATTTTCGAACTTTTCTGTATTAATTTTTTTTTTCTGAATTAATCTTAATTTTTTTCTGAATTAACCTTTTTGTTTGCTTTTTTTTTTGTTTTTTTCTTGACATATTCCCTGAATTATTTCCTTATCATTTTATTTATAGATTATTCTGAGTTATTTGCAAACTTTTTAAATTGTCTGTTTTTTACTTGCATTATTTCCTAAATTTTCGTAAGATTTTTATTTATTTTATTTCTCAATTATTTAGACGTCAGGAAAAGCAACAGGCGCATCACGCCACGTTTCGCGCCAATGAACGAGTTGATAGCTAAAACTAATAATCAGCATTTTTAGGCTATAAAAGAGTTAGCGCCATGTGGCTCAATCTCTTTTTCGCGTGTAGATCGGTGCAGTGAGGTTTAAGTATTTGACTTTAAGAAAAGTGAATAATAAAGTGTTTTTTAAAAACTCGTTTGTTCAAAGAACAAACATAACTGGCGCAGCCGGTAGGATAAGTATCGAAGTGAACTAAAAGAGACCCAGCGACAGGAACCGAGAAAAGCCACGTCATCCAACAGGGGATTAATCACCAGGAACGACGCTTCATCGAGGAACGACAGCTAAGGCCCGCTTCGATCTTGTGAACACATGTGGAAAATAATAACGTAAGTCATTTTTATCCTTTTACTGTGGAAAAATTGCAAAAGCAAGAAAATGCCTAGCAACCGATCAAGTGAAATTGAGCAGCTCCAAGCTACTGTGGCTGAGCTCCAAGAAATGCTGCTTAGCAGTGGAAGACAGTTTGACAATTATAGACTGCCTGACCCGATTCGAAACATGTCTGAATTCACAGGCATCAAAAAGGAATTACCTGCCTGGCTTGAAGAGCTAGAAGAAATATACCAAATGTACTTAGTGAAGGGAGACAACAACGCTCCCGACACGATACCCAGCCACTATATGAGGGCTATTAAAAATAAAATAAAAGGTGATGCGCGCACCGTTCTATGCGCAAACGGAAATCCTAATACCATACCTGGCATAAAACGGGTTCTGTCGGAAATTTATGGCGATCAGAAAGATCTAGCCACAAACTTGTCTCACCTATTTCACATGAAACGAGGTGATAGAAATAACCATAAATTTTATACGGATGTAAAAGAATTATCCACAAAAATCAAGATGAACCTATCGCTTAATCCACTGCAAACAAATGATCTGATTGAAATACTAATAGTTACCAAATATTTAGACAACATAGGCGAGCCACTCGCATCCATAATAAGACAATCCAAACCTACCACATTAGAAGATGCATACCAATCGGTATGCATCAACCAAAACGCTGAGGTGCGAAATCGCCCATCATACAGTAAATTCCCACGACAAAAAGACAACTACAAAGACAAACCGAACAGCAACGGCGAAGCGAAATCCAATCCCCCTCGCTTCAAACCCGCGGCAAAACCATTTCATAAGAACAAAGCCGAAGTTCACAATAACGAAGTGAACGACGACACCGACAACGACAAAGACAATGACGATGACGATGACACTGCAAGCGAAACAGGAGACGAAATAAATTTTCAAACCGTTCGTGTAGCAAACATGCCAACATGAACTTTATTCCATACCTGCGCCTGTCCACCACGAAGGGATATTTAAATTTCCTAGTGGATACTGGCGCTAATAAATCATACATCAACCCTGAGCACGTTAATATATCGACAAAAATTAAACGACCAGCCGTTATAAATAACAAGAACGGAAAGTTTCTTATAGATCGCGTGGTAAACACAAATTTGCTCCCGGAAGTATCCGATGAAAAACTTCCGTACTATGTCTTCAGATTTCATGATTTCTTTGACGGCCTTATAGGCTATGAAAATTTAGCTGCCATGGGTGCGGTAATCGACACCTCCAGAGCATTTGTTACATTTAGTAATCGTAGATACACGGTGTCAAAATATTTCCCCACTTCTATCAATTTCCACGGCACCGATGAAAACCTATTCGAAATCTGCACCACAACGAACGGCTCATTTTTAATTGATAAGGAAATCAGTTTGAATCCTAACGTAATTTTAAAACCAGGCGTTTATGAAGCAAATAATTATAAAGCTTTCGTGCATCTAACCAAGAAAGGTGAACAAGGCCACACGGCACTTCAGCCATTCCCTAGTGACGCTTTCGAACTAGAAATCAATCATCAGAAGGTAAATCCTCGTTTGAATTTCCCATCAGAACACCTGAATAACGAAGAGAAAAATGCTTTGATCAAAACACTCAGATCATTCAAAGACGTATTCTTTGCGGATGATGAAAAGCTAACCTTTACACACGAGGTAAAGCATTCTATTAATACAACGGATGAAAAACCCATCCATCAAAAAACATATAAATATCCTTACCACCTCCGTAAGGAAGTTTCAACCCAAATTACAAAAATGTTGGAAAACGGTATAATTAGAGAATCCTCTTCACAATGGACCTCCCCCATCTGGGTCGTACCGAAAAAACTCGACAACTCTGGGAAACGAAAATATCGCATTGTTGTCGATTATAGAAAATTGAATGAAAAAACCCCGGCGGATCGATATCCGATTCCTGAGGTGAGCGAAATCTTAGACCGACTAGGAAAAGCTCAGTATTTTACAGTGCTCGACTTAGCTAGTGGTTTCCACCAGATTGAAGTCGACCCTAAAGACATCCCGAAAACCGCTTTCAATATTGATAATGGCAAGTACGAGTTTCTTCGTATGCCATTTGGACTGAAAAACGCGCCTGCGACTTTTCAGCGTCTTATGGATACAGTGTTGAGAAAACATTTAGGGATCCGATGTTTCGTCTATATGGACGACATCATCATTTACAGTACTAATCTTCAAAGTCATTTAGAGGACATCAAAAAAGTTCTCCAAACCCTTAGGGATGCGAACTTGAAAATTCAATGTGACAAATCCGACTTCCTTCGAAAGGAAGTAGCTTTCCTAGGACATGTCGTCACAATAGACGGGGTAAAACCCAATCCTAATAAGATAGAGGCTATAAAGTCTTGGCCTCTACCAAAAACCTCCAAAGAATTAAAATCGTTCCTCGGAACTATAAGTTATTATAGACGATTCATTCCTAAATTCGCCCATATTGCAAAACCCATGACTTCAAAACTCAGAGGTAAAAATAAAATCATCGATATTGATCATGATTACGAGAGAGCATTTGAAGAGCTAAAAACAATCATGACAACAGAAACACTTTTGGCTTACCCTAACTTCGATAATCCGTTTATTCTTACAACGGACGCATCAAATGTTGCCATTGGGGCAGTTCTAGCTCAATTACATGACGGAAAGGAACGGCCTATTGCATACCTATCCAGGACATTGAGCAGAGCTGAAGAAAAGTATTCAGCCACGGCGAAAGAGCTTTTGGCCATTTATTTTGCTGCCAAAACCTTTAGACCGTACCTTTATGGTAGAGAGTTCACGATTTATACGGATCACGAACCTCTTACAAAGGAATTAAAGTTAACAGATTCCACGGGAAGAGTTACAAGACAAAGGCTCTACTTGGAACAATTTGATTTTAAAATAATTTATAAGAAGGGCAAGCAAAACGTTGTTGCTGATGGCCTTTCAAGGATTCCACGCACAGAATTGAACCTAAACGAAGAACTATCTAATCAATTTTTCGATAATGACCCGATCTATGGACCAGAGATCATTAATAAATATGCGAACCAACTACTTATTTACAGAGCAGATGATGCTGCAAAGAGTCCATACCTTGCGTGTATGGTTTTTCCAAACCATTTTCGTCATGTATTTCACAAACCTGACTATACGGAAGACGACATAAAAGACATTCTGACAAGACACTTAGATCCGACGAAACTAAATGGTATTTTTGCCGACCTGAATATTGCCCGAATGTGCCAACACATTATCGATACAAATTTTAAAAATATTAAAGTTCATTTAACTAATATCAAACTTCCAGATTTAATTTCAGGTACCGATCAGAACGAATTTATAAGAAAATGTCACAGCTTCAATCATCGTGGATACAAACTAACATACGAGGAAGTACAGAAGTCAGTCTTCTTTCCCCGCATGTTGGCTAAAGTGAAAGAGTTCGTCAAAAACTGCGAATCTTGTAAATTTGCTAAGTATGAACGAAGACCATTCGTTATACCTCATTCTAGACGAATCTACAATGGACCATTCGAAAATGTTTTCATAGATGTCTTCATAAAGGAGACTGAAAAATTTCTTACTGTTGTAGATTCATTCTCAAAATTTGCACAGATTTACAAGATCATGCATGAGACAACAGATGAAATTCAAGAAACACTAATAAAATACTTCAAAACGTTTGGCATTCCCAAATTAATTACTTGTGATCAAGCCACAAGCTTTCGAAATTCAAAATTCAAAGAATTTTTGGAAAATTATGGCATCTCCTTGCATTTTGCCAGCTGCAGTGACAGTAATGGTATCGTGGAACGATTCCACAGTACTTTGCTAGAAATGTACATGGCCAATCAGAAAAAAGTAGAGAATCTAAATTTATACGAAGGTCTTGCCATGATCACAGCGATTTATAACGAAACCAAACATTCGTCAATAAATTTAAAACCGAGAGAAGTTATTTTCGGCACTTGTAGTTCTCTCAATCCAATGGAAATCAACCTATCAAAACAAAAAACATTACAAAACGCAAAGGACTCATTAACGAATCAGGCACACAAACAAAATTCGAAAATACCTTTAGTAACTAAAGAAGAATTCAAACAACTAAACAAACAAAGATTATTGGTGAAAGGCAAAGCTAAGCCCACACCTAGAGGACATAGATACAGACTAATAGACATTACAAATGAGACAGAAAAAACAGTAACCGACCAGGCCGGAATTAAAACACATAAAAAACACATTAAGAAAAACTTTACAGATAACTAAGACACAGACTTTTCTATTACAGACTATGGCTCTGGCTTTGGACAACGACGAATGGCAAAATTTTAGTACACGATTTAGACAAGAGCCCGGTAGCAATCATACATTTAGGAAAAGCTTATGTAAGCAACAATTATTTTAGGATACTGCACCGAGTAGATCTCATTAAATTACAAAACTCTGTTGAAACACTTTTATATCATGCAAAAACAAATATAGATTCAGCTGATTTCCTAAGCGTATTAATTCAAACTAAAGTAACGAAACTAGAACAGACATTTTTGAAATTAAAACCCTCTACTAGAGTTAGAAGATGGGAAAAACTAGGTTCACTTTGGAAGTACATTTCAGGTAGCCCCGATGCAGAAGATTTAAGGATTATAAACTCAACTTCAAATAGTCTGATAAATGCGAATGAAAAGCAAATCAAAATTAATCACATATTCGAAGACAGAATTAATAAATTAACAGAAAAAGTGAATAACGTAACAATAATACTGAATAATACAGCATTGAAAAACGATAAGGATTTCAGATCAGTAGGTTTGCTCTTTTGCTTAGATGAACTCACACAACAATTAGAAGATTTAGAGGAGGCAATAGTTTTGGCTCAACACAACATCCCAAGCAGCAGAATTATCAATGCAGAGGAAATCACGAGAATTCATCATCTTCTGGAAGGAAACAATTTTATAGCAGGAGCCTTGGACTTCGCTAGTGCATACGTGGTTTCATCCAAGGAATCCATTGCCTACATACTGAAGGTACCACGAATCAAGGATGCTGAATATGATCTCAACTTCATCGAACCAGTTATCTTCAATAACTCCCGTATATCCATCTCAACCAACTATTATCTACAAGGTCCGTCATCTTTTGCGCTAAAATCCCTCTGCGAAATGAGTAGAAACGTCTATGTATGCTCAAGTACGCAGCTTGAACCAATAACCAAATGCATTCAACAATTGATGAGAGGTGAATCAGCTACATGCCCAATGAAAGAACCTACACCAATGGTATTATCAAACGAGTCGATGACTCAAACGTGATTATCAATGACGCGGAAATATCAATAACATCGAACTGCTCATCGAATCATAGAAAACTTAAGGGATCTTTCCTCGTACAGTTTTCAAACTGCACACTTTTTATCAACGACGAAATGTACTCCAACATTAATAAAGAAGTTCAACTGGCATCATTCGTTCCAACAACGGGATTGACGGTAAATTTTACTACGATTACAAACAAATTCCCTATAGAATACTTACAGAAGTTACATCTGGAACAACGTGGTCATATCAAACACATCAATCTAAGGACAGATAACATCCAATGGAAACTCGAACTCTTTGGGTGGACATCGTTTGGATTCGGTTCAACAATAACAATTATTTTCATCGTAGCTCTATCATTTTGGATCTGGAATAGACTCCCATCGAGATCATCAATGTCGCATCTAGAGGAACTTCAAAGTCATCAGAACCCGGAAGAACCATCGGAACCTAACAGACAAACTCGCCCGAAGATCACTATGGTACCGCAAGCATAAATCCAGAAAACAGAAAGCCGAGGACGACTTTCATCCCAGGGGGAAGCCGTCAGGAAAAGCAACAGGCGCATCACGCCACGTTTCGCGCCAATGAACGAGTTGATAGCTAAAACTAATAATCAGCATTTTTAGGCTATAAAAGAGTTAGCGCCATGTGGCTCAATCTCTTTTTCGCGTGTAGATCGGTGCAGTGAGGTTTAAGTATTTGACTTTAAGAAAAGTGAATAATAAAGTGTTTTTTAAAAACTCGTTTGTTCAAAGAACAAACATAACTAGAATTATTTCTGCTTTTTTTAACATTCTGAATAATGCTTTTTTTTTCATTTTTATATATTATGTTCCAAATTTTTATATATTGTTCAGTTTTATCTGAACTATTCCGTGATATTTTTTACATTTCTATTTTTAAATTTTTTAATTTTATGAGTCATATTCCAATTTAAAAAAATATATTTTTACGCGATTTTTTTTATTTTATGAATCACCATTTTTTGAACATTTGAATGTTTGCCATTATTGAAAAAGAAGAAGCAGAAATATAAAATAATAGAAATAATAAAATAATTTTTAATCATTTTGGACTTTTTGTTTTGAATTATTCTTTCTGAATGGATCGCGAATTCTGGATTACCTTGTTTATTTTTCTTTTTTTTTTCTCGAAAATCTGAATTAAAAAAAAACCTTCATTTCCTGGAATTATTGTCTGAAATATTTCCTGTATATTTTGAATTATTTCCTGAACATTATTAAATATTCATATATTATTCTGACTTATTTTAGAAATGTTATTATTTTTTTTAGATTTTTCTGAATTATTGTCGAAATTTCCTCAATTTTTTATTTATTTCATTTCTTCAGTGTTCAGAATTATTTTCTGAATTTCGGCTTAATCTGAACAATCTGGATGTTTTGTTTTCTTTTTTGTAAATTATGCTCTTTTTTTTATAAATCGTTTATTTTTACAGGCTCAGTTACATTAGAAATGATGCTCCTAATATTAACAAAAATCTCACTGAATTCCTGAATTATCTCTCTGGATTATTTACCAATTTTTCTGTATTTATTTAATTCTTCCTTCTTATTTTCTGTCTTCATTTTTTACGTTATTATTATTAATTTCATTTACTTTTATAATGTTTGTTCTGAACATTTTAATTTATATTCTGAATTATAATTTACTTTTTCTTAAATATATTCGAAGCATTTCTAATAAAAATTTAATGAACTGTACACAGCTCATGATTTTTCTAAACTATTTTCGGGCTTTTCTGTATTGAATAATTTTTCTGAATTGATCTGCGGATTTTCTGAATTATTTTGTTTTTTCCCTGAAACTAAGAATTTTGGTTTTTTTGTTTTTTTTCCTGGAACTATTCTTTGAATTATTTCCTAAACATTATGAATTATTTATAGATTATTTTGAGCTATTTTTATGTTTCTGTCTGAGTTTGAAATTTTCTTATTTATTTTATTTCCCAATTGTTCAGTATTATTTCCTAAAAGTTAAGTTCGACTTTTATTCAAAAATTTTGATTTTTCTTCCGTATATAAAATATTATGTTCCAAATTTTTCTTTATCTTACTCATCTTTCTGTGTTTTTTTTTGTTTTTTTCAGAAAGTTTTGAGTCATTTTCAGAATTTTCTTAATTATTTCCTGAGAGTTTTCCAGAAATTCTTCAACTTTTACACATTTATTTCGAATTTCCTTATTTATTTTCTGAGTCATTTTTCAATAAAAAAAATGTATGCGTTTTTTTAAATTTTCTGAACCCTTTTTCTGTTTTTCGAATTTTTGAATTTTTGACATTATTGGATAAAGAGAGGCATAGAAAAAGAGACGGATAAATATAGAAGGATACGATAGCAAGAACAAAAAACAAGAACAAGAACATGAACAAGAACAAGAACAAGAACAAGAACAAGAACAAGAACAAGAACAAGAACAAGAACAAGAACAAGAACAAGAACAAGAACAAGAACAAGAACAAGAACAAGAACAAGAACAAGAACAAGAACAAGAACAAGAACAAGAACAAGAACAAGAACAAGAACAAGAACAAGAACAAGAACAAGAACAAGAACAAGAACAAGAACAAGAACAAGAACAAGAACAAGAACAAGAACAAGAACAAGAACAAGAACAAGAACAAGAACAAGAACAAGAACAAGAACAAGAACAAGAACAAGAACAAGAACAAGAACAAGAACAAGAACAAGAACAAGAACAAGAACAAGAACAAGAACAAGAACAAGAACAAGAACAAGAACAAGAACAAGAACAAGAACAAGAACAAGAACAAGAACAAGAATAGGAGAATAGGAGAATAGGAGAATAGGAGAATAGGAGAATAGGAGAATAGGAGAATAGGAGAATAGGAGAATAGGAGAATAGGAGAATAGGAGAATAGGAGAATAGGAGAATAGGAGAATAGGAGAATAGGAGAATAGGAGAATAGGAGAATAGGAGAATAGGAGAATAGGAGAATAGGAGAATAGGAGAATAGGAGAATAGGAGAATAGGAGAATAGGAGAATAGGAGAATAGGAGAATAGGAGAATAGGAGAATAGGAGAATAGGAGAATAGGAGAATAGGAGAATAGGAGAATAGGAGAATAGGAGAATAGGAGAATAGGAGAATAGGAGAATAGGAGAATAGGAGAATAGGAGAATAGGAGAATAGGAGAATAGGAGAATAGGAGAATAGGAGAATAGGAGAATAGGAGAATAGGAGAATAGGAGAATAGGAGAATAGGAGAATAGGAGAATAGGAGAATAGGAGAATAGGAGAATAGGAGAATAGGAGAATAGGAGAATAGGAGAATAGGAGAATAGGAGAATAGGAGAATAGGAGAATAGGAGAATAGGAGAATAGGAGAATAGGAGAATAGGAGAATAGGAGAATAGGAGAATAGGAGAATAGGAGAATAGGAGAATAGGAGAATAGGAGAATAGGAGAATAGGAGAATAGGAGAATAGAAGAATAGGAGAATAGGAGAATAAGAGAATAGGAGAATAGGAGAGTAGGAGAGTAGGAGAGTAGGAGAATAGGAGAATAGGAGAATAGGAGAATAAGAGAATAAGAGAATAGGAGAATAGGGAATAGGGAATAGGGAATAGGGAATAGGGAATAAGGAATAGGGAATAGGGAATAGGGAATAGGGAATAGGAGAATAGGAGAATAGGAGAATAGGAGAATAGGAGAATAGGAGAATAAGAGAATAAGAGAATAGGAGAATAGGGAATAGGGAATAGGGAATAGGGAATAGGGAATAAGGAATAGGGAATAGGGAATAGGGAATAAAAATAGGAATAAGAACAAGAAGGTCAGAATATGTACATTAAGACAGCATTGCTATTAAAAAAGGGGATAATTAGATTAAAAAGGAGACATCTACTGCTTCCCAATTTTCATCCAAAGTAATTCAAACGGACTCCATTCCTCCAATTCCGATTCCCCTACCTCAGGCATCAACATGCTTCAACAAATAAAAAGACTACCCGCAGGACACAATGTAATGCAGTGATCCAGTAAATCCAACCCACCCTCGGATTGGTTGTGGTCTGGTGTAAAATCCATCCTCCCCCCGTTCCGTTGAATTTCCACTCGGGGGGTTTCAATTCCAGAAGACGAGCGAACGGAACTCCACTGAACGGATGAGTGGAGTGATTGAGTGTGATGGAAAACTTATCAATAACGAGCCATCACATGTTCTCCTCCGGTAGTATCAAGGGATGACATGAAGCTGGTGGGACCGGTGGGAGGCGAAATCGCTGCTGAGATTCTTGCCCTCTCCTCCTACTCCGGTGAAATCAGGGACAATAGCGCATCCGTGTATATTCCGATGCTTGTTAGGTTTTGGGAAAAGCGAACCGCTGGAAAAGGAAAAAAATGCCTAGCGGTCAGAAGAAACGGTTCTTTCGGTTCGGTTCGGTTTTTTTCCTCCCCATTTGGAACTTTTTTTCTTGTTGCTTCCATTGCTACCCGGTATGGCTTCGAGTCTATCGGACTAACATGAATCACACCGTTGTTGTTGGGTTTTGTTGCGCCGTGTATTGTGATGTTCTGTTGTGTTCATTCGAATGGTTCGGGAGTTCATACATTGGGTCTGGGTCGCATCATTATACGCTTGTTAGGTATTTATCTTTAATAGTGTTATCGGAGGATTTTTTTTTCTGTTGTCGGTCGGTTTCAGCTTGTTGTGTCCTAATTTGGGGTTGTGGGAAAGGAAGAATCTCGTGAGAAACAGGAATTTGATTCGAGGAACATCGGATCATGCGAGCTGCATACTGCTCATCGATTTTTTCACCTTGCATTTTGAGGTCAGACGACAGAATTAAGGCCGAATCTGTGGCTGCACAGCGCCACTCGAACACGAGAAATTTCATTTTCATTTCGCATGTGATTGGAATTTAAATGTTTCATCCCACTGCCGACTTCGAATTCGGCGCTCGTTTCGTTGGGTTGACTGGGGTTGAATATCCTTGTACACTTATTTTACACCAGCCATTCCTCGGGTTGATGTGGGCTGTTGGCCTCCATCGGATTTAGAGGTAATCGAGAACGAGAAACGAAATCCTAATCGTGGATAATAAAATGGAATCGCGCGAGGGAAAAGAAAATGAAAATCAAAGAAATGTTGATCCACGGGAAGCCGGCTAACTGTTAAAATGAAGCGTTTTAAGATAGAAACCTTTTTCTTCATCGAAAAAGTACTCTCAGGGGAGCAAACGCATCGTTTCGGTTGCTGGTTTGTTGGTTCACTTCATCCGGAAGTGCCTTCTCTGGTTGATGAAGCGTTTCGAGTTCAAATTGGGTAAATTAAATGATCTTTCCACTCGCTCTGATTCCCAGTATTGATTAAGCTTCCAGGAGTATCCGGACGTCCAGTGAACGTCCAGAACGATGTCAATCAAACATTCAACATCAGGAAATGCCCCTCAGTCTGTGAAATATTTTAATTATACATGTTCATTAGCTCCTCATGTCAATCTGGCAAAACTCTACCGTCGGATGCGATCTATCAATTAAATATCCGATGCAGAACCACCGCGGCCAGGTTTCAAAATCGGAACAAACCTCATTCAAATCGGCAAAACGTATCGTTCATCATTTTAAGTCTGACTCCGGTCCGGCACCCGATGGGTAAATTGTCCATTTCTGCTCCGTATATTCTCACTTTCGCTCCGGAAGTGCCAGAACGAGCTAATTGATTTTGATAAAGTATCATCAATCATGAATCCATACCTCACCCTCGCAATCCACATCCTTCGGCGGCAGGACCCAGTGATCACACGGTGTTCACAAAATGTTCTACATGTTAGTCGCTAATAAATCTGGCGTTCCACTCATTCACGTGGCCCACGTGGACAGCGGAACGCGGACGACATTGCACAAACACAGCGTGCTTCTATCTGCTATTGGCAGCAGCATTGTTCCCCCAAAGCGAGGCGTTCCACAGGAGTTTATAATAAACAACAGGCAGCAGCAGCAGCCTGCCATTGTGGCCGACAAAGGCACGACAATGAAGAGAGGACGACCGTTGTCGTCATTGTCGTCATAATTTATCAACCTTCGGACGGTCTAAAGCAGTGCCTGTATCCTTACAAAGTGGCATTTCATGTACATTAGCTAATGCCGCGATATACGGCGGTGTTTGAAGATGAAATGCTATAATATAATAAATATAATATCTGCATTTTGTAGTCAAAAATTTATCAACTAAAAGTATGTTCAGTTAGAATCCGGATTTTCTAAAAAAAAATTTCTAAAAAAATATATGAATAGCCCTTACAATTTACAACAAGTTGTCCATTCATCGGAAAATGGACACTTTTACAGGGAGAAAGCATTTCTAACAATTTTTTCATGTTTCTTTGAATAAAATTACATCTAATTCTAATTTTGTACAAAGTCAAGATAGCGATATGGTGTATTGGACAATGTTTTAGATCTAATTAAAACATAAATTTTTGTCGATGACGTCAACTTTCTATCTTTTATAGTTCCTGGAATATAAGGCATTCTCGTATGAAGACTTCAGAAAAAATAATGTTTTACTCGTTGTTTTATCAGGGAGTCGAATCACGAGCTTAACCTTTCGCGGTCAAATATTCACCATACAACGTCGCGTATAATTTTAGTAAGCTACTACTACTCGTAGTCCAAAAATCTGGAATCCAATCTTTATTGCGGTGTAACATATGTATAAGACACTTTCCAACTATGGCTACTGGAGACCGACTAATAGTGACTCTAACGAACAAATGGAATGTAAAAGTGATCGAGGAAAAAGGTCTGCTTAAAGAAACAGACCAATTGCGCAACACTAGTGGTGCATTTTCAAGATACGCTGCGTTCAGCAGTCCGTTTGGGAGCTGGATTCTACACAGATTGAATAATTTAAAATTGCGAATCAAATCTAACCTTAAACTAATCACTCGTAACATTTTTGTGTAAATTATCGCATTTAACATATTTCTAAATCGAAAAAAGTTTTCAGAACATGTAAATCGTGGTAATTCATACATAAAAATGTTACGAGTTAAATATTAATCGTAATTTTTCAAATAATACATGAAAAAGTTGTTGCCAGAAAAAAAAAAACCGTATGAAGAAGCCAATCTTCTGATGTATGGGTGACTTGTTGGAAAAGTTCTATGTGTATCTATGAATAGCATGACCCACATCATTTCCTACATTTCATTCTCGAACTAAGATATTGTAAATCACATAGTTTTAATTTAATATTTTTCGAAAAAATTACAGGAGGTTGTTTCCAAGATACGACCGCATTGTTGACGTAGAACTACGCTGTTATTTTATATAAGTCGCTTATTTATGCCTTCTGATATTATTCTATAATGGTGTAAAATTTTAGAAACAACTGCTTAGTAGAATAGTCTCTGAAATAGTTTTTTCATTGTAGAATCAGTTGACGATAATTGATTGATGATTCACTCTTGCCTTTGCAAAACAATACACTAGCTGATCGTATGTGTATTGTTTTGTAAAATTACCTCGAACATTATTCCGGTGTCCTTTTTCGCAATTAAAATAGACTCGGCTACAGTAGATTGTATACATGTTGCACCAGCACCATTATTCCAGATCTCATAATTACATCAATATATCTTTGGCACCGCATGGAAACAACAACATAGACAACACTTACAAGTATCAAATATCATGCTACATGTTATTCAGTATTGCCTCAAAGGAATCGCACCTCTAGGCATCGTTCGCACAACATGCATGCATACAGAGCCATACATTGGTGGCTTGAAACTACTAGGAACATAAACGCTTCTCATCATTTTGCGCTATTCTCAAAAGAAACGCTTCTGTTAATATTACTGGCCTCGAAAAAAGTTGCATTACTTTCTCATGCTCGAGAGAAGCGCAGCTGTCACCTTTAGTGGAGGAAGTTTTGCTACTGGCAAGCGAAACCTAATCACATACAAAATTCCAGAACGACATTTAATTTCTTGGTGACTAAACAAGCTAAATAAACTCTTTTGACGTAGGACTACGTCTAACCGGAAGATATAGGGGGTGAAATGGAAATCTAGGCACTGAACAAGTAGGAAAAAATGCAAGATTTGGAACGCTTATAACTCGAGCATTTCTCAATAGATCGCAAATGTTTTTGCATCAATTGATAGGAAATATATCTACGCATCTATCATAACGAATAACATTTCATTTTTCTTGAGATAAATAATTGAATAATAGTGAAATATCAAGCATTGTCCAAATGCACTATGTGCCCATTTTTGATTGGTCCATTTTGTGCTCCTCAAATCGTACCGACCAAAATGGGCAACCAGAGCAGCAGCGAAATAGAATGAAGCACGATTGGAAAGGAAAAAGAAAAAATATGAACGAAACATTGGTCGCAGTCTCACACATGCGTAATTCTCGAGCCAGCCAGTCAGCTTAAAAATCCCCGCTCCGCTGCCGCAACGACCATTCTCATTCAAACCGTACACCACATCGGTTCGCATCACAACACATCAACAAACCAACCCAAGCAGCCATTTCTGGACATGGTAAAGGAGGAAAAGTGAAGGGAAAGGCAAAATCCCGCTCGAACCATGTTGGTCTGGAGTTCCCCGCAAGGGTAGCTAGGCCGAGCGCGTTAGTACCAGTGCACCAGTCCACCTAGCCGGCGTTATATAGTTTCGGCCGCCGAAGTGATCGAGTTAGCTGGCAAAGCTGCTCGCGACGATAAGAAAACCCGCATTCGGAACAGAACACATTCGGTTCGGTGGACATCAAGACAACAGGCAGTTACAGCGAGTAGCGAGTGCCAAACGCAATCGCAAAACGGCAGCTGGTAGCAGAAGAAAAAAGTTTGTTCTTTATACAACCTGCGTTGGTGGCAAATCCAAAACAAGGCGGCATCGAGGGCGTTCGAAATGGTTTTTTTTTCCAAACCACGAGTACTAAGTTTTCTAAATTGGAACCATTCCATAAAACACGGCGCTTATCAGGGCCATTAAACCTTTCAAAAAACTAGAAGTAGGTTATATCTTTGATAGAACCGCAAGGTGGACGTAGAACTAACGCCGACTTAGCAAGCAATAAGTAACAAGCATATGAATCTTAGACGTTTCATCTTTCGAATAAAGTGATTCTCACATCTCGTTTAGCCGGAAAAGAATAATTAACGTTCATAGAGGGAATCGAATCCTCCTCGGAAATACCCACTCCCCAAACCTCGACAATTGGAATCATCGTTGATCCGGATCAGGATTATTAACGCTTGAGAAGGAATGGATTCCTCCTCGGAATTACACAGCGAAAATAAGACCCCCTTCCCAACAATTCCAACTTCCCAATAACGACAATCGATTGCAGCATTCGTAAGCAAATAATTTTATAACGCTGCTTTTATAAATGTGATTTCTTCGATATGCAATATAATATCCACTTCGATCATATCCACTACACCGTATCATACCATATCAAATCCATAATCAATCCGAGTACAATAGTACCCGCTGCTTGCATCTGATTTGCTATGCCGATTTCCATAGGCTCCATGGTTTTGAAGTCTGTGTTAGGGAAGCAGTCCGATTTCCAGAAACGCAAGCAAGTACAAAAGTACCCACAGCTCGCATCTATTTTGCAATGCCGATTTCCCCAAGCTTCATGATTTTGAAGTCTGTGTTAGGGAAAAATACCAATTCGCAGAAACTCAAACGAATACAAAAGTACCCGCTGGTTGCATCTAATTTGCTCTGCCAATTTCCCCAGGCTCCATGGTTTTGAAGTCTATGTTAGGGAAACATCCATCCATTCCAGCGATCGTACCTCAATCATTGCGCAATTATAACTGAGTTGATTTCCAAGCGGCATTCGCTTATATACCGATTGGTGTGATTTCAATAGCCTGTTTTGAAAGCAATTTTAGGGCTATTGAAACAAATTTTTGGATCAAAAAGTAACAATCATATAACGCGTAGACATTTTATCTTTCGAATGAAGTGTTTATCATACTATTTCATTCAGTTGTTCAGGAGCTATTAACGCTCAAAATCTCGTTCTCCGGCGTAACGCTTTCGTTTTACAAAGTTTGAACTTACACCCCAGTATAGAAATGAAAGACGTAGTTCTACGTCAAAAGAGTTTACGAAATACAGTTCAATGCTTTCTAAAATAATATCCAAAATAATAATAAAACACAAATTGATTTTTTCATAATTTGTTTGCCAGGATCTGATGAGTATGTGAATTTGTCAGTTGTTTTGAGCTTATTGATAGCTGGGGACTTTCCTGATTATTCAATTTTCACCAATTCTTAAATTGTTTCCAGATTGAAAGTACAGTAATTTACAATTAGTTCGACATTTAGCTAATTGGATGGACATGTAATGCGACACATTGAAAGTCGACACTGTACCACTGTCATCGCAAATGTTCAATTACAGGTTAAAATCGCCTCCAATGCGACACTGAGTGATGCTTCGGCATGTCGCATTGAATGTAATTTACTGTACAACATGTCACAAAGCTGGATGGGAAGAAATTTTCCAACTGTGAAAGCTGTGGCGAGTGGCAAACGCAATCGCTAAACAGAAATGTTTAGCCGAACAAGATGGGGATATCGAGTGATAACAAAACAATAAACTCTTTAGATTGAAGATATTTTTGTGATCCTGAAAAGGACCCTTTTTAGCCTGCATGTGAATCCAACGAGCGAACAAATCGTAATGAATGTATTTTTTTGCCATCGCTGCCTTTTAACGCTCATTCGTTCGTCTCGTTGGACTCGCCCCTTTGGCAGAGCCTGGCAACTAGAAACTAGGTCGAAGGGATTGGTACCGGAGCACCAGTATACCTAACAGCGATTATAGAGTTTCGACCGTCGGAGTGCTCGAGTTGGCTTGCAAAGCTGCTCACGACAATCAGAAAACACGCATCAAGAACAGAGCAGCTTCGGTTCGGCGCTCATCAAGGCAACAACTAGTTTCAGCGAGTGGCAAACGCAATCGCAAAACGGTAGCAGGTAGAAGAAGGAAAAAGTTTGTTTATACAGACTGCTTTGGTGGCAAAACCAGCCACCGTAAAACACGGCGCTTTTCAGGGCCATTGACCCTTTCAAAGAAGAGTTAATAAAAGTTATTCACAATACCAATGCATTCTAAAGTGACATAATATGACATATAATATGAACTGAATTATTTTGTTTATGCTTGTTTTTGAGCTTATTGGTGGTTAGGGTCTTTTAAATTGATCATTCAGTTTTCACAAACCCATATATGGTTCCCGAATTGAAAGTGGCTTCAAATTACAACACATTGTATGCAGGATGGCATTCACGAATTTTCTCGATAGCAAGAACTGCTTTCTTTGGTTGATAACTGATGTTGAAAATTGACTGAGGTTACATCTGCATTGTATAGAAACATAACTAAGGAGCAACATGATGAGCTATGTATTTCCTGTTGCTCTGTTCTTATTTTAAAGGACTTTAATCCGAAGGTCATCCGTCCCTGTATTCACTGTTGGTTTTTCAGAACGCTTATAGCTCGTCTATTTCGACAGATCGTAGAGTTCGTCTCCAAAACCTCAGTTCTTTTTCATTTTTATTTACTTTGTTTGCGATGACTACAAATCTTACAATTCATTTGTTTCCGAAACCACAGTTTAAGGTACGGTAATGTGCTCAATAGTGAAATATATGATAGTGAACGAGCTGATGACCACCTATGCATTCCCTGTCACAGCCATCATTTTGATTGTACGATATGTGTATACGCCGAAAGATGCCCGACGTTGAACATTTCATAAGTACAAAGCCTTCAGAAAAAAATCAAGAATCAAGTTTGTAAAAAAAAACGCAAAAACACAACACCAAAGGTTCTTTTCAGAACCCCCAACATGTTCATAAAGAGTAAACAGTAAACTAATCCATTTTTCAGGTAGGAAGGTATTCACGTAGGAGATGGAAATAAAACAATATATTTAAAATATATATTTAGCAGAAGCTGTCCCCTTTGTATAGTCCTACGTCACTCTGGTTATGTCACCGACATTACCCACCCGTCTTTTTAATTGTTACTTTACTCTTTCGTTCAGTCATATAACGAACAACATTGAACCTAACGAAAATAGGCAGCGTCTGATTAGACAAGACATTTCCAAATTAGTTTGGCTTTTCATATTATTTCTCATCCAACTATGCTGTATGTAATAATTTGATTCGCGCATAACTCTAGAACTGATCAAGCAAATTGAACCAAATTTGGCATATGGAGATTTTAGGGAGCAATAAATGTTTCTATGGTGGTACAACACACTTACCCCCTGTTCGCGCAAAAGAAACACAAACTTCTGCATAACTCGAGAACTATTCAAGCAAATGGAACCAAATTTGGAATGTGAGAGTTTTTGGGTACGAGAAATGTTTCTATGATGGTATGACATCCCTCGCTACTCTGGAATGGCGAGGGGGTCCCATGAAGATATTACACATTATTCAACCAAACATGAGAATTTAAAATTTTTGGAAAACTCTGAAGGAAAATGGGAAAATCCGGGAAAATCAATTCACATAGTGCAAGCGTTGTTGGTCCATTTGATGCTTGTGCTAACGAAATTGATCTTTGTTAGAATGTGGAAATGGATTTTAATGTGATAAAACGCCCTCTTATATCTTCTTCCATCTTTATGAATAAAAATGGATCGCCAATTGTGTTGAAAAGCGCAAAACTCGAGGAAGGAATTGTTCGATTTGAGCTGTCTTTATTTAATTATATTTTCTGTATCAAACATTTATTTCATGTAACGGAGAAACATGTTATTCGCAAATGATTGAAGAATCTTGATCAAGAATTGTGCCTGAAAATAATTTTATATTATAGTGTGGAGTTTTGGTAGAGGTACTAGGAAATTTATAGTAAAAGGAAATTGAGAATGGTCATAGGTTAATCAATCAACGACGAGTTATTCGATTGGACACACGAACGTTCGCTTAGTAAGAAAACGTAAATGTTTGAATGTATTTATATGAAAAATCAATTCTGGATGAGACGAAGTTCGCCGGATCAGCTAGTAGTTCTGCGAACTGTTGATTTGCACGATAACATACCCAATGTAAAGTATCAGCTCAATCGGACTTCATTTATTAGTGTCGCCGGCGTTAAAATTTGAGTTTTTTCAAAACCGAAAAATCACCAGAATTCGGAGATTTCAAAACTTTTTTTTTATGCGCTAAATGTCTTATAATTGCATGACACATCGAGATTTACAGTTATCTGAAAAAAAATTTTTTTTTGTAAAAAATCGACTTCTCAGATGTAAAAATGACCGAGCGCTAAAAAATTTTTTTTGATAAACTTTTTTTTTTTGAGATAACAGTAAATATCGACGGTTTGTGAGATTATAAGACATTTGGAATAATTTTTTTTGATGAACCGGATTTCCGGTGATTTTTCGGTTTTCAAAAAAAAACTCTAATTGTGTGCCTTCGACACTAATAAATGAATTCCGATTGAGCTAATACTTTGCATTAGGTATATTATCGTGCAAATAAACATTTCGCAGCAAGTTCCGAATGGAAAAACGAGATAACTATTTTTATTGGCACTCAAAACCATACGTTTTGCCTCGTATTCCGAAAAAAACCGGTCCCAGAATGTCGATTTTTGACAAAAAAAATAAATTACGAGATGACAGTAAATCTTGACATTCCATGCAATTGTAAGACATTTGGCATCGAAACATTTTTTTTAAATCCCGATTTCCTTTACTCCCCCCTTGGGTGATTTTTCGATTTTTGCTTTGATCGCTTTGAGCCACTCTCCTTTAAGTCCGATTGAGCTGATATTTCGCATAAGGTGTTTTTTCGAGAGGGTGAACATTTTTTATGGGGTAACTTATTGAAATTCGATATCACCATTCTCATTGGCACCTTACTGTATATCTACGAATAGACATTAGGTCTTTTACTTTATGTCATGGCACAAACATTCCTATGGGAAATCGTAATGCATATCAAACAAATCTTCTAATTCAGTTGAAAAGCAAATTTTCAAAATCCGTCCAAAGCAATAATAGTTTTAAGTGTTATTAAACTATTTCATAAGTATGTGAAGTGTTCTATGATTTGAAATCCTTGGAAATAGCCGTGGTATTATGATAAAATAGGTTCTACACCAAAGTTAATTTTTAGCACATGTTCTGGCATCCCGATTTATTACATTAAATGAGCTGAAAGATAACATAAAATGTTCAACTCCCCAATACATGTGTATCATTTGTATAATATATATGCTAGAGCCAATATGAGGGAGCGAAACAGGAGACACATTTAAATGAAAGTGTTATATGAACGAATGCAGAGCCATCTGTATGAAATGATCGACATCTTTTGCAAGACAATTTATAACCTTCAAGCTACAAAAAAACACGTCAAAATCAATCGAAGTAACCAGGAAAATAAAGTTTTCACTTCCGCCAATCAACATCTATAAAAGGCTGTTGAATCGTATGCGGGGTCTCTTTTTACCGTTCGGTTTTGACCGATGAAGACCAGCTGCTCGAAGTTCAGTGAAAAATAATTCGTGAAATAGTTTTATTGAAATACTTTGTGAATTGTCAAATGGTGAAATTATGGAGAAATAAAAATAGTTATACTTACCTGCAATGGAATACAAATAGAATAAAAATGTGTATACTTACCTGAATCGAAGAACTCTTATCTATCGCGTCGCCGTTCCGGAGAGTGTTACCTGGAAGAAAACTTACCACGTGTACTGCGTATTTTCCTGAAGATTGCTGCCCAGTGATCCTGCTCTTCTTTGCTATCGACAGAAAGCATATGAAAGCTATTCGTATAGTTTGCCAAATACACGACCCAGACAGAGAAAGATATATTCTCGTTCATGTTCTTCTTTATCGTCTTAGAAAACACCTTCCAACTTCATTTTATGATCCTTCATTTTATGATGAGGTGTAATATGATCACGCTCCTTTATAATAGCACTGGCAGCTATATCGATAGCGTGGTCGTGTGAAATAATTTTGCATTCCAGCCGGCCTTGGTTCAATCCCCATTGACACGACGTATGGACTTTTTTTTTTGCACAATCCCAAATGAAAAGAGAAAAGAAAACAGAAAGAGATGTCTGCTCGCATACATACAAACCATTTTTAAGCTTTTAAAATAGCTCATTATTTGCGCATTTGACTCTCATGCACAGGAAATGGCATCTTTTCTGCCAAAGATCACATGTTTTCTGCCAACGTTAGTTTGGGTGTACGATCTCTTAAAGCAGACGCCATGGAGTGATGACAATTTGGTCAACTTAAATTTGACGTAATTCTTTCGAGTGTGTATTCAAAAAACAGGAACGCTACTCATTTTGTGTGCGTCTAGAATGATTTTACTATTTGGTTTTTGACATTTGATATTCTGTTTTCAAAATGGCATCCAAGAAAAAAATAGGGGATGTCCACATACCACGTGGACAGAAAAAGCACGGTTTTAGACTCCCCCTTCCCCCTCCGTGGACAAGCGTGGACATTTTCATACCCCTACCCCCCTTTGTCCACGTGGACATTTTTTTTCTTTTTAAATTAAAATAATTAAGGAAAGATCTGATTTGCGTCTAAATTCCATTTAATTTTTCATTCCATTTAAGGGGGACCCCTGTCTGGAAGGTCGGAAAATAATGAATTTTCTTGGATTTCTTTCGAATGTTACGAATAAAGTGAAGAGCTCGGATATTTTAGTTATTGTTTAAGGTATATTTGAAGATGTATTTTTCATTTTTTAAGTGCACGAATAATGATTATTACGCTGTTGACAGCTGGATGCGTAGATGCTGTCTGAATATTGTAATTGTGGTATCGGTTCTGAAGCAACGGGGTGTCATAGAACAAATTTCAATGAATATTTTGAAACATTAGGATACCTAAAGCGTTACATAGGGGTTTTTTTTTCGAAAAATTGCCGAAATGGCGACCATTTTTGTTAAAAAGGTGTTATTTTTTATAAAAAATCGCTATTTAGAAGCTCATAAAAAATCGAAAAAATGAGATATCAAAAAACGGCTATGTAACGCTTTAGATAATCCATTTTGAAAGGTGTTAAAAAATTTCAGCCAAATCGGTCGAGTAGATCCTAAGATATTGATTCCGCCAGTTGAAAAAACACGGTATCGAGAAAAACTCGTTTCAAAATTCGTACAGTAATACTATTCCCCTTGAGGTGAGGTCATACTTTTGGCTGTAACCTTGCAACGAAATCAAATATCGAAAAGGGGCATAAGCTTCCCAAAAATGCAAAAAAAAAACAAAGTTCTATTTTTTCGATTTTCCAGACCGGGATCCCTCCTTAAGTTGTTTTGACGTAGGACTACGTCTTTCATTTCTAAACCGGGGTGTAAAATCAAAGTTTCGAAAACGAAAGCGTTACGCCGGAGACCGAGATTTTGAGCGTTAATAGCTCCTAAAAAACTGAACGAACCGGTATGATAAACACTTCATTCGAAAAATAAAATGTCTACGCGTTCTATATTTGTTACTTTTTGATCCAAAAACTTGTTTCAATAGTCTTAAAATTGCTTTCAAAACAGGCTATTGAAATCATCAATCGGTATATAAGCTAGCGCCGCTTGGAAGTCCACTCAGTTATAATTGAACAGCGATTGGAGCATGTTGTCGCTGTTGTGGTGAAGCTCTTCATTTATCATGAAAGCGCGGATGAACGGTGTCACCAAGAGCCTGTTTGTGCACCTTAGGCCAGAAGAGAATCCATCAGGAGGAGAGTGATGCCACAAACGGTTCCCCGGGAAGAGATCGGAGCAGCCGCCACACACACACATACATGTAAGGAACTCTTCGTTTGGATGCCATTCAGCATCGAGAACATTCCGGAAAGATCCAATCGTTACTGTAAAATACATTCATGCACAAGAGTTCATTTTAATGTTTTCTATCCATGTAACACTGCGACTAAATATTTTTCAATCAAGTGCTATTAACAGGTGGTTATCGAGTTAGAATTAACCACTGGTGGGCTTCGAGTATCGAGGAAAATCAGGAAAGAACTAATCGTTGCTGAAAAATACTCTACCAGTTCCCCTGGGAATTGAAAAATACATTGATGCGAAAGAGTTTATTCTAATGTTTTCTATCCATATAATACTGCAACCAAATACATTTGGTTTTGTGGTTTTCAATCAATCGCAATTAACAGGAAAGCTTCTGAAAATTATTCTTCCCCATAAGTAGAAAATTTTCGTATCCAATATTGTATGCGCACGCAACGGAAAATGTTTCGCATCGTGAAAATTATATAATTTTCAATCGATTAATACTCAGTTGCCGAAAGTTTCAAACTCAGAGAGTCATCGTAAACCACACCTTCTCTCCATTCAATCACGCACAAAAAGCATACTTAAGCGATATTCTGGTGGTGAAACGCATTTATTTTTCGTGAGGACATCGATAAGACAACATCGTAAATGAACGAGCTTAACGTGCTGGATGAGCTGGACGGCGAGGGATCGAGGGATTCATTACCTGGCCAGACCTGACCTGAAAGACATGTAGTTTGTTTGGAACTGTGAGGGAGGGCAGAAAAGCCGATCGATCAGAAGGAGAAGAGAAGGTGACCAAGAGAGTATCAGCGTCGAGAAACTGTTCCCCGGGAAGACATCGAAGCAGCCGCCACACACACACATACACGCGCGAAATTATTTTCGATTGGATGCCATTCAGCATCGAGAAAATTCCGGAAAGATCCAATCGTTGCTGAAAAATAATCTGCCAGTTCCCCTGGGAATTGAAAATACATTCATGCGAAAGAGTTTATTTTAATGTTTTTCAACCGTATAACCCAATAACCAAATATTTTTCAATCAAGTGCTATTAACAGGTGGTTATCGAGTTAGGATTAACCACTGGTGGGCTTCGAGTATCGATGAAAATCTGGAAAAATCTAATCGTTGCTGAACATTAATCTGCCAGTTCCCTGGGAATTGAAAAATACATTCATGCGAATGAGTTTATTTTAATGTTTTCTAACCATATAACACAGCGACCAAATACATTTGATTTTGTAATTTTTCAATCAAGTGTAATTAGCAGGAGAGATTCTGAAGGAAGGAAGGAAGGTATTGTATTATAGAGACTTTAAACTTTTGCAGTTCATTCGTCTCTAGCCTTGAGAAAGGCCCTTTGAAAACTCTACTCTATTCTACTCCAGCGCTACCACCTCCGCCCTCTTGCCTTGAGGAAGGCACTCGATCCCTCGCCGTCCAGCCCGTCCAGCAACGATGTTGTCCAGTCGGTGTCCACACAAAGAATGGGGGAGCTTCTGTTCCTCTTTCTTTCTTTGTTTGTTTTTAAGAGGCTTTAAACTTTGCAGTTCATTCGCCTCTAGCCCAGTGAAGAGCCACAATAAAACCAGCCCAGAGGGGACTGGCGAAAGGGAAACCAAAAAAAATCACTCATCAGATCTGTCCGTTCGACTCTCGGTTAAAGAAGAAGGTAGGAAGGGATCCTATGCTTCATAAGATATTTAATATATGCTGTAAAGAAAAGTAAAAATTTACTGATCCGAGGACCAAAGCAGTAACGAAGCACAAGTGACCCAGCGAAAGGCGTGTTCCAAAGCCAAAAAACCGAACAAAAAACAAAAAGGCCCTTCTCAGGAGGATAGGAAGGAAAGGAGTGGAAAGGATTTGGGTGGGATTAGTGGAGTGGAAGGGGGTGGGAGTGGTATGGGAAGGAAAGAGGGGAGGAGTGGGTGTGGGGTGGGGTGAAATGAAATGAAATACAGTTTGAATAGATAATAAAATATAGTGGTTTTGAATTTAATGGTATATAGTAGAGCTGAAAAATGGAGAGGTTTATTTAATGAATTTATCCTCCTTGGTGAGTGTGGCTGTAGGAATAGGAAGTTGATTAAAGTATAATGTAATGGATAGAAGATAGATGTGGGTATGAAAGTATATATTATATTATTTGTTATTTATTATTATTGAATGCGTGTATATACATGTATGAAAACCTTCCTTCCGACCCGTACATACATGTGTATACACACATAAACACGCATACATGACTGTGAAGTGGCGAACTTTAATAAGCAATTTCCAAGGTATTTAGTATTTCGGTGTAGATTTTACCAAAGAAGTCGGTTTCTTTCAGAAACGCAATTAAATTGGTTTCTTGGGTCTCGTCTCTACTGAGGATATCTCGGAGACTCTGACCTATGTTGTGTCGGACTCGAGCATCTTTGGTATGTTGACATTCAAGTAAAAGATGGCTAACGGAAACCGGAGCTTCGTTGCAAGCACATTGGGGTTTTTCGGCTCTGCAGAACAAGTGTGAGTGGGTGAAGTTAGTGTGCCCAATTCGAAGACGGGTAAGGACTTGCCTTTCCCTACTATTGAGGCGGTCATCCCAAGGGAGAGTGGAATTTTTGATTTTATGAAGATGAGTGGGACGGCTGTTTATCCAGCCTATGTCCCAGCTTTCACGGACTTGCTGTTTTACCCAGCGGACAATGTCAGATGGAGGACAGGGCATGTCTGGGGGATCTATTTTGCTGCCCTTGCCGGCCAGTATGTCGGCGGCTGTGTTTCCGCGGATTCCTGAGTGACCAGGAACCCAGCAGAAGGGGATGTTTTTATTTGAAGCAGCCTCTTCTGTTTGCTTAATCCATGGGTGTTTGCTGTTTCCACTTAGAAGATCGTGGAGACAGCTAGCTGAGTCTGAGAATATTGTGGTAGGAAGAAACTCATGGGTGCATTCCTGGGTAGCTATTAAAAGGGCGAAAGCTTCCGCACTGAAGATGGAGCATTGCGGTGGAAGAGAAAAGCTACCAGTGTATCTACTCTCAAAGATTCCACATCCAACTCCATCGGCACTGACTGAACCATCTGTGTATACCTGGTGGTTGATTTGAAAATTGGATGCAACGAGGTTATTGAAGCAGGATTTGACTTTTGGAGAAGGGTCTCCCGCCCGAACTGCCTTGAGAAGTTCAAGGTTAATGTTCGGCGGTTTGACGTTCCAATTTCTTCCCGTCGCAGATGAACGTTCACATATATCGGGAAGATCTTTGTTCGTGAGATTTTTGAACCATGTTTTAGCCCTATGTATTAATGGGACATTGTGGTCGCTTTCGGGGAGTGACAAGTGACGGATGGCTTTATTGGTGATGGCTTTTGTTACCAGGTGGGTGAAGGGAAGTTGCCCACTTTCTGCCATTACAGCAAGAGTAGGACTGGAGGGAAAAGCGCCAATTGCGAGCCTAATTGCTTTATTGTAAATTGGTTGAATGGTGTTTAACACCCTGTCCCCTCCACGGCTGAAGGTACCTATTCCGTAAAGGATTTGTGGGACCAACCAAACATTTACAACGTTTAGCAGCGTCTTACTATGACCAGAGGTTAGGTAGCCTGCGACAGCCTTGATGATGTTCAGTTTCTTTCTGGTGGCTATTTTGGTCTTTTGGGGATGTGATAGGAAGTTGAGTTTCTTGTCGAAAGTAACCCCTAGTATTTTCAATGTCCTCATTGTAGGGATCGGGATTTTGTTGAGCTGAAGATAGGTTCTCCTTCTGAGAGCTTTTCCGATATGTATGTGTTTGGATTTCTCCGGGGAAATTTTAAAACCTGTTTTTAGAGCCCAGTTTTGGATGGAGTCTAAGGTTTTTTGAAGCCTCTTTCTCTGAATTAAGCCGAAGCAGCTCGTAGAGATAAGAGTGATGTCATCTGCATAGACTATGACCTTTATATGGTTCGGGATAATCTCGAATAGAGATTGCATGGCAATGTTGAAGAGGGTTGGTGAAAGTGCTGAGCCTTGTGGGAAGCCGTTTTCTGGGATTTTTAGAGAAGATTGGTGGTTGTTAATAACGGTTTTGAAAGACCGGTTTTCTAGAAAACTTTTAACGAAGAGACCTAATCTCCCACGAATCCCCCAGTCGAAAAGGCTTTTCAGCACTGGGTACCTCCATGCCCGATCGAAGGCCTTGGATAAATCCAGGGAAACAATATCAATGTGGTGTAATTTTTCAGTTGCGTCGTCTAGGATTTTTTCGATTGCTACAAGGCAATCTTCTGTACCTTTTCCCGCACGGAAGGCGAATTGTCTGGGATCAATCAGCTTATTTGACTCTAGAAAAGTCGTTAAGCGTCGATTGATCATTTTTTCCAAGACTTTCCCAACACAACTTAGGAGAGTGATGGGGCGGAAATTGTCAAGAAGATGATTGTTCATGTCTGGTTTCGGGATACAGATCATTAAACCCTCTTTCCAGCAACTGGGGAGGGTTCCACTGTCCCAGACTTTGTTGAGGAGCTTCAGAAGTGCTTTTTTCCCGAGATGGGGTAGATTCTTAAGCATAGGGTAGCTGATGTCATCAGGTCCTGTGGATCCTTGTTTGACTTTGTTCAGTACCCAATCGAGCTCTTTGAGGGAGAGGTTTATGTTGAAGTCAAATTCCACATCGGTATGAAAATCGATGGGAATTCTTTCGCATTCCGTTTTGTGGGTTAGAAAGGTTTGGTCGTAGTTTTGATTGGAGGAGGCGGAAGCAAAGAAATCTCCAAACGCCTCGGCGATGATTTTTCGGTCATTGGTGTATTGACCGTTAATTAGAAGATTATATTCTTTGCTTCTTTTCTTTCCATGAAGCCTGCCAATCTTACTCCATAACTCCTTTGTTGACGCGTTGGGATTAATTTCGCTGACGAATTTAACCCAACTGTTGTGCTTGGCTGTGTTGATAGCAGTCTTAGCTTCTTTGCGAGCCCTTTGGAACTCTGCAAGCAGAGTGGGTCTCAGTGGGCTGTCCGGATGGGCCTTTCTTAATTTGCGTAGGGCCTTACGTCGACCTTTGATTGCTGCCTTCAGCTCAGGTGACCACCATGGTACACATTTCCTGCCAGGGATGCCACTGGTTCTGGGGATGTGCACCATTGCAACTTCTAGGACAACTTTGGAGAATTCCTCGGCTGTCCAATCTCGTTTAGCGGAGAGGCGGTTTTCAATGTCAAACTGATAGCCAGCCCAGTCAGCGTATTCAAATTTCCATCTTGGCCTTGTTGAAAACTCTGGAGAAGTTTGGCCGAAGGAGGTGAAGATTGGAAAATGATCGCTTCCGCAAGTATCATCGTGGATGTTCCAAGAAAGTTTTGAAGATAGTTTGTCTGATACTATAGTGAGATCGATGGCTGAAGTAGTACCAGAATAATGGGTTCTGGTGTGTTGGCCGTTGTTAAGAAGGAGAAGAGAATGGTCGGATATGAAATCCTCAATGATGGATCCTTTTCGATCGAGGTATGCACCTCCCCAGGCGTATGAGTGGGCGTTGAAATCACCCATAAGCATGATTGGGGCGGGAAGTTGGGCGAACAGATGGTCCAGTTGTCCGCGTAGAGTGTTCGGATCGGAATCATTAGTGATGTAGATGCTAACGACGGTGATTGGAAAGGGGTGTTTAATGCGCACTACCACTGCCTGAAGATCAGTGGTAATGGGAAGAAGATCATGTGGAGTGCCATCTTTGATTGCGATTGCAACTCCGTTTTTTGAGGGGTTGGGACCCTCTTTGAAATATGTGATATATTTTGAGATGAAGTGTTTATCGAAGTTGTTTGGAGTCATAGTTTCTTGAAGGGCTATGACTGTGGGATTAGAGTTTGAAATAAGCATTTTCAGTTCTAGAATATTTCGTCGGATACTTCTGATGTTCCATTGTATCCCGAATTTCTGTGTTGGAGTGAATGTGTTGGTGTTTTTAACTCTAATTCCTAAGTCTTAATTGTGTGTATGTTTGAACTATTCAAAGAGAATTAGTTCGATGGTCCTTTACCCTTGGAAAGAGAAGCTTTCTTTGAGGTATTGGTGTTGTTTTTGTTTGGTGTAGAAGTCTTTGGAGTGTATGTTGTGTTTGTATTGTTTTTTGTTGAATGTGCGTTGCTGTTGTTGTTATTGTTGTTTTTTGTTTGATGTGTGTTGTTGTTGTTGTTGTTTTCTGTTGGTGTTGTGTTGTTATTTGTTGGTGGTGTAGTTCTTTGTTCATTCTTAGTTCTTTTCTTGTCCTTGTTTGTTTGGATTTCATCTTCGGATTTTTGATCTGAATCTGAAGATGATCCTTTCGCCATTTTCCTTTTATTTTTATTTTTGTTTGGAACATCAGAAGTGTCCATTGAAATGACTGATTCTTTTCAGATTCCGTTGTTGAGCTGTCGGTTGTCGACTCTGTCATGGAAGTATCGATTGTAGTGTCAATTGGGGGAGTGCTTTCGCGGCTAGAAGAGGCCGAAGCGGCCGAGGCGCAGTTACATTTGCAGTTGCAGCTGGGTGTTGGCTTTTGCAAGTTGGAGAGTCTGTCTTGCAGAACACTTGCAAAAGTTGGTCCATTATTTTGACCGTTGTGTTTTTCTTTCGCCTCTTTGTAGGAGATACCATAATCGATTCTGATTTTTGTGATGTTGTTCTCGGTTTGCCATACGGGGCATTTCCTATTCGAAGAGGAATGGTCCCCTTGGCAATTCAAGCAGAATGCTGAAGCGTTGCAGGTTTTAATTCCATCCTTTTGTTCTGGATGTTCCTGTCCACAATTTCGGCAAAGCGGGTTCTCGCGTTTGCATCGTTTGCTAGTATGTCCAAATTTGTAACACTTAAAGCATTGCATTGGGTTGGGGTAGAAATTTCTAGTCCCAGCCCGAATAAATCCAAAATTAATGAAATCGGGAACAACAGTTCCACGAATCGTCAAAATAAGAGTGGCAGTTGGCACAACAATATTGTTCTCCTTTCTGGTGATGCGCTTGACATCGATCACACCTTAATCAGAAAGCTCTGTCACCAGTTCGGATTCTTTGATGTCCATGACATCACGGCAAGTAACAACACATTTGCGTTGGTTAAGGGTTGGGTGGTAAATCACTTCAATAGGGGTTTCATCAATTAATTTGTTGATTGAGAGGAGCTTACCAATGATATCTTCGTCCTTGGCCGTAAGGATATATTGCGTCCTCTTCTTTTCGTCTCGTTGCGGTCGCGCTGTGTAGTACTTCTTTCCTACAGCGTTGGCGATCGTCTTACTCACGACGAACGGGTTAGCCGGGATCACGTTCTCTCCTGTGGCACGTAGTAACAGGATCTGTAGGTTGCCGTTCAGTGGGTCGGCCCATCTTGGAGCAGTACGTTGGGTAGGTTTACCCTCGTACAAATTTGTAGCCCGGCCTCCCGGAGGCCCGGAGCTACTGGAAGCCATGCTGTTGTCAGGCTATCCCCTAGGTATAGCCGACAAGTGGGTTAATCTTCAGATGAAAACACTGAGAAATTTTGTTGGGTCTTTACACTTGGGGATATGTGTCCAGAAATTCGCACTTTTTTAGCAAGAGCACAAAACCACCAATTATCGCGAATAAACTTTCAAAATTATTTTAAAACTGTTTTTCCTACTGTCACTTCACTGTCCGTATGCGCGTGTTATTTCTTTTTTTTTTTTTATTATAACTAGAGATCACTACAATCACTACAAAATAATTGGCAACACTCCCCGGAAAAAGGGGGCGTGGCGTCAGTGACGCCGTAAAAAGCGCGCGCTTTTCCGGTTTGTCGGTAAGCGCTCGCTCTCCACGGTCGAAACGAGCTATTGCCTTTTCCCGCTCTCCTTCTGCTGCCACTTAAAAATAATTAAAGTTAACTACTTCGGAATCGCCAGGGGGAGACGTCCTAGTCCGCTGTCCAAAACGCCAAACTGCCGAGCTGAAAAAAACGTGACCTTCTCGGTCGGAGGTTAAAATCAGTATGGGGAGCTTCTGAAAATTATTCTCCCCCATAAGTAGAAAATTTTCGTATCCTATATTGTATGCGCGCGCAACGGAAATTGCCATCGTAAACCACACCTTCTCTCGATTCAATCACGCACAAAAAGCATACTTAAGCGATATTCTGGTGGTGAAACGTATTCATTTTTCGTGAGGACATCGACAAGACAACATCGTAATTGAACGAGCTGAACGTGCTGGACGAGCTGGACGGCGAGGGATCGAGGGATTCATTACCTGGCCTGACCTGACCTGAAAGACATGCAGTTTGTTTGGAACTGTGAGTGAGGGCAGAAATGCCGATCCATCAGAAGGAGAAGAGAAGACGACCGAGAGAGTACCAGCATCGAAAATTGGTTCCACTTGAGGTATCGAAGCAACTGCCACACGCATACACGCGTGCAACTCTTTACGTTCGCTGGTTATCGAGAAGAATCCGGAATGAAGTGATCGTTGCTGTAAAATAATCTGCCAGTCCCACTTGGACTTGAAAATTACATTTGTTGTAATGTTTATTGTAATGTTTTCTATCCTTTTAATACTGCGACCAAATACAATTAATTGTGTGATTTTTCAATCAAGTACAATCAACAGGTGGTTATCGAGTTAGCATTAACCACTGGTGGATTTCGAGAAGAATCGAGGAGAATCCGGAAAGATGTCGTTGCTGCAAAATAATCAACCAGTTCCCCTTGGAATTGAAAATTACATGCAAGCGAACGAATTTATTTTAATGTTTTCTATACATATAATACTGCGACCAAATACATTTAGTTTTGTGATTTTTCAATCAAGTGCAATTAGCAGGAAAGCTTCTGAAGATTATTCTTCCCCATCAGTAGGACATTTTCGTATCCAATATTGGATGCATAAAACCTTGTACCTCCAACGTAACGCTCTCGTTTTCGAAGTCCCCCAAATATTCATTTATTCATTCATTCAGAATGAATTCGGATTCAACTTCAAACAAATGATCACTAAATCAACGATAGTCCTACGTCACCATTGCGGTTATACCATAGATATAACCCACTTCCTGTTTTTTATTTCAAATTTCACTAGCTGTACCCTGTACCACTTGTGGACCATTGTTTTTGTATAGTAGAGAAATGGGTAGCATAAGAAAGCACATGCTTCATATGAGTTTAATTTTGAAATACTTGTGAGTATATGATATTTTTTGTTTTTCCATTATAAACGAATATATATAGGCTATCTGGTTTGCTAACACGGAAACACGCAATGTACAGTTGACCAGGTGAGGAACAATTCGCATCTGAATATAAACTACACAACTTCAAAGATTGATCTTGAGCTTTACTAATTGTGATTGCCAATCGCCAATCGATTAAAAGTAAATGGATTTGAAAACATTTCCAAATACATTTTTAGTTCACGATTTTCTAAACACTTGCAAAAAAAAAATATGTTGATATCACATAGACGCCAGTAATAATCCAATCAACTTGATTAATTTCTTCCATTTGATTCATATAGAATTCCAGTAGGATATTTTACTACAGAGATGCATTATTTTGCATTGTTTTATGGCAGCGTAACAGTGTTACTCAAAATTTTAGATTTTCTTTGCCCACTCCGGAATATGATCGATCACTGCTAATGGCGATTCATCTTCACTCTGGAATTCCGATTCACCTTTAGTCGGTAGCGCAATTCAAAACCATTTCCGCCATAGTTCAGAGAATTTTCAGAGGGTATTCAAAGCGTATTAAGATATTTTATTATTTTTCAAATGCTTATATACCATTCGGCATTGATTGTCTAGATGACTTCCAAAGTGCTCGCGGGGAGGAGTTACATCAGACAACTCACGTTTCTTTGACTCCCAACTATGAAATCGAGCTAAAATCTCAAATATGAAAGTTGAACATTTCTTGAGACCCATTTTTTGCCTTAAATTGATCCCAATTCAAAAGTACGCTACATAGAATAATTTAATTGAATTCATTTGAAAAATGAGAAAATTTTCCGTAATATTCTGTTGTAGAACATTTTAAATAGTGAAAGATAACAATAGGAATAACATTGTAGTGTCGAGGAAGGAATTGTAGAAGGGTTGGAGAGCTTTAATTTTGTTGATAGAAACAATCAAATTTATCATCTATTTTTGGGGAGAAAATAATAAAACCCTTAAAAAACTAAAAATTTGAAGTATTTTTTCACTTCTAAAAGGCACTCCAATCAATCAATTCAAATGTTTTACAAATGCAATATATGCGAAATTTTTTGAAAAAAATAGAATACTGGGTTAATTGATTCATGTTTGAAGACTAGTGGTGCATGGATCATTTCACGCAAATGAAATATTAATCCCTAGAAATCGACGGGATTCCAATACTTTGAAAAATTCTAACTTTTCGAGAAAAGTAATGTGAAAAAATGATTTTACACGAAATTCTGCATGATAAACTATACAGACATTATTATCCTAAGATTAATTGTTCTCGAGAGCTCTATACAAGCTCTATAGAAAATTGTATTTGACAAAAAAAAACCATATGTGTAATATCAAGGAAACTCAACCATTATGAAATCTCTTATTTTTTATAGGTTTAAGCTAGGAATGTCTATGCATAGCCCGCAAGTTATAGGATCATACAAAATATATCGCTCGCTCACAGTTTATGTGAGTTATTTTTAGAATATGGATTTCAGTGAAGAAGTTCAATGATATATGAAGCACTCTCAGGCAGCTCAATTCTTTTATTGATAAGTACGGAATACTCAAGTTTGGCGGAAAGTTTTAAAATTCTTAAATATGGAACAGTTTTTATTTAATTTAGAATGTATCGGTGATTATATTTGAAAAAATATTCATTTTTCGTGTCCACGTGGACATAGTCTATACCCCCTGCCCCCTCTCCGTGGATAAGCGTGGACATTTTCATACCCCCTACCACCACCTAAAATTGTCCACGTGGTATGTGGACAGCCCCTTAGCAATCTTTAATACAAAATTCAATGACGAGTGTTAAGGGGATGGCACGGCTTTTCGGGTTTGGCAAATCGGAAGCTTAAACTGATATTTATTCTTTGTATAATATTGATTTATGTACTAAAAGTAATATAAAACGATTTTTTTTAATAAAAATTTAAAAAAATAAAGAGTCGTCAGAGCATAACTTCGCTGACACTTTAGAAAATTCGCAGTCATTTCAAATTGAAATCGCTGATAAAGGGTGTGTCACATCAAACTGCATCACGGAAAAAACGCTGTAGAAATTTAATTTTTAGGAATTATATCTTCAACTTTCGCTTTAAAATCAGATAAGAGTGTATATATCACGTTGGCCATGCTTCACTGTCAATTTTTCATAAATTTGGAAAAATGTCGTCGAACGAAAAGGAGCGTCGTGAATTAATCCTGCGCACTCATTTCGAGAATCCGGAGTTGTCACATCGGGACATCGGTAAGATGCTGGGAATCGTCCAATCCACGGTCAGCAGAGTACGATACTTCGATACTTCGATACGATACTTCGAGAACCTAACCATCGACCGGAAGGTGAAGAACGGCAAAAATGGATGCTCCGTCAGTGAAAAAGATCACAAGCGCGTAGTTAAGCAGTTTAGACGTGATCCGAGAAGTTCGGTCCGGGATGTCGCCAATAAGCTGAATTTGTCAAGTTCATTCGTCCAGCGGACCAAGCAGCGGGAGGGCCTGCGCACATACAAGGTTCAGAAGGCTCCTAACCGCGACGAAAGGCAAAACATGGTGGGGAAGACGCGAGCCCGGAAGCTGTACACCGAAATGCTGACGAAGCCGCATTGCCTGGTAATGGACGACGAAACCTACGTCAAAGCGGACTTTCGTCAGCTGCCGGGCCTGTTGTTCTTCTTCGCAGAGGACAAATTCAGCGTTCCGGAGGGAATTCGCAAGCAGAAACTATCCAAGTTTGCCAAAAAATACATGGTGTGGCAAGCGATCTGCTCTTGCGGAAAGCGGAGCGCCCCCTTCGTGATGACCGGCACGGTAAACGGGCACGTTTACCTTAAGGAGTGCCTACAGAAGCGCTTACTACCACTATTGAAGCAGCACGAGGGCCCGACCATCTTCTGGCCGGATCTCGCTTCGTGCCACTATTCAAAGGACGTGTTGGAGTGGTACGAAGCCAACGGGGTCACCTTCGTGCCAAAGGAAATGAACCCGCCCAACGCGCCGGAACTTCACCCAATAGAGAAATATTGGGCGATTATGAAGCAGGCCCTCCGGAAGCACCCAAAAGTTGTCAAATCGGAGGCGGACTTCAAGAGAAAATGGATCTCTGTTCAAAAAAAAACTACAACCTGACGTTGTACAGAACCTTATGGACGGGGTAAAGAGGAAGGTGCGAGCATACGGGCTTGGGCTCGAAGTATGAATAAAAAGAAAATGCCAAAAGTTGTTTAATAGTTTTTATTTTACTGTCTAAAATTTTCAAAAGTATCGGTCTACTGGGCGAATTTCTACAGCGTTTTTTCCGTGATGCAATTTGATGTGACACACCCTTTATTTTAAAAACATCTCTGGAAACAAAAAAAAAACAGTAGCCTATTCAAGTTTTACCAACCGCTCTAATAATTAATTGGACGCCCCCTTCGTACCACCGTTGCATTTGACCGATTGCTGCCCGTTCCGATGATCAATCCGCTCTATTGCCATTTGAGCCCCTAATCACACCCATTATGTGACACATTTGCCAGTAGCTGTAAGCACCAAATTTAATCAACCCGATTGGCAATCATGTTCGTTCATTTTTTATCCTTCCCCCTCTATCCAATCGATCTGTTCCGCGAGGGGTAGGAAACGAGCACGGAAAATGCTAAATGACATATGTAAAGCTTCGTCTTTTGTCCCTCTACCGACGGCGACGACGCCACCCCCTCGCGCTCGTTGTCATTGCTCGATGGAAGAAAGAAAAGTTTTCCTTTCCCACATCACCCCCGGAAAAGCAAGTCAGCAAAAGCACGAAGGAGCGAGTAGAAAGAAAAAAAATGAAAAAGCCGTAAAAAAATCATGAATAAAGTGATTTTCTCGTCTTCAACTGAATGCTGTTAGATTGTGGCCAGGGAGGGAGAAAGTATTCGTCGCGCGCGCGGGTTTTCATGATGTGCCGTGGGTAGATCTTGTTTATTTTCCCACTTTTACACCTTTTTTCTCACCTCAGTTGCTGGTCCCTTTTTTTGGGAAGAAAAATGCGAAATAACCACCGCCAACCTTCGGATTGTATGCGCGCCCCGCCACTAATGGATCCACCAGCGGAGGAGGCCACTTTGTGCCTCCTGTGTGTGAACCCGCTCCTCGTTCCGCACTCCTCACTCTACCAGAACCTGTCATTGGGTTCATATTTCACGGGGAAAAAATGCTTTATTATTTCGGAATGCTTCACATTTGTGCGAAATTCCCTTTCGAGTATGGAACGTGGCTGGGCGTGAATGGGAATGAATGTGATTTTTTCGTTGTCACTCCAAAGGGGTGGACGCAATCCTGAAATTTGGGGCTGTTTGAATAAGCAGCACCTTTTACGGCTAGGTGTCCACCCTGAATTTGTTTCAATTCTGATTCACAGTGCCTCGCTGTTAAACAGAATGTTTGTGATTTCGTTGCTGGGAAAACGGAAAATAGTTCCTTCATGAGAAGGGAAATCACTTGAATGGAAAGCAGATGTCCAAGAAACGGAACATAAAAAGGCTCCACCGAGATTGCAAGTCACTGTGTTTCGCTTGTAGGGACGAGCGGTCTTCCAAGGGGGAAATTTTGTAACTGTCGTCGTCGTCATTTTTCCACGAGATTGCGAGAGATGATTTATTGCTGGCTAATTTTTCACTTGGAAAGGTGCTTTAGGGTGCATTAAGTTGGCTTTTTGGTGGAACCCTTTCATAACAACCTCTGCCTATATGAAAGTAATTGTGTGACAAATAAAAACATCTCGACAGGCATTCTCCGAAAATGATACTGTAAACTCGTGATAGCATCGATTCAATATCCTTTCCATCGAATTTATCCCCGCCAGGGGATAGACACCTCCTGACAATAATGAAAAGAACAACCGATTTCCCGATAGCTATCGACGAAGAGGGAAAAACGGTCCGTTTTACAGCCATCGATTGACACAAGAAATAGGGTTGGCAACTGGCAAAAGCTTCCAGATTAGGATCGTTGGGTGCGAGACAACCGCACCAACGAAGACACTTCAAAAAAAAAAAGGTCCAATCTTCATCCCGTCCTGACAAGATCTTCGCCCCGGCCGGTTTTTTTTTCTGCTGCTTCCTTTTGTCAGCTTCACTTCATTGAGTGAAGTGCAAACGGATTCTCGCTTTGGGGCTTTTTCCACACACACTCAACTTCCTTTCACACCAGCAGCGGTAACTGGAAAATTTTCTACACCGCAAAGTCGCCGTCCCGGAAGACTCAGCTGGTGACAATAAAGGCTGGGTGGAATGTCTGGGAAGGCGCTCGGTTGCGGTCGATGCGGGGTCATCAACGATGGGATGCTGTATTTCACCAGTGTAGATTAGCTGATAGTGACACACACACAGACTCAATTGTTGTTCCTTTTTTTATCGTTCCCTTCTGGGTACCTTTTTTTCTACGGCAATTTTGAAAAAATTAACCTGGAGGAGGGTTTGAGTCTGAAAACTTAGATGTATTCTATTAGGATTCGGTGATTAGAAAATAAAAATAGTTTATTTTATGATTGAGGTTGCTTGCATCGGGGGTTCAATTAATCTTTTTTTCGTTTCGATCGGTTCTTACATGTTTGGGAATATACACACAAAATACAAAGTTCTCAATGCTACGACGATACAAATCAGAAAGTAGGCAAGCGACTCGTAATTGCGGTTTTTCAAAAATTTCAGTCAATACTATATCCTCTTCTATTTGAGATTGAACATTATTGTATTGTTTTACTTTTTCTATACCAATCACATTTTTCCTATCCACCAAAAGATGGTTTTTTACGTCTCCCACTTCATCCAGAATCCAGAACAAAAATCATAGTCATCAAAACTCTATTCGATATGTTTGTTGCAGATAAAAATTACGAGTTGTATCACTTGTATCATTCAACTTTGGGAAATCCCTGCGTTCCAGTGCACAATGGTCCAGGAGATGCATTTAGTGGAAATTAGCATTTAGAGCTCGACAGTTATTCTCTAGACAAAAACTGTCTTAGACAAAGTTGTTACATATGATAGGGCGCTCATTTTTATGTTATCAAAAATAGGGTGACCAAAATTTTCGATGAAATAAAAAATATAACTTTCTTATCTTTATAGATAGAGGTAAACATAGTTCGACAATGTTTTAGTCCCAGTTATTTGAGACTTCTTTGTAGAAATTTTTCTGTCTCTTGAAATAACCAATATAGCGCCTTTTTTCTATGTTGCGTTAGGGTCACCATGAAAAACTGTTTTTTGCTCTAACTTTTATATTTCAAATTCTACATACAAACTGCCTTCGAAAGACTTTTAGAGCTTTCTAATACATACATTTTGTGATGCCGAACTTGTGAAAGAAATTCACTGTGGTAATGATATAATTTCAGCTATCGTTTTTTTAGAAGAGTAATAATTTAAAAAAAAATGTAAGGGGTTGTTTCTAGGACACGACCGCATATTTTCGACGTAGAACTACGCAATTATATTATGCAATCCACTTGTTTACCACTTCGAATGTTGTTTTAGAATGCATCGAAGTTTTTGTAATAAATTATGTTCTACGTTACAAATAAATTTGATGAACTTCCTTCTACGTTTGATGTGATGCCTAGGACTACCAAAATATGTGAACGGAAGAATTGTCAAACGATCATTGTTTTTTACATTTCCCTCTGAAATTATTGCACATCTCATGTTCACGTAGTTCTCGAACCGCGAAAGTTTTATAGTATCTGAAATGACGATTTTCCCAGGCTTCTCAGTTTAAAAGTACGTTTTAGTGAAACATATTCCGGTCTGCACAACGACAAGCGAGTACAAAGTACTCCCCGATAATCGTTCGATTAATCGATCAATCGAATACTTCTTACAGAAATCAATTATTAATCGAACGAATACTGCACAACCGATAATCGAAGCGAATGAATAAATTACGTCGCTTAATCGATCCAAGCCCAGAGAAAAAAAAAGTACGGCCGCTGCAGTTTTATCCAATTCGCGTTGACGACATTGAGCTTCATTTACTAATATTTAGGGGAGCGTCAAAGATAATAATTGATTTTCAGGCTAAATGAACACTTTTTATTCCAGCTGGCTTTCTAGGAAATGAGAAACATTATTCTAACTAATTATTTCTCTCAGTCTGACGATTAATCCATTAATCGATTATTTGGGGCGATTAATCGTATCGAATACAAACTGCTGACAAGTATTCGATTAGCTGATGAACGATTGATTTCCAAAATCGGGGATCACTACTTGCATGCATTTGCAAAGCGGATTCCCCCAAGCACATTAATTTTGAAGTCCGTGTTACGGAAACACAGCTCGGTGGGAACAAAAACATCCCCTGCATGCATGTATATTTGTAGAGCGGATTTCCACAGATACATCGATTTTGAAGTCTGTGTTGGGGAAACCCTAAATCGGGCCAATAAAAACTTGACAGTTTGGGCGTTTAGATAACACTTGACATTTTACAGTTATTCAATTGTTGATCTCATGGAAAATAACATTTTACCAAATGTGATAGAAGCGTAGAAATATTCCCTATCAATTGATGCAAACATCTTTCCGATCTGTTAACAAATGTTCGAGTTATAAGCATTCTAAATATTGGTAGGGTTAGCATACAAATCGACAGAACAAATGTATGGGAAAAAAGAAGTTCTTCCAGTTTTCATGAATTTAAACCGTTTAGAGATTAGCGAACTGTAATATATAGCATATCAAACAAATCTTAGAGAATTTCTGATTCGATTGGTATGCAAATCATGAGAATTCGGCCACAGTGAAAATAGTTATTAACGTTAACTTTATTTCATAAAAACGTGACATGTTATCTGATTTGGCACCCTTCCTGAAAGACGTAGTTCTTCGTCAAAATCTCTAGACTCCAGACGAAAAATATTTTCGTTCAACACGAACCAAAACAAAGGATTTATTTCCATCTAAACTCGGAATTAAAGTGTCGACTTCGTGCCGGTCGGTTGCAGTCGTCTGCGGAATCTATCCAAAAATAGAAAATTCAAGTCACGCTGCATTTATTATTCAAAGGCATCCGATGCTGTGGAGGAGCTCCTGCAAAAGCCAACCACCCTCTCAGCATGCTCGCATGGGAGGAAGAAAAAACAACAACACAACAATGAAACACGCCTCCCCATGTGACCCTCCCTAGTCGTCTCCCCGGTCCTCTCGCCGGAATGAATAGTGTGGAACGCCTCCTTCGGGCTGCTGTGGGTTAACAGCTGTTTCTCGGTTTTCAAGCTTCCGGTGGGCTCGGGGGCACTTTAAGTGACTATTGGGAATAATCGATTTTCGCCGCTCATCTTATAGCGGCACATTACTTCTGGCAGGTGCTGGGAAATTTATTTCCCGCCATGCCGGGTTCGGTTATTCGCCTTCGTTTTCAGGTTCCCGAGACACACGTAGAGCGGTGGTTAAAGCGTGGCGGAAACACAGGTTGAACGGTTCGATTTTGGGAGGATTTCGAACATATGGTTTAACCTTCAGTAGTGCTTGTTCAACAACACAATTACTAGCGAGTATTCGGTTGTGTGAGAGCGAGTGAGAGAGAAACACGATGGGGAAGACAGATATTCTTATCCTTACTGATCCAAACTCCTTCGTTGTCTTTACGGAGTGATTTTGGAAAGCTATTTTCGGAGCTTGCCTTGTGGATGGAGCAATCAGGGGAGGTGATAGAATCAAGCGTCTGCGCGAAGGAAGGTACAATTTTCCGACAAAGCTAAATTGTGATAAAAGTCGACCGGAAATATTTATTCTGTGTTGGCATTGAATTTTTGTGTTTGGTACTTGAACTTGAAAAAGAATATAGGTATTTAAGAAGAATGTGTGATGACATTAAATATTGTTTGTGAACCAATCATGTTTCCCATGAATCCATTTTTCGAGCTAATCCAGGATTTGGAATCCCAATCATTGACCACAATACATCTACACTATAACTTAACCGGTTCTCGCAATTTGCATTATGAAACAACACAGTTCCCAACCGAGTTAAATCATAAGTATTCCTCCCGTGCTTTCCGAGGATTTTCCTTTCATTCCTACGTTATCAACAATTTCAATCCTTGATTCTACCATGTTACCGTTCGTAAACGGGGCGACCATCGGCCGAAGGAACGAACAATCTTCACCCATTTGTTTATACGCCTGCGCACAGTAACCCGTATCCCTCCCCGGCTCTCTCTCTCTCTCTCGTGGGCTCGCTATTCATCCCTTCGGAATAAGGAAAGTCACCGACGAACGGTGGTGGTCTCGCTTGCTCCCATCGAGTTTCTACACCCATCCTGCGCACCCAGTGCGCCCCAAGCACTGATAACAGACTTCGGGGGCTTCGTGTTTCTGGAACATAATTTGCTATCGTTCGCTGGCTGGCGGCGAGCCTTCGATCGGGCCGCACGGTATGGCTCCCGGTTAGTGTATCAACGGCAGCGAAACAAACCGGTCGCAAAAAAAACGGGACATCCTGTCCAGCGTGCGTGAATCACGGAACGAAACACGGGTTTGAGACACAGACTGGCAAAACGGAACACGGTGCGTGTGTGTGTGTGGATGCGGAAACTATGTCCCAAACAGCTGATCCGGGTCCCGGTGGTGGTCAGTTCCCAAATAGTTCCGACGTGTGACTATCGTTCGAATCGTTAGCTCGGTTAAGTTAGAAGAAAATCAACAAAAAAAGGCAAAGAGGGAACGAAACCCGGTTGGAGGTTAGTTTCCTGCGTTATCACGCAAATTTTTGGTGTTTTTAGGCACGGGGCTTCCCTCAAATTGTTAGTGGCAGCTGAATAATTTAGTGATTTGTGACCTGATGAATGGCCGTGTAGTCTTGCTCGAACCGGCTAAGCAGGAGGTTAATTGGCGGAAGTGCTTCCGGTGTGATCCCCGCCATGTGAGCCAAGTTCTTCTGTTGTTTGTTTTGGATTGATGGCAGGGTAGGAGAAGTGTGAAGGTGTTGTGAAGTGTTTTGTCGTTGGTTGGTTGGAACCGGGACTGTGATTTCGCGACTGTGGTGTTGTGATTCAAGATAATGCTGTTTGATGGAGTGAGATTTGATGCGAGCTCTCGAAAGATTTACGCGGCCGACGGAGTTGTGGAATTAAATCAACCAACAGGCTTATCAGAATCTTACAGGGAACTACAATTGGATTGACTGTTGAGGTTCATATAACAAAATGAACACGGGCATGGAAACCGTTGTGAGACTGTGTTGTTATGAGAGAGTGTTGCGTTTACAGTTTCTTGCTGATTAAACTGAAAGAAGAATGAAAATAAGTAATTTCAATAAAGAATCATGAGAATAATAGAAACATTATCAACATTCCTTCCAAAGATGAGTGATGCTACTAAGTTTCAGAAAGAGTAATACACTCCTATAAGTTTCGTTGGTCTCATTAAACCTTATTCTTCTTGAATGGCGTTAACGTTCCCTGTGGAACTTTTGCCGTCTCAACGTATGCATTAACTAGCGTCATTTATTAATACTTAGTTGAGATCCCCCGGCCAGAACGGGAATCGAACCCGAACACCCGGCATGATAATGTGAGACCACTCGGCCACGGGTGCACCATTAAACCCCTTTTTATAATTATAGGAATATATAACGGAAAACAAGATGTAGGTGGATGAACAATCCTTGTATTGAAGAAAATCTACAGGAGCGGACCAAAAATTTCCAAATATAAAACCATACCAAAGCAAATTTATTAACAATAGATTAATAAATTTGCTGTAATGCGTCTAGCATCCAATTAGAGGAAATGTAACATCTTGAAACATCTTGCTATGACAATGAGTTTGAAATGGATGAATTTCGGAAATTCCTCATCTAGGGTATCCAGACAGTCTCTTTCCTGAACCTCTGTACTTCTCGTTGAAGGGAGCAGATTAATCATGATTTTAAAAAAGTCACAGGAGGGTTGTGTCCGAAACACGATCGCATAGTTGACGTAGGATTCCGTTAGGCTATCTGTTGATTTTGGATATATTTGAAGTATTACATCGTTAAACTTTTTGATAATGATTTGGTGGCCCTGAAAAAGACCGTTTTTTTGGTTGTTGGGTATTGTTTGTTCACTCCACCAAGTTATGATGACAGTAGGATGGTAAACAGTCGTTGGATGGTGCGTATCAGATAAAAGACGAAGTGGAACGAGATATGATGAAAACCGCCCTCTGTGATCCTAGATGAGATCCCTCCTGTGATATGTATGGATGAAATAAAGAAAAAAAAATCACCAATGTAATATAAGATGATTAATATTCAGATCGTAGGTAAAAACATGTTATTTCAATATAAAAAAAAATATTTGAAATGGAAAAGGCAATTTTCTTTTATAATTTTTACTTTCTGAGTGTTTATTCAATCCAATGCGAATTTTAATTGGACTAACAACACCTAATGCTATATGTAGAGCTCATTTGCTCAATCACTTTTTCTAATATTTCTTCACTTTTCCAATTTTTCTCGCCGTATAAACTTTGCTTGGGTGAAAATGAACACAATAAACAGATAGCTTAAACCAAACGACCCGTTCTCGAGCGGGAACATACCTTTGTTTTTATTTATAAAATTTATTTCATCGTTTCATATATCAAGTCATTTTTAACACAACTGATACCATATACAATTTTACACTTACACTTGTGCTAAAATTTTCACAATTAGAGTTCCAAATTTAAATTTTATTTGCTAGAATTAATTGTATCACTCACCTTACTTGCAATATAAAAATGCCCCAGACCTGCATATATGTATTTGCAATGCCGATTTCCCTCAGTCAGCTTGGTTTCGATGTCTCTGTTAGGGAACACATTTCGGTAGGAACAAAAGTTCCCTCTACTTTCATGTATTTGCAATGCCGATTTCCACCAGGCAGCTTGGTTTTGATGTCTCTGTTAGGGACTCGCCGCATGTGTCATCAATTTGACCAATCAGAAGTTGGTATTTCCGTTAGGATAGGGGTTGAGATTTTCCAATTGTTCGATAGTTAGTTTCATAACATATATTATTTTCTTTAATATAAAAAATTGTTATGAAGTACCGAAATCTATTGATGCAAAAATTTCATCAATCCATCATGAAATGACTGAGCAGTAAGCGTTTGAAATTGGACAATTTTTACGATGTACTCGATTTTCGATTTTCAATTTGTATCCCAATATGTTCCCGAAAGACGTAATCCTACGTCAAAACATGTTCTGGATGCGTTCGAGTCTCAGCCTGTGTGTCCTGGCACAGCCCTACCAGACAGCAGCCGCATATTCAATCACAGGGTAAATGATCTGTTTATAGACAGCCATCTGATTCTTCAAGCAAAGTTAAAAGTTTCTGCCAATCAATCCATAGTATTATATCATCAACGAGACAGTATTCTCCGCGATTAAATTAATGTCGTTATGTCGTAGAGTCCGTATTTCTCGGAAACTACTGAACCGATCGACTTGAAAATTTGTATGTAGAGGTTTTTGGAGTCGGGGAAAGTTCTTATGATAGTTCGAGACCCCTCCCTCCTCTCTGCGGGTGGCTGCCATACAAATGAAACACAAATTTCTGAATTACTTGAGAATTAATCAAGTATATGAAACCATATTTGGCATGTGGAGGTTTTAGGTCGCACGAAACGTTTCTATGGTGAATAGACACTACTCCTCCTTCTCTACGGGGGGCTGTCATTAAAATGAAACACAAAATTCTGCATAACTCGAAAACCGACCAAGCAAATGGAACCAAATTTGGTATATTGAGGTTTTAGGGAGCAATACATGTTTTTGACACTCCTTTCTCCTCTTTAAAGGTTTGGTTTGGTTTGACACTCCTTTCTCCTCTTTAAAGAGGAGGAGGGCAGGGTGCCGAACAACTCGAGAACTAATCAAACAAATCGAATTAAACTTAGCATATAGAGGTATTAGAGATCGATAAACGTTTCTATGATGGTTCGACACTCCTCCCTCCTCTCTAAGGGGAGGCTATCATACTAATGAAACACAAATTTCTGCATAACTCGAAAACTAATCAAGCAAATGGAGCAACATTTGGCATGTGAAGGTTTTTGAATAAGAGAAATGTTTCTGTGATGGTATGACACCAGTCCCTCCTCTGAAATGGAGAGGGGATAATACACATATTTCAACCAAACATATTCCAACCAAACATGACAATCGAAATTTGTTTTTAATGTGATAAAAAGCACTCCTATTGCTCCTGGTGATAAGAGCAAAACTCGAGAAAGGAATTGTCCGATTTAGGGCTGCCTTTATTCTATCATATTTTCTGTATCAAACATTTATTCCATATTGAAAAATCTTGAACGAGAATTGTGTCTGAAAATAATCTGATATTATAATGACGAGTTTTGGGAGAAGTACTAAGAATTTTATAGTGAAAAGTAATTTTAAAGGGTAGATTAGAAAATCAATCGATGAATAATTCTGCGTTTGGGCCTATGAACGTGCGCTTAGTGAAAAAACGTGAATATGATAGCGAAGAATAAATTTTGGGCGGGACGAAGTTTGCCGGGTAGTATAAAATAACTATGAATTTGTTCAATATGATTGTGAAGACACCTGCCGTGCCGTGTTAAAACATAAGAAACCAAAACCAAGAATCCTTGAAAAAAAAAAATAAGTGAAAGAAACTTTTTAAGTTAAACGGTTTAATTGTGATTGAACATAATAATGTACTAAAAGCTAGAAAATAATTAGGCAAGTTGCAGTTAGAAGTTATCACACCTCTCCTTCATTAGTCTAGGGCATTGATAAGACTAAAATAAAATCGTGGGGCACGTTGGATTTCCATTATCCACAATAAGTGACTTCATGATATGTCGCACGATTTTATTTTGGCCATCTTGGATTCGGATTTTTCATGATCTACTGTGATCTACTATTCAAGCCCTTTCATTTGATACCCATATTATTCGGGTTTCGAGAAAATATGCAGCCCACCATTTGATAGTGGCAGCCCTCATTGATTTGCATTTGTCATACATAACTGTGTTCTGCTAGTCAAGGCCTTTCATTTGATACCCGTAATAATAGGGTTTTGAGAAAATATGCAGTCCGCCATTTTGTAGTGGCAGCCATCTTGGGTTTGCATTTTTCATGAATAACGGTGTTGCATGGACCGGAAGGGATGATAATCACTTGGAGTCAGGTCCGGACTATACGGTGGGTGCAATAGGACATCCCATACGAACTCCCGTAGCTTCTGGCGGGTCATCAAAGATGTGTGAGGCCGAGCGTTGTCTTGGTGGAAAACAACACCATTCCTATTGATCATTTCTGACCGCTTCTGGTCAATCGCCTGCTTCAAGCGGTCAAGCTGCTCACAGTAGAGAACCGAGTTGAGGGTTTGGCCATAGTTGAGCAGCTCATAGTGGATGATTCCCTACCAATCCCACCAAACACAAAGCAAAACCTTCCTGGCCGCCAATCCGGGCTTGGCGATGGTTCGGGCCGGCTCACCGCGCTTCGACCACGACTTTTTTCGCTTTAGGTTGTCGTACGTGATCTACTTTTCATCACCAGTCACCATCTTCTTCAAAAATGGGTCGAGTTTGTTCCGTTTCAGCAGTTCATCGCAGGCGTTGATTCGGTCTAAAAGATTTTTTTGCGTCAACTCGTGTGGCATCCATACATCCAGCTTTTTTTTTTGGAATCCAATCTTCTGCAAATGGTTACAAACGGTTTTATGGTCTATACCCAGTTCCTGGCCAATCGAGCGGTCTACTTGGATGATCTCAACGGTTTTATCGGTTTCCACGACGATTGGCCTACCAGTACGGGGTGTATCTTCGACAGCCACTACACCAGAACGAAATCGATCAAACCAACGCTGTGCTGTGCGAATCGTTACAGTATCGAATACACGAATACTACACGAATTTTTTCGGCCGCCTTCGTTGCAGTTTTACCTCGCAGGTAGTGAAAACGTAAAATATGGCGAATTTCTTACTTGATGGACTCCATCTTTGACGCGCTATAACTTGAGACTGAAAAGGACAATCACAACACTGTCAAAACGACACTTGTAGCACAGATTGTCGTCTTTAAATAGCCTAGAGTATGACCCGATGCGATAAGTACAACACAAGATATGTTCAAGTGCTGCCATATATTGACAATATAAGACATTTCTTTTTCCCCAACTTAAAATTTCAAATATTCGATATGGAACAGTTTATTTTCAATAACAATTTTTATTTAGAATGAGCTTATCCTACATCCAAAATTAATTTTTAGCACATGTTTTGTCATCCCGATTTATTACATTTAATGAGGCTAAAAAAGACCGAAAATGTCATGACTCTCAAATACTGGTATAGCATTCGTGTAATGTATATGGTATAGCAACATAAGACCAAGATGTGCGAGCGAAACAAGAGCCAAATAAGCTTTCCGCATACTTTAACACATACATGGTCCAGACCGAGATGGATATAGCTCTCCTTTTTATTTTCAGAAAACACTTTCCAACTTCATTTTATAATCAGGTGCAATGTTATCACGCATTCATGCGACAGCACCAATGGCTATGTGGATAGCGTGGTCTGGTAAAACAGCCTTGCATTCCAGCAGACGGCCTCGGTTCGATCCCCGTTAACGTCGTTTGAATTTTTTTTGGTGCAATCCCAAAAGAGATGAAAAAAGAAAAAAATGGGTGGGTTATATCTATAATATAACCGCAAGGTTGATGTGGGACTACCTAAGCTTAGCAATCATTTCAGTGAGCAGAAGATATGAAGGCATATCCTTCAATGCAATCTTGAATAACCGAGCCAAAGTGTTATGTTCGTATCCGTTCTTGTGATCCGTATTAAGAAAACACTTTTCGGAGTACAAAAAAAAACATGCGGGTGCAGAAGTACCTCCGGCTTGCATGAATCAACAACTTCTACTTTTTATACTATAGAGGATTGAAACCTGAAAGTTCAATCGCCTCTAGTGTCTGTACGATTCTCCCAGGTCCCTAAGTTTAGGAGACCGTGTTAAGGAAACATATTCTAGTTTGCACAAAGGCAAGCGAGGACAAAAGTATTCGCAGTTCGCATTTATTTGCAAAGCCGATTTCCCCAGAAACCTCGGTTTTGAAGTCTGTGTTAGGCAAACACATTTCAGACGGAACAAAAATGCCCCCGACTTGTATGAATTTGCAATGTCAATTTCCTCAGACACCTTGGTTCTGATGTCTATGTTGGGGAAACACATTTCTGTCGAAACAAAAACACCCCCGAACTTCATGTATTTGCAAGGCTAATTTCTCCAAGGCTGCTTGGTTTACATGGCTGTGCTAGGGAAACCGTAAATCGGGCCAATCAAAACAAGACAGTTAGGGCGTTTAGATAACGCTTAACATTTTTTTTTAACATTGTTTATCTGATGAAACATAACATTTTATTAATTGCGATAGAAGCGTAGAAATATTCCCTATCAATTGATGCAAACATCTTTCCGATCCAGTAAGAAGTGTTCGAGTTATAAGCATTCGGAATCTTTAATTTTTTCCTGCATGTTCTGTGTTTAGGTTTTCATTTTACCCCCCATATATTTCGGTTAGACGTAGTCCCACGTCAAAAGAGAGAGAGATGTCTGCTCCCATACATACAAACATTTGAAAGCTTTTAAGACAGATGATTTTATTTGCTCATTTGACGCTTCAGGACACGAGAAAGCATATTTTCTGCCGAAGATGAAATACTTTCTGGCAACGCTAGTTTGGGTGTAGAAGGACAAACCTCCCTTCAGGTGTGGGTGCCTCGTTGGAAAAAAAACTGAGGTTAACCACTACCCACAGTACAAACAAAACTATATCAGAGTTGAAGGATAAAACCCACTTGCCAAGGAGGGATGATACATTTTTTTCAATCAACCATGGGTCCCCAGTCCTCATCCTCAGCTTCCAGACGCAGTGGGACAATTTGAATCGTATCCTTCCCTAACCAGAGGCGGCTGAGTGCCACACAGTGCCACTCATAATAAACTAATTACACTACGGTGCTGCTGGCAGACCGTAGGACCAAAGCACAAACCGAGGGAAGGTAAACAAAGACACCGAGAGGACGACGACGACGATGATGAAGTCTTTCGCAATTTAGCCACAATGTACACACCGTGGCAATGATGATGGTCTTACCGCTTTATGAACCGTCCGGTGGCGTGAAAGATAATAAATTAATTTTACCCTGCAGCAGCAGCAGCCGTTCCTCGCCCGCAGAAACCGCACAAAGTGTGGATCTGTGAGGAGAAAAAAACAATTTAAAAAAAGTGGAAAAATCCTCACCGAATAATGGGATAATGCCTCTTCTCGTTTCCCTATTTGGAGAGACTGCAAAAAAAAAAGAATCAAGCGACCGTCAGAAGAGCAAGCACACCTTCGTTAAGCTACTGTTAGAGGAAGCGATTGTGAGAGCTTTCCATGCGCCGTTTTGGGTTGAGGATAGAAAAAAAAATGCGCCCCACCAAATTGTGGTGAAAAAGTGCAAACAAATAAGAGGGATTTTTTCCACGAGAGTCACTCGAGCCGTGTTTTTTCCCCGTTTCAATGTCTCCATTTTTAAACGAGTGAATAACAAGCTGTCAACAATTTATACTCATCCGCCTCGGAGCGTTTGTGTGGAACACGTTTCCACCTCTCGATCGTCACGATACACACGGAGAGGGATGCTATTTTTGCTAGAATATTTTTAAACACATTTGAGCAAATATAAAGCTTACCGCACAGTTCCGGTAAATTCCAAGCACTTCAACTGCAGCTAAAATTAAAATGCGCTGCCGCCCGCAAATAACAGCCCGCAATGCAGCCGGTTCAGCCTCCGGCCGCTTGGAAGCTATTTCGGTAGTGTCACCGCATTTTTGCCCGCCCCAGTGTGTGTGTGTGTGTTTGCGTTAATATTACTGGTTGCTGCAGCAAACATAAAACTTCCAGAGGCCCCCGGTTGACCGACCGACCCGGGTGGAATGCCCATGGTCCATGGAAATTTGGCACAACGCACAGAGCAATCTTCCTAAAACTATTGACCGAAATTGTAGCTGGGAAAAACTGTGTGCGATTCGATAACTTCCAGTGACCGTTGTGCGATTTAAAGCTTGCCTTTCTCCACCCTGCTATAAATTATTACCACCCTGAAAACGGTGACTACTATCAGTGAAGGCTCCGGGAAAATATTATTTGAGTTATTTATGCTGTGCCCTGGCAGACATCCTTTCCAGCTTTTTTTTTGTTTTCGTTCGTTCAAGTTGTTACTTTCTGCATGTCTGACTTCCGAGAGCATATAATTTTACGTGGTACGCAAACAAACAAAAAAAAAACACTGTCCAGTTGCGATGGTCCATGTGGAAAATGAATCCTGACACATTCCATTGCGGGTGGCAGAGGTGACGGCGCGGTGGGTGGAGGGTGGTGAGTGGTGGATTATGATTAATTAAGGTCCTCGGAGAAGGATACCGCTGTATCACTGGGCTGAGAACGGATTCAGCGTGGGGTCTTTCGTTGAGTGGCGTGAAAATTAAATTTATTGTTTGTGTGTTACTTCTTGCTCGCTAATGCTCTCTTTTTTGGGATCATTGGATCAGTGCAGTTTAATTGAATTGAGGGAGTTAATCGGAAAAGGATGTAAATGACAAAAGGCCTGATTCTCGAATACACTTCACGGTGGAAACGAAATGAAATGTATCCGCGATGACAACGGTACGACATCTGGATACGAAATTAGTTTCCCACTAAAAAATATCATTATAATATCAGATTATCTTCAGATGGAATTTTTGTATGAGATTATAAAACCACACGAGGTAAACAAAGTTTTCCATTCACATTGAACACCAGTTTGATACGAAGAAGTTAATTTTCATTAATGATTTTTTATTTGAAAAGTGGTCATTCTGCCTGAAAACTCATTTCCTGAAAAGACATTTCACTAATTCGTAAGACGTAGTTCAATGGCGTGCCGTTTATTTCGTTTCCACCGTGAAGTGTATTCTAGAATCAGGCCCAAAATTTAAATAATGCATAATTTCATATCTCATAGAAAATTCACATGGTTTTGAAAATCATTCAATGGTTTTGACGTATGACTACGTCTTTCTGTAAGAGTGCCTACATAGAAAAAAGATCACCCTTTTGTGAAATATACTAATTTGCAGCTAACGGATTTAAATGAATTTGCGAACCAACCGGATCGGAAATTTTCTAGGATTTAATACGCTATACGTTACGATTTCCTATTCTGTAAACGGATTGAATTAATAAAAAAAACGGGAGCTGTTGCGACAGCAATATAAAACAGTTTTCCGATTTTATAAACACTCACTTTATTTTTGCATGCTAAAAATAATTCCTGCACGAAACAATTTAAATTTAGCTTTAGTTCCGAGATATCAAGTCATATGTTTTTGAATTCTACGTTCAACAATTACTCACGTTTAGTGTTTTATGCACTCGATCAATATTGAGCTGCTACTTGCTGAATCTACACATCAGATTTAATTATTAGATAATACATTATCGACATAAGCTAACGGGTGTTAAATGAAAAAAGAGAATTTTTTCAATACCTTTCAGTAACTCAAATGAAGAGCGTAAAATTTTCTTTCTCCAATAAAATTGCTCTATGGGCTCCCTAGAAACAGTAGGCGTGTTTGGTTTTGTTAGTTTGAATTTAGTCAAAGCAAAGATGGCGTCGAAACAGCACGTGCTCCGCGAACGCATTGTACGGTTCTACGAAACGCATTTCCAGCAAGGAAAAAAGTTCACGGTGGCACATTCTAAGGAAGAAAATGTACCTGTCAGTACGGTATATCGTATCCTGGGTTCCCTGAACGTAGAGCGGAAGGTCGGAAGTGGTCGTCCGGTGACGATAATGACGAAGCAGAGGAAGACATCGTTAAAGAAGCTGTTTGACAACAAGGACGCAACCAGCCTGCGTGACGCCGGTCGGAAATATGGCTGCTCCCACGTATTGATCCATCGGACCCTCAAGATGGAAGGAATCGTCTGCAGGAAGAAGACGAGGTCGCCGAAGTACACGGAGGAGCAGATTGAGACGGTTAAATCACAGTGTCGGTGGATGACCAAAAAACATCTGGACGACGAAAGCTATTTTCCGCTGTCCAAAACGCATATTCCAGGAAATGATAATTACTACTCCAGCGACAAGTCATCCACACTGCCTGAAGTGAAATACAAGTTCAAGCACAAGTTTAAAAAAAAGTTATGTTGTACATCGTCATTTCCGACCGGGGCATTTCAAAGACTTGGTTTAAGCCGAGCGGTCTGGCAATCAACCAACAAATTTATCGAGAAGAGTGCCTCGATAAAATCCTGCTGCCGTTCCTGAACGAACATCACGCGGATGGGAAGTACGTCTTCTGGCCGGACAAGGCGTCTTCCCATTAGGCCAAGAAGACGCTGACGTATCTTGAGGAGAAAAGATACCGTTCGTGCCGAAAGATCGTAACCCAACAAACTTGCCCCAGTGCCGCCCAATAGAGGATTTCTTTGGCTCACTCAGTGCCCTAGTGTATAGAAACAATTGGACGGCCAAAGACACGAAGCAACTGACTACAAGAATCCGGAATTATATCCGGAAAATGGACGTAAGTACCGTACAACGTTCTTGTGAGAGCATCGCGACAAAGTTGCGTCGAACAGCAGACCACGGCCCTTACTCAAACATTCACTGACATTTTTGTGAAGAAAATACATTATGTTATTAATAAAAAATACTGAAATCGACGAAAACAAAAAAAAAAATTTTTTTTATATGTGATTGAAAAAATTCTCATTTTTTATTTAACACCCGTTATGTACCTTCTAATAGATATAATGTTTAAAAACTCGGTATAATTTGCTTAATAAATCTTTTCACTTCAATTCTTCTAACTAATTTCTTCGCCCTTCTTTACACAATTCTATGCCTTCTATTCATTTCAAATCTATCTATTCATTATCCTCAGTGTGTGTATTGAAACTGCCAGCATTTTGTTGTTTTACTCGTGAGGTTACACTGAGCTGATTTAATGGAGGTTTGTCGCACCTATTTGCGACAGGAGCATTTCCATTTAACGATACATTTGTTCTTCTCATTTACGTGCTTACCTACTCGTGCTGTCAACAAGGAGCATGTTTTGGTCATGGCGTCGCTGGCCGCAAAAAATGCATCAATAATGAAGGGTGGTGTCCAAGGCACGATAACATTGTTAAAGTAGGACCACGAAATCCAAACACGAACGCGAACACGAAACAAATGCGGAACTAATTTTCATCATCACGCTACTTATAACTCACAAACAATGTTTGAATTAAAAAAAAAAGATCGATCGAAAAAATTCACCAATAAGTCATTCAAGAGTTGTCAGTCATCCTGCTAGCGAACAGATGGCAGCTGCAGCGAGGTTTTCCAAATGATGTTTCTCAAAACCGAATGTTCATTTTACTTTACCAAATTGGCCTGTTCGAAGGCTAGAGGAAATGCACCGAGAAAGTCTGAGAGTGTGAGAAAGCCTCTATAACTCAAAACATTATCATCATAACCTCAATAAATTCAAACACGCTCATAAAATCACAGAAGCTCTCTCCCAGCGAAAAATTATAAAAGTCAATTCACTTCAAATAATATTTTAGAATGCCTCGAATTGTTTAAAATAACTTTTTAGTTTGTAGTCCTGGAAAGGACCGATTCATGTTTTGTTCTTTATTTTCAATGCACGTAGCGCACTCAGTATGTTATATTTGAAATCACATAAAATTCGTACGGGTGATTCAATGATATTCTACCGGAGATTGGTAGAATATCATTGAATCACCCGTATAACATAACGGTGTGAGAAAAAAAAAACGTAACACGTCGTAATGTTTGCATTAAAAAATGTTTTTTTTCGGATGGTGATAAAAAAAACTAGGACAGATAATTGAGTTTGATAAATTTCCCATGGAAGGTACCGTTCTGAATCATATTTCGGACACTTATGGCATATGATGCAGAAAACAGATCTAAACTTTCTGCACATATATTATTTGGTTGATATTTTTAATAAATTAGTTTAATGTGCTTTTAAGCTTTCCACTTTGGTACCTATTTGATTGAAAACATAAATCATCGAATAAAATGCTTTTCAAATGAAGCGAATAAAAATCAAACTTCGGACACTAAATCAAATTTCGGACAGATTGAATTCAAATTTCGGACACTCTATTTTGTATGTTTTTGGACGAAATTAATTACACTTGATTATATTTTATAGTCAACTGCGAGACACTTACCAAGCAATCACAGTAAACTGTTAACAATGATGAGAACTGATGAAACACGAGAGAAATTTAAATATTTATTAACAGGTAAATTCTACGTGCTCACGAGAAGGAAACGTCTAACACAAACGATAATAAGTGGTGTTGTAAGATTTCTGCCGATTATGTTATAATTTTAATGTAGTTCTCATGTGAAATGATAGAGAAACCAAGGGATTACTCTAAAGAAGCAATTGTGATATTAATTTGATAGTTATATCATCAGTGCATTAAGCATATCAAGATATTAGAACAAAGTGTCTGAAATATTATGTTGTCCGAAATATGATTCAGAAAGGTAATTATATTAGCTTACTTGCAAAAAAAATCTACGCCCTTTCGAGCGGCCTTCCGGCAATTAACCGGAGCAGTTTTCGCCACAAAATTGTTGGAGTGGATCTTTCGCTTCAGGTTTATCCAGAGATTCTCGATGGGACGCAGCTGGGGGACGTTGGGCGGGTTCGCCGACTTGGATACTACATCGATATTCAGCCGCTCCATCTCCTCTAACGATGGGGGGTTTTCGTAGCCTAATTGGTTGCGTGTCCGCTACTAAGCGAATTATAACGAGCTTATAACTCAGGGCCCTCAACTGACGATCTTTGTGTGTTAATCTAGATGCTACATCCACACAACAATCGTCATGTGACGGTAATTCAAGCCCCTTACCGCTCACATTACGGTCTGCTGTAACTGACACTAACACAACAATGCAAGCCTCATATCAACAGTCCCGCTGTAAACAGTCCAACCGTGAACTTTCGAACAATAGGAATATTCTTACGCCGAAAAAAGCGACGTGTGTTGTGTTCGAATGAATAGGAATACTCTTACGCCTGAAAATGCAATAAACAACGAAAAGTTATCTCGAGACAAAATTGTACACGAATGAATTCGGCTCTGTTACAGCTGAATTGCTAAATGAGCCTTCAAATAAACAAATGGGATACACAAAAAAATCTCCTCTAACTATCGCTTCGAGTAGTGAGACGACGCCAGATCCGGCCAGAACACCGCGTCCATCACCACCGCCACGTCGCGATTCGCCGGGAAAATCGTTTGCCCATCTTATTCACCCGCTTATTATGCCGCTGCGTCAATGCCTGCAGCTCCGAGACCAGTGAACGGGTCATTCGCTTCCTGAAATGTATGTCCACGTTCGCCAAGTACTTTTTCACTGTCCTGTTTCACTCTTCAGCATCCTTCGGAGCTTCTTGTCGCTCAGGGTCGTCGTCCGTCCGGAACCGGGCTTTCTTTCGATGCTCTGGTTGTTGTCCAATAGTGTCAAGATGTTGTAGATGCCGGAATGGGCGTTTTTTGGCAATTTTTGTAATTTTTTTTAATGAAACCGTTAATATTCGAAGCAATAACCAAATGAATTGAATAAAATAGTTTCATTATCCTGAGCATCTCTTCCTATATATTTTTTTTCAAATAACATGAAAAAACAAGCCTGAAAGGGACGGAAAAAATTTTGACACCAAAAATTTTTTAAAGGAAAATTATGCGTTTTTTTCTATTTTTTAAAAGTGTTGTTCATACAGTACTACGTTTCGTGCTCGTTGCTAGACAATAATGTCAGCTCATTATGGGCCATGATCCTATACGAAAGCTACTCTCCCACTTGTTAGGTAACCAAAGTTCATCTTCGTAACCCTAGATTTTATATTTCAGCCTTTGAACATAATACTACGTTTGATGAACGGCATTGGGTGTACATTAGAGAGCCAATGGAAATTTGAAAACCGAAAAATTAGACAATATGACGCTTTTCGTTGGCACCCTAAACCATTCTTTTTGCCTCGTATTCAAAAAAAGATTGTCGATTTTTGACAAAAAAAAAATCGATATAACAGTAGATCTTGACGTTTCATGCAATTTGGAGACATTTTTTTGTTTTGAAAACCCCGATTTCGTTTACACCTGCTTTGGGTGGTTTTTCGGTTTTCGAAATACTCAAACTTTGACGGCTGTGCGACACTAGTAAATGAAGTCCGATAGGGCTGATATTTTGCATAGGGTAGTTTTCCGTGGGAATCAACATTTCCAATTAAGTCCCGTTTGAAAATTCGAGATGCCTATTTTCATTGGCACTCTAGTGTACATACTATCAAATGTATACCAGAAATTTTGAATTATTGATTTTCCAGCACAATCTTTTTTTCAAATTGGTACTACTGTCAGTGGTATTTATATCCATTTTTAGTGCGATCTGTCATTTCGTTTGTTTGCAGTGTCATTAGCTTCAACTTTCAACTTTTTTTGCTCGGTCTATTGTTCAAAGATGTTGTGTGAAATTTTGTGTTGCAAACAAACGACTAGTACCAAAAGAGCTCAATTTTCATCAAAAATTTCATTTCAAACATTTCAAGTGGCCGAAGACATGCTTGAACAGGTGACCGGTGTTCGGGTGAATCTATATTTCTTGTGAATGATCTAAAATCTCGTTGCACTTCTATCTCTGATTGGCTGAGTTCAAATTGGAATAGCGGAACAGTTAACTCCACCTTTTGATGATGGACTACGTCTTTCAGAAAGAAAGCGGAAAATCGAAAAAATTGAAAGCAATTCAATTTTCTCATACATTTTTTCTGTGCATGTTTGTGTTTACCTACCTTTCGTCGTCAATAGCGTACAACTTTTATAGCGGCGAGGTATACTTTTTATATTACCAATTCAAAACAGAGGCGCATAAATCGCTAGCTCAGCCTATTGACAATCATCGAAGCCATTCGCAGTTTTTTCCATACGGTTTCGCTCCGGATTGCTCGATACGAAGCGCGAATGTTGCTTCGTGTTTTGACGTAGGACTACGTCTAACCGGAAGATATAGGGGGTGAAATGGAAATCTAGGCACTGAACAAGTAGGAAAAAATGCAAGATTTGGAACGCTTATAACTCGAACATTTCTCAATAGATCGCAAAGGTTTTTGCATCAATTGATAGGAAATATATCTACGCATCTATCATAACGAATAACATTTCATTTTTCTTGAGATAAATAATTGAAAAATTGTGAATATCAAGCATTGTCAAAATGCACTATGTGCCCATTTTTGATTGGTCCATTTTGTGCTCCTCAAATCGTACCGACCAAAACGGGCAACCAGAGCAGCAGCGAAATAGAATGAAGCACGATTGGAAAGGAAAAAGAAAAAACTGAACGAAACATTGGTCGCAGTCTCACACATGCGTAATTCTCGAGCCAGGCAGTCAGCTTAAAAATCCCCGCTCCGCTGCCGTAACGATCATTCTCATTCAAACCGTACACCACATCGGTTCGCATCACAACACATCAACAAACCAACCCAAGCAGCCATGTCTGGACATGGTAAAGGAGGAAAAGTGAAGGGAAAGGCAAAATCCCGCTCGAACCGTGTTGATCTGGAGTTCCCCGCAAGGGTAGCTAGGCCGAGCGCGTTAGTACCAGTGCACCAGTCCACCTAGCCGGCGTTATATAGTTTCGGCCGCCGAAGTGATCAGAACGCATTCGGTTCGGTGGACATCAAGACAACAGGCAGTTGCAGCGAGTGGCGAGTGGCGAGTGGCAAACGCAATCGCAAAACGGCATCAGGTAGCAGAAGAAAAAAGTTTGTTCTTTATACACACTGCTTTGGTGGCAAATCCAGAACAAGGCGGCATCGAGGGCGTTCGAAATGGTTTTTTTCAAAACCACGAGTACTAATTTTTCTAAATTGGAACCATTCCATAAAACAAGGCGCTTTTCAGGGCCATTAAACCTTCCAAAAAAGAGTTTAGGAAATACAGTTCAATGCTTTCTAAAACATTATCCAAAATAATAATAAAACACAAATTGATTTTTTCATAATTTGTTTTTTGCCAGGATCTGATGAGTATGTGAATTTGGCAGTTGTTCTGAGCTTATTGATAGTTGGGGACTTTCCTGATTATTCAATTTTCACCAATTCTTAAATTGTTTCCAGATTGAAAGTACAGTAATTTACAATTAGTTCGACATTTAGCTAATTGGACGGACATGTAATGCGACATATTTAGTTGGACATTTTTGTAAACATAGAGATCCAAATTATGACCCCACATTGAAAGTCGACACTGTACCACTGTCATCGCAAATGTTCAATTACAGGTTAAAATCGCCTCCAATGCGACACTGAGTGGTGCTCCGGCACGTCGCATTAAATATAATTTACTGTACAACATGTCACAAGCTGGAAGGGAAGAAATTTTCCAAATGTGAAAGCTGTGACGAGTGGTAAACGCAATCGTTAAACAGGAAGGTTTAGTGGAACAAGATGGGGATATCGAGTGATAACAAAACAATAAACTCTTTAAATTAAAGATAATTTTGTGATCCTAAAAAGGACCTTTTTTAGCCTGCATGTGAATCCAACGAGCGAACAAATCGTAATGAATGTATTTTTTTTGCCATCGCTCCCTTTTAACGCTCATTCGTTCGTCTCGTTGGACTCGCCCCTCTGGCTGAGTCTGCCGATTTGTCTCTATCCTGTGAGTGTGTACCGCTAGAGTATAAAACACGCGGACCCCAAAAAAATATCTTATTTTCTTTCAAACCGTAAACCCGTGTGGTTGTACGGCATCGGCATCGTGGACGTAACAAATGAGGACAAGTTAAGGGAAAGGCAAAGTCTCACTCGAACCGTGCAGGTCTCCAGTTCCCTGTTCGTCGCATTCACTGATTGCTCCGCAAGGGTAACTAGGCCGAACGGATTGGTGCCGGAGCACCAGTATACCTAACAGCGATTATAGAGTTTCGGCCGTCGGAGTGCTCGAGTTGGCTTGCGAAGCTGCTCATGACAATCAGAAAACCCGCATCAAGAACAGAGCAGCTTCGGTTCGGCGCTCATCAAGGCAACAATTAGTTTCAGTGAGTGGCAAAGTGTTTCTCCGGCACGTCGCATTAAATGTAATTTACTGAACAACATGTCACAAGCTGGATGGGAAGAAATTTTCCAACTGTGAAAGCTGTGGCGAGTGGCAAACGCAATAGCTAAACAGGAAGGTTTAACCGAACAAGATGGGAATATCGAGTGATAACAAAAACACAACACCAAAGGTTCTTTTCAGAACCATCAACATATTCATAAAGAGTAAACAGTAAACTAATCCATTTTTCAGGTAGATAGGTAGGTATTCACGTAGGAGAAAAAAATAAAACAATATATTTAAAATATATATTTAACAAAAGCTGTCCCCTTTGTATAGTCCTACGTCACTCCGGTTATGTCCCCGACATTACCCACCCGTCTTTTTTGCACCTCCAAAGTTAGATATTTGTTCCGCCATCATCGTTCCACATTTCTTGTCCACTTCAACAAGAAATGTGGAACGATGATGGCGGAACAAATATGTAACCACCTGTGACCGAGAGCGTATCTACTGCAAAAAAGACCGCTGTGATAGCTGTTATAGCTATAGTAGAAAGAAGAGATTTGTTCATAAAGTAGCCGCTATTTGTGTTTCTGCGAGTTACGTATGTTCGATTTCTGTTTTGACGTAGGACTACGTCTTACATCAAGGGTGCCAAATCAGAAAACAGGTCACGTTTTTAACTATTTTTGCTGCGAATGGATTTTAAAGATTTGCATATCAATCGAATTGGAAATTTTCTAAGATTTGTATGATATGCTATACATTACAATGCCATAGTCTGAATATGGTTTAAATTGATGAAAATTGGAAGCATTCCCATTCCCCCATACATTTGTTCTGTCCATTTGCGTGCTTTCCCGAACAGATCTGTCAATAACGGGCAACTTATGCAGCCGCTAGAATAGAAACACAACAAAGGTCGAAAAGGTCGAAAGAAACACAACAATACAACAAAGGTCGTATAGTTTGCTCGTTTTGTGTTTTATGTTTTCCCTCGGGCTGTTTCATTTTTATCGCTGCAACTGTGTGCATCTGTTAGACGCGTGTTTTATGCTTGTTGAATGGCGATGCACGGAAGATGTCTCTCGTTAAATACTCAGTGCAATGCGTGCATTGATATAAAGAAACAAATTGCGACATATGACCAATTAGTGTATTGTTATCGCAAAGGCAAGAAAGAATCGTTGCTTCTCGAAATGATTTTATAAAACCACGCCAGCTAATAAAACTTTTCAGGGTCCCCGGAAATTTTTACTTAAGAGTTATTTATGGAATTTCGACGTATTCGCAAATAATAAAGGGTGTGCCAAATTGCATCACGGAAAAAACGCTGTAGAAATTCGCCCAATAGACCGATCCTTTTGAAAATTTTAGACAGTAAAATAAAAACTATTAAACAACTTTTGGCATTTTCTTTTTATTCATACTTCGAGCCCAAGCCCGTATGCTCGCACCTTCCTCTTTACCCCGTCCATAAGGTTCTGTACAACGTCAGGTTGTAGTTTTTTTTTTGAATAGAAATCCATTTTCTCTTGAAGTCCGCCTCCGATTTGACAACTATTGGGTTCTTCCGGAGGGCCTGCTTCATAATCGCCCAATATTTCTCTATTGGGCGAAGCTCCGGCGCCTTGGGAGGGGTTCATTTCCTTTGGCACGAAGGTGACCCCGTTGGCTTCGTACCACTCCAACACGTCCTTTGAATAGTGGCACGAAGCGAGATCCGGCCAGAAGATGGTCGGGCCCTCGTGCAGCTTCAATAGTGGTAGTAAGCGCTTCTGTAGGCACTCCTTAAGGTACACCTGCCCGTTTACCGTGCCGGTCATCACGAAGGGGGCGCTCCGCTTTCCGCAAGAGCAGATCGCTTGCCACACCATGTACTTTTTGGCAAACTTGGATAGTTTCTGCTTGCGAATCTCCTCCGGAACGCTGAATTTGTCCTCTGCGGAGAAGAACAACAGGCCCGGCAGCTGACGAAAGTCCGCTTTGACGTAGGTTTCGTCGTCCATTACCAGGCAATGCGGCTTCGTCAGCATTTCGGTGTACAGCTTCCGGGCTCGCGTCTTCCCCACCATGTTTTGCCTTTCGTCGCGGTTAGGAGCCTTCTGAACCTTGTATGTACGCAGGCTCTCCCGCTGCTTGGTCCGCTGGACGAATGAACTTGACAAATTCAGCTTATTGGCGACATCCCGGACCGAACTTCTTGGATCACGTCTAAACTGTTTAACTACGCGCTTGTGATCTTTTTCACTGGCGGAGCATCCATTTTTGCCGTTCTTCACCTTCCGGTCGATGGTTAGGTTCTCGAAGTATCGTTTTAGTACTCTGCTGACCGTGGATTGGACGATTCCCAGCATCTTACCGATGTCCCGATGTGACAACTCCGGATTCTCGAAATGAGTGCACAGGAATCATTCACGACGCTCTTTTTCGTTCGACGACATTTTTCCAAATTTACGAAAAATTGACAGTGAAGCATCTATACACTCTTATCTGATTATAAGCGAAAGCTGAAGATATAATTCCTAAAAATTAAATTTAAAAAAAATTAAAATTAAATTTTTTTCCGTGATGCAATTTGATGTGACAGACCCTTTATCCGAAATGATAAACCAACAAATTAAAAAAAAAGGTTGCATAGTCCTACGTCCTAAGCGGTCGTGGCTCGGATACAACCCCTCGAATTTTTTTTGTGGCGTTATGTTGGTACTCGTGCCTCTCACTTATGCTGACAAGTTCAACCATTTTGAATGTTCAGTTAATTTTTGACAGCTGCACTGCTTGGAAATTTTGTGCAGACTGTTGACGTAAATTTAAAAAAAACCGAAAATAGCTATTCGGATAAATGGCATTCGGGTGAATGTATTTAATCTGAGTGCTCAGGATTCTCGCTATGTTTTATTTATCTTTCATAGTTCTCGTAGGACTCCGTTTTTTAGTATCGGTACCAAATCAGAAAACATGTCACGTTCTTATGAGATATTTTGATGAATTTAATAATTGTTTTCTAAGTTTCTTGTTGTTGTTGTTGTTGTTTCAATACGATGCCAAAGTAGATTGAAGCGGTTAATATATGTGAAATGATGGTGTTGGTGCGAGAGCCGAGAACTGTTGATAACTGATGATAACTGTTATGGCTGTAATATAAAAGAAGAAGAAGAAGAACGTTCGCGATGAACACTCGGATATGTATTGAATGGATGATCAATCAACCTTATTCAGCTGCTTATAAAAGTAAAGTATCCGAATGTGGATCGAACAAAAATATATTTGTTGTCTTGCAACAACCATGTTGTTGGATCAGAGTAATCTGAGTGGGGACAAGAAATAGAGATAAAATGGTAGAAAGCATAAAAGTGAAAGAGAAAGAGAAAGAGAAAGAGAAAGAGAAAGAGAAAGAGAAAGAGAAAGAGAAAGAGAAAGAGGAAAGAGAAAGAGAAAGAGAAAGAGGAAAGAGAAAGAGAAAGAGAAAGAGAAAGAGAAAGAGAAAGAGAAAGAGAAAGAGAAAGAGAAAGAGAAAGAGAAAGAGAAAGAGAAAGAGAAAGAGAAAGAGAAAGAGAAAGAGAAAGAGAAAGAGAAAGAGAAAGAGAGAAAGAGAAAGAGAAAGAGAAAGAGAAAGAGAAAGAGAAAAGAAAGAGAAAGAGAAAGAGAAAGAGAAAGAGAAAGAGAAAGAGAAAGAGAAAGAGAAAGAGAAAGAGAAAGAGAAAGAGATTTGCTTGGAAAATTTTGTTTATCTTAACCGAGAATTGAACATGAATTTGAAATGAAGTTTTAATAAGTTTCCCCATCGTATTTAAAGGAGCCATTACATGTGTATTTTTAAACTGTTTTTTACAATAAATAAACAAACAAACAAACAAAAAATACCCAGATTCTAATTTCAGATGTATGTTATTAGGACAAGTTTCAGATCGTGTATTTCAGGAACATAAATCATATCCGGATTTTGAGTTCAAAGTTCCCATCCGACAGAGTACACCCATTTTCCAAAATTTATAATGTTCAATTGTTTAATTGGGAGTTATATTGCTAGATTACCTTAACGCTTCCGTGATTCCGAACTATGTTGATCTTTTCTCGATAGTCTTGAAAATGCATTGAAATGTACTTATGCCAGTGCTTTTTTCAGTCCTTACATCTCTGGTTGAACGCTTTTGATATTATATTAGAAATTGTTGATGTAATGATGGCTGAAATCAATTTTTTTCTTGTCCTTCATTCGGCTCATGCCTTTCAATGCTGACATCAGTGGTGGTGTCATGTCATACTCATCAGTCCACGTCTTGTCCTCGGTAACAATGCGTTTGATGAACATTGCATCGGTTTCAGTTTTGGAAATCGCAGTTTTGTCAACGCAATTTTGCTTGAAATTCGAACCTTCCGGTATCAATTTTGCTGCAAAACTGCGATAATCTCTCATTTATTGACCAGTTTGTAATTTATTTTACTAATAATATTTGTTCGTTTGCCACTTTCCATTCGAACAGCACTGTGTCAAGAATAACTCGAAAAAACTTAACTGTTACATCGAAATTTTCTGTGGTGTCTATATTTAGCATTTCCGCTCTTCAGTAGGCTAAAACTAAAACTATAACCTTGAACAAACTCGTCCTCGCATTTAATTTGGCCATGCACAGGAATCACACCCTAAAGTCCAACTTAAAACGGTTTCCAACAGCTTAAAAAACACATCGAGAATCACCTGCCAAGCCAACGAATAAGAATCTCGGTTTTAACAGAAAATTAAATTAAGTGTGCCCTCGCGAGGGAGTGATTTAGCCTAATAAAAAAAAAAAGAAAAAGCGAGAACAAACCACAGCAAACAGATGTGAGGCGAGGCAACTTACCACCCACGTCCGTACTTCGTAGGAAATGTGAAAAGCACATGCATACAATGCTTTCGGGGAAATAACCAAAAGTGAACACGTGCAAAGTGCACTCGGCACCGCGCCACAACTTCAAATGAGTTCGAATTGCGACTTTTAAACGCGATTGCCAGGCGGGGGAAAAAAATGAAACTTTCAGAACGTGGTACGAGAAGATTATAAGGAAGCAAAAAATTAAAAAAAAAAAAGATGTGCGAAGGTTAGTGTTTTTTGTGTGTTATTTTTCAACCCCCCACCCCAAGTGAAGTTGAGCTGGTGCCAGCTTGGTGTGACAGCTTAAGACGCGAGAAAAGTCACGTTGAAAGCTGGAATGGAACCGGTCTCTATTTCGTAAGGCGAATACGAAAAAAAAGTGCACATAAAAATTAGTTTTGATCTGCGGGCTAATTAAAAAATAATTGCTCGCCGCGCGTAGTGACAACGGTCTAATAATTAGAGCCTATGTGGTGAGAGTGAATCGGCACTGCTGCAACCATGTTAGCCAAATTAGGTGTAAATGTAGTTATTCTTCTAGTGCTAGGAAAGGGTAAGTAATCGATTGTTACTAATTCATCGGTGTTTTATTATTTAATTATATTTCCGAAAAGGTCGGAAAGTTTTCCTCCATGGCACAACCAGCTGAAAATTAATATGTGTTACCACCTTCTGACCACATTGCGCGCTCATTCGGGAGCCCCACATTAGCGAGTCGCGAGCAGTTCCTGGCACTAGTGGTTTGCCAGGTTTGGAAAAGCCTGAGAATCATATCGAAACCGTAGTGGTAATTTCCTGCAATTGGACCGGTAGGCAGGTTTGTGAATTCATTCACTAATTAGGGGGAACTGGTGAGGGCGACGACGACGACGACGACGCGACATCGAATAGGCAGCCCAATTTAGGCAGTAATTTCATAATTGGGTCCGACATTTGCGGGCGGCGAGGTTTATATGAGCGTCCAGTTCAGGAGCACATAAAGGGTGTGTTACATCAAATTGCATCACGGAAAAAACGCTGTAGAAATTCGCCCAGTAGACCGATCCTTTTGAAAATTTTAGACAGAAAAATAAAAACTATTAAACAACTTTTGGCATTTTCTTTTTATTCATACTTCGAGCCCAAGCCCGTATGCTCGCACCTTCCTCTTTACCCCGTCCATAAGGTTCTGTACAACGTCAGGTTGTAGTTTTTTTTGAACAGAAATCCATTTTCTCTTGAAGTCCGCCTCCGATTAGACAACTATTGGGTTCTTCAGGAGGGCCTGCTTCATAATCGACCAATATTTCTCTATTGGGCGAAGCTCGGGCGCGTTGGGCGGGTTCATTTCCTTTGGCACGAAGGTGACCCCGTTGGCTTCGTACCACTCCAACACGTCCTTTGAATAGTGGCACGAAGCGAGATCCGGCCAGAAGATGGTCGGGCCCTCGTGCTGCTTCAATAGTGGTAGTAAGCGCTTCTGTAGGCACTCCTTAAGGTAAACCTGTCCGTTTACCGTGCCGGTCATCACGAAGGGGGCGCTCCGCTTTCCGCAAGAGCAGATCGCTTGCCACACCATGTACTTTTTGGCAAACTTGGATAGTTTCTGCTTGCGAATCTCCTCCGGAACGCTGAATTTGTCCTCTGCGGAGAAGAACAACAGGCCCGGCAGCTGACGAAAGTCCGCTTTGACGTAGGTTTCGTCGTCCATTACCAGGCAGTGCGGCTTCGTCAGTATTTCGGTGTACAGCTTCCGGGCTCGCGTCTTCCCCACCATGTTTTGCCTTTCGTCGCGGTTAGGAGCCTTCTGAACCTTGTATGTACGCAGGCCCTCCCGCTGCTTGGTCCGCTGGACGAATGAACTTGACAAATTCAGCTTATTGGCGACATCCCGGACCGAACTTCTCCGATCACGTCTAAACTGCTTAACTACGCGCTTGTGATCTTTTTCACTGACGGAGCATCCATTTTTGCCGTTAGGTTCTCGAAGTATCGTTTTAGTACTCTGCTGACCGTCGATTGGATGATTCCCAGCATCTTACCGATGTCCCGATGTGACAACTCCGGATTCTCGAAATGAGTGCACAGGATTAATTCACGACGCTCTTTTTCGTTCGACGAAATTTTTCCAAATTTACGAAAAATTGACAGTGAAGCATGACCAAGGTGATCTATACACTCTTATCTGATTATAAGCGAAAGCTGAAGATATAATTCCTAAAAATTAAATTTCTACAGCGTTTTTTCCGTGATGCAATTTGCGGTAGGCCAATGAAGAGCTTTAAAAATCTCTAAAAATTAAAATAGGGTTGTTGGGGGGTGAATGATTTTCATCGATCTTCATAAAGTTACATATTCTCCGAAAACCTGGATTGTAAACCGAGTATCAGTATTATTTTAGTTTTTCTATTAAATTTTAGAGAGGGAAGCGTTTTTTTTCCAAGATCTGTACAGATGCATGCTATAATTTTTTTTCATCTAAACCTTCAGTGGCGAAACTAATTAGTTCTACCTTTGCCGACTTAGTGTTCGATTTTAGAATGAATCCAAATTGTTTAGATCTAAGTGAAAAGTTTTGAAGAAGATAATTCTTCAGTCATTAATGCAACACTGGTGAACTTGAAGTTGGGTGATAGTTTACTTTATCTGGTTTACTTCGTGTTTTGTCCAAAGATACTAAACCCAATGTTAATTTTAGCACATGTTATGGCATCCCAATTTATTACATTAAATGAGCTGAAAAAATAGCACAAAATGTTCGACTCCCCAATACATGTCTATCATTTGTATAATATATATGCTGGAGCCAATATGAGCGAGCGATGAGACAAATTTAAATGAAAACATATGAAAGCTTTTCGTATAGTTTGCCAAATACACGACCCAGACAGAGAAAGATATATTCTCGTTCATGTTTTTCTTTATCCTCTTAGAAAACACTTTCCAACTTCATTTTATGGTAAGGTGTAATATTATCACGCTTCTATGTAACAGCGCTGGCAGCTATATGGATAGTGTGAAATAGCTTTGCATTCCAGCCGGCCTTGGTTCGATTCCCATTGACGTCGTATGGACTTTTTTTTGGCACAATCCCAAATGAAATGGGAAAAGAAAACAGAAAGAGATTACTGCTCGCATACTTACAAACCATTTTGAATCTTTTAAAACAGCTCATTATTTGCGCATTTGACCATCCAGCACACGAAATGGCATCATTTCTGCCAAAGATGAAATGTTTTCTGCCAACTCTAGTTTGGGTGCGGTAGAGCATAATCCTTAAGCCAGTCTACATGGTCATTCTCAAACCGATCACGCTTCTGTTGTGATCGCTGAAATCTCCTGTTGATTTGTTTCCAGAGAGTTAGGAATTCATGATACCTATCAGTAGAAAAAAGCTCTATTTTTGCTGCTATTTTCATTTCGTCTAGTGAATTTCGATGCTTCATTGTTTCATATATATGACGAATTTCATGCCAACTTGTCTTAGGAGTTGGCAGCACCATCTCAGATAGTAGCGAAACGTTGTGGGTGTAAAGACATGGGTCATTTAGGCAACTTTGCATATTTGAAATATTCGAAAAACAATTAGACTACTTAGAATTTGGTAGGTATCATAGTTTTTAAATTATAAATTTTTGTAAAAAATGAAGAAAAAAAAAATTACTTTTTCCATAAAAGCCAAATTTGTTTCTTAATTTTTGCAAAAATTTATAATTTAAAAACTATGATACCTACAAAATTCTTGTCAAAGAGGGCCTGATTCTCGAATACACTTCACGGTGGAAACGAAATAAACGGCACGCCATTGAACTACGTCTTACGAGTTAGTGAAGTGTCGAAGATAATAATGAGTTTTCAGGCAGAATGAGCACTTTTCAAATAAAAAATCATTAATGAAAATTAACTTCTTCGTATCAAACTGGTATTCAATGTGAGTGGAAAACTTTGTTTTCTTCATGTGATATAATAATCTCATATAGAAATTTCGTCTGAAGATAATTTGATATTATGATGATAAGTTTAGTGGGAAACTAATCTCGTATCCAGATGTCGACACCGTACCGTTGTCATCGCGGATACGTTTCATTCCGTTTCCACCGTGAAGTGTATTCGAGAATCAGGCCCAGAATGAAATGTAGGAAATTGTTCAAATTTTCACAAAAAAATACTTAATTTTATTAAAATTAGATTTTGGAAAAAAATTTAGCTGACAAAAAAAGTTGTTCTAAAAATTAAAATTCATTTTTCTCGAAAACGTTTTTTTATAAATTCCCAAATATATATATATATGAATATCCCTTACAATTTCCAACAAGTCGTCCATACATTGGAAGATGGGCACTTCTACAGGAAAAACGTTTTTCGAACAACAACAACTTTTTCGTGTTTTCTTTGAAAAAAATACAACTTATCCTAATTTTGTTTAAAGTCAAGATAGCGATATAGTGTATTCGACAAAGTTTTAGATCTTGTTAAAATATAAACTTTTGTTGAAGACATCAACTTTCTATCTTTTGTAGTTTTTGGAATATATGTCATTTTTTGTTTGAAGACTCCTGAAAAAAAAAAATGTTTTGCTCGTAACATTTTTGTGTGTAAATTCTCACGTTTGACACGTTCTTGACATGTTTCTAAATAGAGAAAAGCAAAGCAAAGCATTTAAAATGCGATAATTTATACAAAAAAATGTTACGAATTGAAAATTAATAGCATTTTTCCAAAGAAAAGCATGAAAAAGTTGTTCGAGAAACATTTTTTCCATGTAAATGTGCCCATCGTCTGATGTATGGAAAACTTGTTGGAAAGGGCTATCTATATCTATTTCTTTCAGAATTTTGAAAGCATATGTTTTCGAGAAAAATGAATTTTAATTTTCAAAATATTTTTTTTTCAATGAAATTTTTTTCCAAAAATTTTTTTGATAATTTTTAATGAAAACTAAAATAATATCCTACATTCCATTCTTTAATTAAAATTTTGTAGGCCTGATATTTATTCTGTAGTTATTTTTTTTTTCAAATTTTGAGTTTTTTCAACTTTTTCTTTTCGAAAAATCTCAGTTTAAAAATTATAACATCTACAAAAAGATGATCAGAAAATGAAATGTAGGAAATTACCTAGGTTTTTATTAAAAATTATCAAAGCATTTTTCGGAAAAAAAAATCATGTAGAAAAAATGTTTTGAAAATTAAAATTCATTTTTCTCGAAAACATATGCTTTTAAAATTCTAGAAAAAATAGATATAAATAGCCCTTAGAATTTCCAACAAGTTTTCCATACATCGGACGATGGGCACATTTACATGGAAAAAGTTTTCCGAAAACAACTTTTTCATGTTTTTCTTTGAAAAAATGCTATTAATTTTCAGTTCGTAACATTTTTTTGTATAATTTTAAATGCTCTGCTTACTTTTCTATGTTTAGAAACATGTCAAGAAATTGTCAAACGTTAGAATTTACACACAAAAATGTTACGAGCAAAACATTATTATTTTCAGGAGTCTGCATACAAAAATGACTTATATTCCAAAACTATTACAGATAGAAAGTTGACGTCTTCGACAAAAGTTCACATTTTAATAAGATCTAAAACTTTGTCGAATACACTATATTGCTATCTTGAATTTAAACAAAATTAGGATTAGTTGTATTTTTTTCAATGAAAATATAAAAAAGTTGTTGTTAGAAAAACTTTTTCCCTGTAGATGTGGCCGTCTTCCAATGTATGGACGATTTGTTGCAAATTTTAAGGGCTATTCATATATATATTTTCGGGAATTTAAAAAAATACGTTTTTGAGAAAACTGAATTTTAATTGTTAAAATAACTTTTTTTTCTAAAAAATTTTTGGTATTTTTTCGTAAAAATTTAAAGAAATCCTACATTTCATTCTTTGGCATGAATTTTTTAGGTATCATAGTTTTTAAGTTATAATTTTTTGTAAAAATTGAGGAAAAAAAATTCAAAAAATCAAAGTTTTTCATGATTTTTTTTTTGAGTCAGGCCTTCTATGATCGAATTTTACAATATCTTATTAAAGAGATTTATTTTGAATAGTTTTTTGAACAACTTTTCCTTTGACGCCAAAAAAATCCAAGCTATCATTCAAGCTGCAGCGTTTCAAAGTAACGTCAATATGGCAAGCTTTGAAAAGTCATTAAAAAAAATCATATTTGAAGATATTGTGCTCAAATGTGGGATTTAAGCACTTGAATATTATAGCAAGAAAGGAACAATATTACGAAACAGCTCATCTTTTTTGAAAATTCTTGTTCTCAAAGCAAAGGTAAAAAATAAAAAAACACCCAGTTGTACGCCATTTGAACCGTCAGGTGGAATGTGTTTGTGTATGATTGAATCACATATACGCTTTGTTGATTTTATGCGTTGAATGATAATGGCGGTGGTGCAATGAAAATATAAACTCGCCTGTAGCCGAAGAACGAATAACGAAATCTCAAGAAATCATTGCCTACACTCCGTCCAACTTCTATAAGACCAGGTGATGATCCGGCTGCTTCGTGCCATGGTAAACAAATAATACATCAACTTATTTTCTAGTGTGTTGGTATTCGTGACTTCCATACACTGCATGATTTTCATATGTGTGTGTGCAAGCGTTGAGCGTAAACCAAAGGTTTTGTATTTTTCGAGTGTCAAGTTTCTATAAGACCAGTTACATTTTCCGTTGTTTTAGTTGTTTTGATCAATAAATCTGGAAAATGCCAAAGGGAAAAGTGCTAACGGAATTTCACCAAGAAAATGTTGGTATCAGAGAAATTTCTCGTCGGATTGGACGATCCCATCAAGTATTGCTCAATTATTTGACGAATCCTCAAGGATACGGTAAGAAGGAGAGAGCTTCACGTAAATCGAAGCTCTCTGACCGGAACAAGCGGAAAATAGCTAGAACAGCTTCGAATACCTCAAAATCGCTCATGCAAATGAAGCAATATTTCAATTTAAATGTTACTCGGGTGACAATTCGTCGAGTTTTGGTAAAAAAAACCTCACATAACGAGGGTTTATAAGGTTAAAGGCTCATCTTACACCATCTTACATCGAAAGACGTCTGAGTTTTGCCAAAGCTCACAGGAACCGACAGTGGGACATGCTATGTTGTGACAAAGAATGTTTCCAACATAATACATTTTGTTATAAAAAGTATAGGTTATCTTCGACGAAGACAAGTTCAACAGAATGGTTCTGATGGTTTCAACGAGTACTGGCGTGATTTGCGGAAGAAGGAACAGTATTTTTCAACCAGGAATTTTGGTGGACGCTCGTGCATGGTTTGGGCGGGATTTTATGCAACCGGAAAGCTCAAGATAGCGTTCACATCATTCAAGGATTACATATATGTTCTGGAATCCTCTCTCCGAGTGTTTTTGCGAGGATATCGTCACAAAAATTAACATATCATATCATATTCATATCAGCAAAGACACTAAGCAATGGATTAAGTCCTATTTTCCTAATTTTTTGGACTGGCCGGCTCGCTCTACAGACTTGAATACTGTTGAAAATCTTCGGGGGATCCTTGTACGCAGAATCTACACTGAGGGAACGGGACACCACGATTCAAGAGCTCAAGGTCGCAATTTCGGAAACACGGAAACAATACCGAGAAAATCGTTCAGCAGCATTTGGTAAATAGTATTCCAACACGAATTTTCCAGGTTTTACGCCGGAATGGCGAGGTTGCCAATTATTGACATGTAAATCAGCCGATGGTTTGGAATTTTCATTGATAATACTTATGAATTTTTAAATGGTCTTATAGAAAATGGACAGCTGAAATTATCATTTTTAAGCACAATAAATAAACAAACAACTCATTTGAACGAAATTGACGTTAAATATACTTTATTCTAAGCCTTCAACAATGTATGAATGTATCTTGTTGGAATTATAACTGTTTGTGTTGCAACGAAATAGAATCAGGGTGGTCTTATAGAAGTTGGACAAAGTGTACAGTAAAACCTGTTTTTGTGCGGTATTTTTTTGCAATTTTTTTTGTGCGATATTTTTTTGTGCGGTATATGAAAAGAAACATATTTGACAAAGTTATCGTCCATTTAGCCACCGAAGGCTTATATGCATTTCAGTGCGAAAGAAGCATATTTGCGTCTCAATTATCCACTTCTGAAATCATTCCCCTCCTCCCATCAAATGATCTAAGTTTTTGCATGACATGATATCTAACATCATCACGTTTCGGCATGCAACTAAAAGCACAAAACAGCCACGCGCAACCGAAGAGGCAAACTGTCCCATCGCCCAGCAGTGTGTACCGAACACGTTTTGTACGATTTTTTTATGCGGTCCCTATCCCCCGCACAAAAAATTTTTTGCCTGTATTTGTTTTATGCTAAATACTACGTCTTTCATTAATGGTGCCAGATCATCACCACGTTTTCATGAAATATAAATAACGAATGTAGTGTTTGTTCTAAGGACAATGTGTTTTTTTTCTTATATGGCAATTTAAGCTCCACTTGTTTTCAATTTAATGAGTATAAACAAGCTATTAGCAGTTTCACAGCATTCACGATTCATCAGTCAGCCAGATAGTGATAAGAAGGTAGCGAGGTTTTCCAGATAGTATTTCTCGATGTCGAGAGTTTATATCGTTTCCAAATTGGCATTGTTCAAGGCTAGAGGCAAATGAACTGAGAAATTTTAAAGTCCCCACAAATCAAACCATAATCTTGCTCCAGCTAGCAGACAGCAGTCTTTCTCAATGCTGATGTCAGACACAGCTGTTTTGCTCGAGTGAACGAGAGTGTTATGTTTGGCGTGAAAGCTCAAATCCCTAATTAATATCTCGTTGTCGGCTGAACGAAGTTTATGACAATCATTTTCGAAAGATGAAAGGTGTATGAGTGATGTTTGTTATTTATTGACCCAAAAACTAAACTAGTTTTGAAAACCTATTGGAATAACAAAATCTATAAATATGCTTGGAAGTCCATAGAAGAAAAGTCCATTGGTGTAATGATGTTGTTTCTAATTATAGAGGCTTTCTCACACTTTCAGGCCTTTTCAATTCGTTCGCCTCTAACCTAAAAAAAACAATTTGCAAAATTGAACTAAACACTCGGCCTTGAGAAAGGCCTTTCGTTCGATTGACTGTAAATTTTATACCTCGTGTTCCGGAAGATTGCAAAATGAAAAAAATATAGGAGGTTGTGTCCAAGACACGACTGTATTGTTGACGTAGAACTACGCTGTAGTTTCATTCAGGTCGCTTGTTTATAACTGCGGATATTATTCTATAATACTGCGAAAAATTTGAAATAATCATTCTACCAGTTTGGTCGCTCTGAAATGTTTTTTTTATTGTAAAATCATTTGACGATAATTGTATGATGATTCATTTTTGTGCTCGCAGAACAATGCATGCTCGAGGTAAGTGCAGCTGTCATTCTTAGTGGAGAAAGTTTCGCTACTGGCAAGCGAAACCAAATCACATACAAATTTTCAGAACGACATTTACTTTCTTGGTGACTAAATAAACGAAATAAACTCTATCTGTTAATCTCAACAACCTCGAAAAGAGTAGCACTGCTTCATTATAATCAAGATCAGCGTAAATGCAATCCTAGTTGAAGGCAGTTAAATAAATTAATATTTTATAATTTAATGAATGACTTGGTATTCTCTAAAAATTCACCATAGCGTCAGTTCAATGCATTGGTGACAGAAAACAAACAATGTTAGCTGCTGGGAAAAAGCCTGAATATTTGCCTCAGCAGAGATTCCTTACCAATGCCCTAGCGTAAATATTTCCCTCCCGCTATCTCCCCTCCTTGTTTATATTTATCATTACGACTGCATAATTTGCAACACCAAACAATCGTCAATCATAGCATAATAAAAATAGGTGATTGTTGCATCGTTACAGTGCCAACGCACATGGGCGCAGATACAAATGGGGTTTCAGCGTAGCGAAGATGCACTATTTTTAGGCACGGGTTATGAAGCAAGCACGTATGCATACAAATATCCATATATAGATGACTTGAAGCAGCTAAATATACACACACTTATTTCCGATTTGCGCTCTTCGCAGCAGAAGCCTTTTCTGTTAATATTGCCAGTCTAGATTGCCTTAGCTGTCATCCTTTGTGAAGCGAGTTTTCCTACCGCCACGCGAAACCAAATCACTGACTAAATTCCAGAACATTTATTTTCTTGGTGAGGTATCATCAGCCTAGCTTGATGATTCCCCACAAAATTGTGTAGCTCAGAACCTTAATGCAATGGCGTCAGTTTGATGCAATGATTGTAATGCCAGAGGCATCGAACGATAATGAAAGTTTGCCTTCCTTCCTTGCTTGAGACTCCAAACATCTTCAGTTTATTCGTCTCTAATCTTCAAAGAGGCCCTTGGAAAACTTTACTCTATCCATAATATTACTCCTCCCCCGCATTGCCTTGAGAAAGGCATTCGATCCCTCGCCGTCCAGCTCGTCCAGCAACGATGTTGTTCAGTCGATTTCCTCCCGAAGAATGAAAGTTTGCCTCAGCGAGATCCACTGTTTATACTCTAGGCAAATATTCCCCTTCGTTCTTCTTCTTTCCTTTTGTTCACGGAGACTTTATATCTTGCGATTTCCCCTTCGTTAAGTTAAGTCCGATAAGTTGCTCGTTATTGACAGCTTTGTTCGGGAAAGCACACAAGTGGACAGAACAAATGTATGAGGAAATGGGAATGCTTCCAATTTTCATCAATTTAAACCATATACAGACTATGGTATTGTAATGTATCAAAGCATATCAAACAAATCTTAGGGAATTTCCAATTAGTTTGGTGGGTAAATCGCCAAAATCCGTTCGCGGTAAAAATAGTTATTAACGTTAACTTTATTTCATAAAAACGTGACCTGTTTTCTGATTTGGCACCCTTAATGAAAGACGTAGTTCTACGTCAAAAAATGGTCGACGTTCCTGGAAAAATTCCTCGTTTGACAAGCAAACTGTAGCTGCGGAATGAAAAGTTTTGCTACTCCTGGAACCACGAATCATTGAATTTATCAAAAGGAGTGCGTTCAAAAGAGTTTGCATGCCTTTTATGCTTCAACTTGGCAAACTGATACAACGACAATGGCATCACTGTAGTCCTCAAGGAGTGGAACGCAGGGGCTTGGGCTCATTGAGAATCAAAACAACCGCTTATTCCTTTACCTGGACTCAGTTTCGTGAAATCGTGAGTTTGTGACTATTCGAGTATATGATTTAGATTCCATTAAGTATTCCCAGCAATATCTGGATAAACGGGGCTCGATTATTCAATCGGTTTAGAAGGCCGCACAGAGCAACGAAGCACGGCTACAAGTTTCTGCGGAAGCATCGCCCGTCACTAAATTAAGACATTCACCTCCCCGCCTTCACCACACACCTTCGCATACTGGAAGCAGGGAAGATAGTAAGCAGCTTCCGTCGTCGTCCTCGTTGTCTTGTGTCCGTTGCGAACGAGTAGATTGTTCCCTGTACTTCCTGGCGGAGCAGCGACGCGTTTGAAATATGAACAGCATGAAATTTCGGAATGATATCAATTTATTATTCACCAGTACATACTTCATCTTCTATCTTGATAGATTAATAGTTTTATTTTTTCCCCTCCACCAAACATTTTATCTCCGCGCAACTGCATTGTTCCCGGAGCGGAGATTCTATCCTTGCCCGGTGAAAGCAGAGCTTGTGCTTTTTGATGCTGTGTGCTGTGGGAAGGTGGGAAGGGGTGGATGCTGAGCGCAAATTTATTGTCTCAGCAGCGTGCTTTCGCTGTTTCCTCGAAAACAAAACATGAAAAAAGCCAACGGAGACTTGCGAAAAATTTTACGATCAACCATCGTGTCATTTGATTATCTCCGAGAGTCTCATTTGTTTGTGGGCTTCGCGTTGCATGACGAGGATCTCGATGGTAGATGTAGCGCAATCAGATTTTCATGTCATCCTTCCAAGGAACACGGTTATGTTAAGTTGAATATGAGATGACAACGAGAAAGAGATACAACAACAGCATAACAGGTCTTGCTTTTGCTCCTCGGGTGCTAATGGATCGAGATTTTACAGCAGCTCGGGAATGACAGACAGTGGAGTATGTGGGAGTAAATATAGACATTATCCCATATTTAAGGCGGTTCGGGATGATTGCGGAAGGGGGTTGGAACTCGGGAACTACGGTAATGCTACGCTCCATTATCGTTCCGCGTTGTGGAGAAGCGTTGGTAGGAGTGACATATGTAAGTGAATTACAGTCAGGATTCGACCCTAAATGAAGAGGGAAAGTACTTTCAGGAATGTTTGACATTTTAGAGGATGAATGATGTCGAATCGTATAGGTCGATAGCGATTATTGTTTTGGTAATACAGATCGGACTCGATTATCCGGGATTCGATTTTCCGGAGTATTTTATTTTTGATTTTTCTTATTTTTAGATCGGAAATTTTGAATAATTTGTATAATAATTCCATATTGGATAATAAATATGGAGAATACAGTACACTGTGAACAACATAAATTCAAATAGGTCACCGCCATAAAATGGTCTACTATGTATTTTTTGCAATCACCTAAATATTGATATAAAATGAAATTATTTGACTAATTGAATACAGTACACCATCAAAATATTCCGAAGAAAGTTAGGTAAGAAATAAAAATTTAAAAAATTAAAAAGTTGAATGGTTTTGAATGGTTATAGAAGTAAACTAATGATACAGATAATTTACTAAAAACTAGAAAATAAAATAATGAAAAAAAACTTTTTGAGTTAAACGGTTTAATGTACTTAGAGCTAGAAAATAATTAGGCGAGTAGCAGTTAGTAGTTATCACATCCGTTCCTTCATTAATCTAGGGCAATGATGAGACTAAAATAAAATCGTGGGGTATATGACTAATTGTGAATAATGGAAATCCAGCGTTTATTTCCGACCTAATTTTCTTCTGAAGATTTTCATGATGTACTGCATACTATTAGTCAAATCATTTCATTTGATACCGATATTGAGGGGATTGAAAAAAATACATAGTCGACGACTTAGTGGTGGCGACCTTTTTGAATTTATGTTGTTTATTATGTTTTGTGTTCTCTAAGGCAAGTCATTCAGCTATTTTTAGCGACAACCAAATTGAATTTTTCTAGATCATGGAATACGCCGATTTATAATGACAGTAGAATAAAAGGTGTCTTCCAAATTTCAGATCAACCAGTCAACAGAAATGGGGTCAA